>NC_044040.1:86147598-86468691 GCF_901765095.1 Microcaecilia unicolor
CCCTGGTGCCAGCTAGGCTCATCCATGATGCATAAGCAGCTCATTTGATGTGGGGATGGAGACAGTATTGAACGTCACTGTTAAATAGTTTGTAGTAAATATTTAAAATAGTTGACATTTTTTTTTTCTATTACAGTCATAAATTAGTCTAATACACCACAATAGGTTCCAATCACAGAAAACGTAGCACTAACACACTGGTTCAAGTTTAGTTTCTAATTTACTCTCTAATGTCAGTCACACTTCAAACCAAAAATACACGGAGGGGCATTTTCGAAAGGACTTCAAAGTCAGCATAGGATGACCAAATCAGAACATCCCAAACAGATGTCCATCATCACATATATTTTCAAACAGGATACAGCTTGAGATGGACATTAATGTGCTGGAAATATCCAGCATAAACATCCATTTTACAAACTGACTCTCCTTAACCAAATGGCCCAAAAAATTGTCAGAACTGCAACAACATAAGAAAAGGGTGAGGCAGGGGGCTTCTGGGCCGGTCCAGAGGGACTAAAGGAAAGCAAATTAGTAGGTAAGGCCTAATTTCTCCATCCTTAGCATCCCTCCGGACCAGCCCGGATTGTGACTGATGGGAAGTAACAAAGCAATGGAATTCATGGTTTGAGACCCCAGCAACCCCGCAGTGAGAACTTGTGCCCCAAAACTGCATCCTGGGGACTCTGTACAGCCAAATGGTAATGCTTAGAGAAGGAATGTAAGGAGGATCAGGTTGCCGCCCTGCAGATCTCTAACGGCAGAACCAGACAACGCTCAGCCCAAGAAGAAGCCTGTCCTCTAGTAGAATGAGCTTTCACTCCTTCGGGAGCTGACCCATCTGCCAGGAGGTAAGCGGAAGCAATCATCTCCTTAAGACATCTTGACAGGGTAGGTTTAGAAGCCACTAACCCCCTGCGAGCTCCCATAATCAACAAACTGAGGAACTGAGTTCGATTCCCACTTCAGGCACAGGCAGCTCCTTGTGACTCTGGGCAAGTCACTTAACCCTCCATTGCCACATGTAAGCCGCATTGAGCCTGCCCTGAGTGGGAAAGCGCGGGGTACAAATGTAACAACAACAACAACACAAACAGACAATCTATCCGACAGAACTCACCTTCAAGTAATGCTTAAGGACTCTCTTGATATCCAGGCACTTCAGACACCGCAGCCTGGAACCGGCAAAAATCACAGACTGAGAGACATGAAACCGCGACACAATTTTGGGAGAAAGGCAGGAACAGGTAGTAAGATCACCCGATCTTAAGCAAACTCCAAAAAACAGCGAGAGAGCCTGCGACTCCAACACTCTCCTAGCTGAGGCCATGGCCACCAGAAACACCACTTTGAGAGTCAAATCCTTCAGAGTACAGGAAGCCAAAGGCTCAAAAGGAGAGCGAGAAAGAGTGGTAAGAACTAGGTTAAGGTCCCACAAAGGAAAAATCATCCACGAGGGAGGACAAACCAGACCTGCCCCCCTGAAAAACCTGACTACATCTGGATAAGATGCTAGGGACGTTCCGTGAATACTCCCTCTAAAACAGGATAAGGCTGTCACCTGGACCTAAGGGAAGAGAGCACCAAACATTTTTCCAAGCCCCACTGCAAAAACTCTAGGGTTTGAGATACCGAAGCCCAAGAGAGAAACTCAAATCGGCACACCACGCCTCAAACAGTCTCTATGTCCTAATATAGTTAAGAGATGTGGAAACGACATCTCGAACCGACGCATAGTAGAGACAACACTCTCAGAATAACCTCTCTTAGTCAGCCTTGCTCACTCACGAGCCAAGCTGTAAGCCAAAACCAAGCCAGGTCTGGATGAACCACTGGACCCTGAACTAACAGGTTGGAATCCCCGGGGAGCTTGAGAGGAGGCTCGATGATCAGACGCCAAATATCAGCATACCACGGCCTGCGAGGCCAATCCGGCAGTAACAAGATCACGCAACCCAGATGCAATGCTATCCTCTGGAGCAGACGACCTATCAGGGGCCACGGAGGGAAAGCATACAGAAGATCCAAACAGCCAGAATTGTAGAAGTGCATCAAGTCCCTGCACTTTGGATATCTTCGGCAGCTGAAGAACTTTGGGACTTTCGCGTTGGACCCCGAGGTGAAGAGTCTATGACCAGATGCACACCATCAATCCACTACTAACTGAAATGCGTTGTCGCTGAGGGTTCACTCCCCAGGATCCAGAGTGGAGCGACTGAGAAAGTCTGCCTGAACATTCTCCACTCCCGCTACATGAGCCACCGAGAGGGCCTCCAGATGCAACTCCGCCAGCTCATGAGCAGAGCTGTTTCCTGCTTTAAACGCAGACTTCTTGTTCCTCCCTGTCAATTCACATAAGCCAACGCTGTGGCGTTGTCTGACATGATGTGGACTGATGCACCCTTTAGCAGAGGATAGAACGCCTGGAGGACCAAATGTATTGCTCTGGTCTCCAAGAGATTTATAGAGAAGGATGCCTCCTCCAGCAACCAAAGACCCTGGGCATACTGCCCAACAGTGAGCTCCCCAGCCCAGAAGGCTGGCGTCCATCGTGACTACTATCCACTGTGGAGTCTCCAGAGGCATCTCCCTGGACAAATTGTCTGTCCAGAGCCACCAACAAAGACTGCCTCGCGCCTGCGCTGGTAGAGACAACTTTCACAGGAGAGAATCCCTCTGCGGCGACCACCTGGAGAGACTTCTGAAGAGATCTCATATGTGCCCTGGCCCACTGCACCACCTCTATTGTGGCAGCCATGGAACCCAGAACCTGCAGATAATCCTGCACGCACTGGAATGGAGATGGACAAAACTGACAAATCAACATCTGCAATTGAGAATCTTGTCTTGGGTAAGGAATATTCGACCCCTCAGAGTGTTGAAGCACACTCCCAGATAATCCAAGGACTGAGATGGCTGTGGTCGACTCTTCTGCAAGTTGACCACCCATCCGAGGGACCAAAGGAAACTGACCACCCTCTCCATGACTTGGAGACTCTTGCGAAACAATTTCATTCTGATTAGCCAATCGTCCAGATAAGGATGGACTAATACCCCATCCCTCCATAGGGTTGCTGCCACTACCACCATTACCTTGGTAAATGTGAGTGGAGCAGTCGCCAAACTGAAGGGCAATGCCCAAAACTGAAAGTGCTAGCCGAGAATTGCAAAGTGCAGGAACCACTGGTGCAAGGGTTGAATTGGGATGTGGAGATACGTTTCTGTGAGATCTAAAGTAGTCAAAAAGTCTCCGGACCATACCGCTACTATGATCAACAGCAGGCATCTCCATATGAAAAGAGGGACTTTGAGCACCCGGTTGACTGCTTTGAGGTCCAAAATGGGTGTGAAAGAACCTTCCTTCTTGGGACGACGAAATAACTGGAATAGTGTCCCTGTCTGAGCTCCGCCGAGGGGACTGGACAAATAGCCTGGAGACTAAGAAGCCTTTCTAGAGTCTCCCTGGCAATCCCAATTTGAGATGAGACCGACAAGGGATTCCAGAAACACGTCTGACAGAGGGCATGCATATTCTAAGGCGTACCCTTCTCGAATAACCTCCAAATCCCACTGGTCAGAGGTAATCTGGGCCACCTCCAGTAAAACTGCATTAAACGCACTCCTACTGACACTAGAGGCTGGGCCCAGACACCCTCATTGTGAGGAACGAGCAGGGGACAGGAAAGAAATCCCCAAGTCCCTACCCCCTCTGTGAGCTCCTCAAAAGGACTGGGATCTCTGGAAGAAATGGGACCTCTGAGTTGAAGCCTGTTTATTCAACCAAAAACAAGCTGCGCCCAGACGACTTGGGCCTATTTTCGGGAAATCTCAGGTCCTTAGTTTCTCCCAAACTGCGAACTAACTTATCCAGGTCCTCCACGAACAACAAGGAGCCCCGAAAGGGAAACTTACTGAGCTTAGACTTCGAGGCCACATCTGCCGCCCAGCCTTAAAGCCAATGAGACCTCCTCCCAGCTTCTCCCAGGGCTATAGACTTTGCAGCAGCCTGTAAGAGATCATACAAAGCGTCGGCCAGGAAAGCTGAACCCATCTCGAGTTTAGCCACCTCAGTATCAATGGCCGATAAATCATCTGAAGACCTATCAAGAATCCTTTCTGACCCCCTAAAGCACGCCCTGACCACTAGGGAACCACAGATAGCCGCTTCAACAGCCAAGGCCGACACATCAAAGCTACTCTTCAGCAGCGCCTCCATATGGCAGTCTTGCACATCCTTCAACGCCGTGTCCCCATCAACAGGCACAGTATTTCGCTTGGTGACCACCGACACCACTGCATCCACTACGGGAGACTTTAAGAGAGACTTCTCTGCCTCAGGGACTGGATAGAGACGTACCATGGATTCAGCTGGTTGGAAGGCCGAGTTCGGAACATCCCACTGTGCCTGAATGATGTCAGTCTCGACCGGCTTAAGGACCCCTTTGATCAACAAGTCCACCTTACGTGACTCTGAGGCAGGAACATCTTCATCCTCAAAAAGCAAAGTGGTGGAAACCAAAGAAATCAATTCCTGCAAGTCATCCTTGTGAAAAATTCTAAGCACAGAAGGATCCTCACCAGGAATAAAGGGATCAGCTTCAGAATCCACCAGACTTGGGTCCCCATCCAAATTGCCAGCCTGAGAGAAATCCTGGTCCTCTAATTCTGGCATATCTGAGTCCAGGACAGAGCCTGCGTCGTCCTCGGGGAGCCCACACCCCTCTGACACGCTTGGAAGCCACCAACTGACCCTCTGAAGGTCTCTTTCCTAAAGTCGCAGGAGAAGGAGAAGCCTGCTGCAGCATAAAGGCTTTGTACATCTGCAGGACAAATTCTGGATGAAACCATATTCCAAACCTGCAGAGATGCAGAAAAGACTCTCCAAACAAACTTGGGGCACAAGAACCACCACAGAAACAAACTGCTCTGACTGCCCAACAGAAAGCGACAAAATGGCATCAGTTCTCACTGAAGACAGGACCGCTGTCTTTTCTTTCACCACCTCTTTTCCCGCTGCCGATTGCACCTGCGACGGACCAGAGTCCAAAGCTCCATTGACAGCAGTGCAAAATTTACAAACACTGCTTGAAGTCAAGCCGCGGCACTGACAACGGGACAGCGCCGGAGCTTCTCAGCCATGAGGAGCCATGGCACTTTTTTTTTTTTAAGTGGGAACTCCGGCAGAAAGAAGGAGCGAGCAGCCGAAAAGAAGCTTAGGAGAGCCAGTATGCCCGTGAACACATAGCAAGAAAATCCCCAAGCTGAAAGCTTGTAGTTTTTGAGAGGTTTTTAAGAAACTTTGCTGACACTTAAGCTCTCTTCTTTTATACCAATAGAAAAAAAGGCTGCCTCTCCCTGCCCTGACATACTTCCCCTGAAGGCTGAACAAGCACAGGAAAGAAAAACTGTAAAAGGGAGGATGGAGGGGTGGGACCCAGCCACCCGGGTGTAACACCCCCTGAGGCTGGCATAGGCCCCCGCGTACCTCAGCTTCTAGAAAACAGGACAGGTGCACAGAAGGAAGGGAAAATAAATGACTCACCAAAGTGAAGAAAGAAAAAAAAACAGGGAAATTTAGAGAGACTGAAGGGCTCACAACCTTCCACCTATGGGAGACTGAGATTACTGGATCTTTCTCCGTCTGGCGAGGACTCTTATTAGCTCACTCTGTTGTGTCAGAATTCTCAGTCTCCACCTGCTAGAAGGCATGCACAACCCATCAGTTACAATCTGGGCTGGTCCGGAGGGACGCTAAGGAAACCTCCTGTGACTGGGAAGTATCAAAATGTAGGTACAGGCATCCATTAAATCCAGAGAGCATAGCCAATCGTTTTCCTGAATCATGGGGAGAAGGGTGCCCAGGGAAATTATTCTGAACTTTTCTTTGACTAGGAATTTGTTCAGGGCCCTTAGGTCTAGGATGGGACAAAATCCCCTCATCATTTTGGGCACAAGAAGTACCTGGAATACAATCCCTTCCCTGCGGTGGTGTTACAGCCCCAGACCACGCCTCGCTCCCTCCCTCCCTATCGGCTGGGGGTCGGGTCCAGTAGGAGGTGCAACAGCTATCCGGTGTGGTGGACTACTGGCATTGCTGCCTCCGGCACACCCTACAGCACCACTTCTGGGTGACACCCCTAGACATGTGCGCATGCTCTAGACCCACGTTTGAAGGGTTGGCAGCACGGAGTTGGGAAG
This sequence comes from Microcaecilia unicolor, assembly GCF_901765095.1. Lineage (NCBI taxonomy): Eukaryota > Metazoa > Chordata > Amphibia > Gymnophiona > Siphonopidae > Microcaecilia > Microcaecilia unicolor. Next base: position 86,153,797 of record NC_044040.1, read on the forward strand.
GCGTGTACCAGTGACATCAGATGCTGGCCATTTTTAGGTCTGGTGCTGCTCTTCCTCGCTGCCTTCGCAATGAGCAAATTCCTATTCCAGCCTCGCCTCCACATCTCCAGTTCCAGCCTCGCCTCCGCGTCTCCAGCTTCTGCCCGGCCAGTGTGTTTCCAGCACAGCCCTGGTGTGCCATCCACGGTCCTGCTCAGCATTCATGCCTTCAACCCTGCCTCAGCATGTGACTCGTCAGGCATCTGTCAAGGCCTCATCTCCGGGTTGGCAATCTGGCAGCGGTCCAAGGGCTCACCACCCTGACCACTGACAGGTGGCACGGGTTCAACCACATTGGCTTGTAGAAAGACGGAGATTTCCTCTATAAATATCTGCTTGTGTCAAGAGCTGGTGTACAAAGCTCTCAGGGGGCATAACCAAGATGGACTATTTGAAGAACCCAGGGGCCACCTGTGTTGGTAAAATTTCAGCCTCCCTACTACCAGTAAGCTGTCCAGGATGGTTACTTTGAATACGGGTATGCTCTCCTGGAGCCAGTCAAAAGCCCATCCCTTGCTTCAACTTGGGAGCTGACTGGGGCTTCTGAGGGCGGGACTAGTGAGGCCAAGCATGCTGGGCATGGGGGTTCTGGGCAGAGCAAGAAGATATTGGAAACCTATGTGCCTCAGAGTAGTATGGTCGCCAGCTGCAGCTAGAGAATGCTGAAGAAGAGTTCGGATAGTATTTGTATGTCTCTTGATGAGGTCCATGACCTCCTCCAACTTATCTTCAAACAGGTTGTCAACTCGGCAAGGAATGTCTGCCAACCTCTCCTGAACTGCTGGTTCCAGGTCAGAGACATGCAGCCATGAGTGTGTGCGCATCCCCACACCTATGGCGGAGAGTCTGGACACTACTGCGTACGTCTAGTAGCACTATAGAAACGGTAAGTAGTACTAGTAGTATATCAAAAGAATTGTACGTGGCCCTGGTCAGATACTTCCAACACTCCAGTTGCTCGTTTTTTTTTTTGTTTTGTTACATTTGTACCCCGCGCTTTCCCACTCATGGCAGGCTCAATGCGGCGGGCAATGGAGGGTTAAGTGACTTGCCCAGAGTCACAAGGAGTTGCCTGTGTGGGAATCGAACTCAGTTCCTCAGTTCCCCAGGACCAAAGTCCACCATCCTAACCACTAGGCCACTCCTCCACTTCTAATACTTGCAACACTCCAGTTGCTCATTGGCTAACTGGTGAAGCTCTGCGGCCTGCTCCTGTGGGAGAGAATCCACAAGACTTAGTGTAATGAGGATCAAAGTCTGCAAGTAAAGGCTTGTGTAGAGCTGGTAGGACTGGATGTGGGCAATAAGCATCAAGGCCTGAAAAGCTTTCCTCCCAAATGAGTCTAGTGTCTGAGCCTCTCTAACTGAGGGTGCCAAGGCATGAGCCCTGGAACTCCTAGCTCGTTTGATGGCAGATTCGACCAACAGAGAGACGATGAGGCAAGCAGGGTCCTCTCGAATCCGGGAGCCTTCTGGATACAATACTGCGTAAGTACCTTCCTAGGTGCGGCCTGCACTGAGAGGGGAAATTCCCAGTTCTTCATCAGTGCATCTTTAAGGATAGAGTGCAATAGAACTGTGATCCCTTCTTTTGAAGGAGACTCATAGTCAGTGGTGTGCTGGAGCCAGCTCACACGAGCCGATTGTTAAGTTTCCACAAATTTTGTAAGCTGGCTACGATACCGCGGCAAGCCGCTGTACGAGAATGAGGTTTGCAGGAGTCTGCGGGGTTCGAGAGTGTATGAGCCTCTCAGTGACCACTTGCCTCCCAGAGTCCTCCAAGATACCAAGTATCGCCTCCTCCTCCCTTCAATAATTCAGCGCAGCCACACTTTCTGTCTGCCTGGGCTAATGCAGTAAGGCTCACACTGAGGTGTGCACAGGCCAGTAGCGTCAGAGGTCACCTGATCTACTGGCATGTGTGTAGCGCCCTCCATATGCAGCTGGTATGTGCTGTGTCAGCGAGAAGCTTGCTGTATCAGCCTGGGCAGAAAGCAAGTGTTGGTTCACTGAATTACTAAAGGGAGGAGAAGGCATTGAGGGTGCTTTCGCCAGTTTTTTGTTTTGTTTGTTTTTGGAGACAGAGCCCGTTGTTAAACATTTACCAGCACACCTCCACTCGTAGTCTAGGACAGTTAACATTTCTGCCCTAGGCTCTTCTGATTCTCTAACTTAAATGGGAATGGAAGAAGCCATTTCCCTAACAAAACCAGTGAGAGACCCTCTGGTGGAGATTTATGTCTTTCTTGAGGTTGGAAGGGATCAGAGGGTATCCATAAGAGTCCTCCTTTAAGTCCCAAGAATGGTCCCACATACTTTTCATCATACTCAGACCTGGCTGAATGAGTTTGTGCCTGCCTCGGCTCAATGGAGCTATGCTCACGCCCTGAAAAGAACCGAGGTACAGCCCTACCCTCCAACTACGGGAAGCTTTCACCCCGACGTCGAGGCGTCAACATCGAAGATCTCTGCACAGGCATGGGCTGAGTCTCAGGAAGAGTCTGAGGCTGATCCACAACTGTCGCAAGCACCCTCAATGCCTGAGCGGTTTTGCAGCTGCGGCACTTGCACCAGCTCCTCCCTGAGTATGGCTCGGAACCGCTCATCAAAGGAAGGCATCGCCAAAGGCGGGGGGAGCTAGGAGACAAGAGGCCTGAGGAAGTGTCCGTGCCCAAACTGATAGTGGGGACCTGGCTGCCCAGAGATTTGCACACCGGCACCTCTTCCAAAGAAGGGGAGTGCTCCTCCTGGTGCCATTGCTTCTAGGGTACCGGCAAAGCCGATGCCCCAATGCTCCCGTCACTATGCGCTGATGAGGATCAATGCTTGTGCTTCTTGAGCTTCCCCCTGATGCTCAGTATTGCAGTCCTTTGGTGCCGACGTGGATGACGTCAAACCTGTATATGTCCTCAGTGTCAGGACCAATGCTAACCATTCAGGGGTCTGATCTCAGCGCTCGATAGCAAGAGAAGTGTAGACCTTCTCAATGTCAGTGCACTCCCAGTGGATGTTGAAGCCATAGCACCCATCAAGGCCGATGCTTCTGGTGCCGATGACGATGGCCTTCGAGGAGTCAAAATGTTTCTCCTGTTGGACCTGCCGCACCCTCTGTGTCCTTAACTCTTGAAGCCACTGGGAGTATTCTGGGATATCGAGAAAAGAATCATAGCCAACTGAACTCAACTGTGAGTCGAAAAAGAGGCAGCAGTCAAATTGGAGGTCAGTGCTCCTGCTTAAACGGGTCTAGTAGCTTGTGAAAATAAAGGGAAATTTAAAAAAAAAAAAAAAAATACTAAGTGAGAAAAGGAAAACTACCCACACGGGAAGGCACTGAGATACACGCACTGAGAGAACACAAAATGCTTCTTCCCTGCTCCATGGAAAAAAACAAGATGGAGGCACGGCAGGCGGGAAGGCACCAGACCACATGCGGTGGGATGCTACAAGAACTAGTCAGCGTTCACATCTGCTTGTACTCAGAGAACTTCTAATGATTTAATCAACAGAAAAAGAAAAAACAAGTCTAACAAAAAAGTAATGCTATTTTTCAAATGAAATAAAAGGGAAGAAAACAAAATCTTACTTGAATTTAATTTGATGTTCCAGAACCTGAAAGCAGAAGAACTTCACATGATCATCACTGAAATTGGAAAAGAAAATCGAGTCAGTAAATAGTTTTATACGCAAAACATAGATGGATACTCTACGATCAACAGAGGTCATTATAAAACTATATGGTAATAATGGGTATTATTCAGACTATACATTGCTGTCAGATATGAAGAAGCTCTATGTTTTCTCAAGGACCAAGGTTTTTGAAAACAAAGTTTTAAAAGTCTTGACAAGAGTCAGCACTGTATACCACAATAATAAATGCACACCGCGAACTCTTAATACAAGAAGAAATATTGCCGCAAAATGTAAATATCCCCATATTCAGTGGCACCCTGATATAACATGCCCCACACAACACAAATTCGCATATACTTCTCTCTATATGCTACTATATATTCGTCCCAGAGTTGTATTCTCTTTTCCGGAACCTTATCAGCTTCCTTGCATCTACTGTTACTCTATTTTCCACTCTGTATATATTCCTGGAGATGGTACTCTCCTCTCCGGAACCTGTAAGCCACATTGAGCCTACTGCTATGCGGGAAAATGTGGGATAAAAATGTAATAAATAAAATTAATTAATTAAATAAATAAATAAATAATGTGATCATGTCTTGACTTCTCTTTCTTTACATACAGCTCCTTTTGCAACAGATCAATTTTTGGTTCAATTGTTTTCATGTTCTATTGACCCCACTTTAACGTGATATTTTATGAATCCCAATCATAGCGTTATATCTGGGTTTCCACTGTATAAACAAAATAAGCATGGTTTGTATTAATATCAAGTTCCAGCGTGACTAGCAGACATGCCTGGACCCTTAATAAACTACAGCCACACAGAGGGTTTAATGTAAAACAAGGCATTTTATTGAGGCACATGAAAAGGTAGCCTGTTCTTTCCATAGGTGAAGAGGAATAAACAAGCAAAAATCAGTCCTTGTTCCCAGGAATTTTTCCCATAGCCTACTCCTGAAGGTCCACAGCATGCACTAGTCCAGGACTGTCTAAACCTCAGTCCTTGAAGGCCACAATCCAGTCAGGTTTTCAGGACTTCCCCAATGAATATGGATGAGATTTATTTACATGCACTACCTCCATTGTCTGCAAATAGATATCACACATATTCATTGGGGAAATCCTGAAAAACTGGCCTGATGAGGACCGAGGTTGGTCAACCCTGCACTGGTCTGTGTCTTAAACATATAGCATAAACATCTGGTCTCTGGCCTGGAATCCCAGAGATAAAGTTCTGTGCTTCCATATTCAAACGGTCAGGCCTAACTTAGCCCTAAAGTCCAAAGTACACTTATAAGCAAGTTTCCAAGATAGGCATAGGGTGGAGGGCTTCTCTTCTCTCCTCAGGGTATCCCTGTTCTATCCTGCCAGAGGGCTTTCAACTTCCACTGAGTTCCGCCCTCCTGACTCAGCAAGCTACTCAGGCTAGACCCTGCCTTAAGATAACTCAGTTCCAGCCTCAGTGAAGGAGTGTCCTTAAGAAAACCCAGCCTTATACCACCCATTCCCTCACACACAGGATGAACTTTAAAAGCAGTGTGCTCTCATAGTCCTCTGTGTTCAATTTGGTCCTATTGACCGACAGTTAACTGACCAAATATTTTCCCTCATTTGGGGGGCCTTTTACAAAGCCACGCTAGCGTTTTTAGTTCACGGTAAAAATCAGCTGGCGGTAAACACTGAAACACTCATAGGAATATAATAGGCATCTCAGCATTTACTGCCACCTAAAAATGCTAGCGCAGTTTTATAAAAGACTCCTTTGGTGCCTACTAGACAAATACTTGGTACATAGGATCCTAAAAGAGTCAGAAAGCAAGAAGGCAAACGGTCCACCAAATCCAACATGAAGGATAAAAACAAGAAGCAGACCTTGTAAAAAACAAACAAACAGTCTTTATTGAAATCCAAAAGCTCCCAGAGATTCAAACATCTGTGCATAACATGGCCATGTTTCGCCTGAGAAATGGCTGTGTCAGGGGCAAAGTTACTAAAAGATCAAACAAACTATAAATAAATATACTTAAAACAGTAATCATAACCGAGTCACATTTAGAAGTAAAAATCACTTCACCAGTGGCGATCTTTGGTCGGCTGCCACCCGGGGCGGATCACCGCTGCGCACCTCCACGGGTGCAGCACAACACCCCCCCCCCCCCCCCCCCGGGTGCATTCTTACCTGCTGGGAGCAGCCGCACAGCTGTTGGTACCGCTGGTTCCCTGATCCCTCTGCCCCAGAACAGGAAGCAACCTATTCCGGGGCAGAGGGAGCAGGGAACCAGCAGAGCCGACAGCCGCTTGGCTGCTCTCTGCACTCCTCCAGCAGCATGCACCCGGGGCGGACCGCCCCCACTGCCCCGCCCTCGGTACGCCACTGCACTTCACATCTATATTAATAAATCAACACACAAATAAGGTGACTGGAGACTACACTTAAAGTGACAGTTAAACTTTAAAAAGTGGGCTTGAACGGCTTACCCAAATAGTGGTAAAATACAGACTTCGCCATGTCTGGTTCAACAGAAAAGAACATGAAAACAAACTTACTATGACAGCTTAGCTTATACATATTGGACTTGTCACATACACATAATTAATATGAGGAGTATAAAACCAAATTTCTAATACATTTTCAATAAATACAAATAAAAAAAAATGGTGGCTGCAAGTCAAAACATATAATGCTCCGGTCAAAAACATTTTAAAAGAATGTGACATACTGTAAAAATATTCCATGGTAGCTCAAAAATGGCAATGCTAACATCAGGTGTAAATGATCACAATGTCCAGACACAAAGGGCTTAAAAAACATCTTAAGATGTTTGACATTCCGTAACTACAAAAAAAATAATTACTGCAAAAATCCATCTCTAAATTACTAAAATCTGGTAAAAAAAAAAAGAAAAGGTTAAAAACGTGGTGGAATGCACTGAAAGCAATTCTATGCATTTCAGTGATGTCAGTGCGTTCCACTGAGATCATCAATACATTCCAACCAAGGAAGAACACTCAATGTATTAAAAAAAACCCTTTAAAACTGCGAAGAACATCTCAAAATGTGCTAAAAACATCTAAAATCATGTTGAGAGATCAGGAATTCTACCATCTATGTGGCTCTGGTTCTTTTTGTTACTCTCTCTGCCCTACTGCTGGGGTTTAGTGCGTATCTGTCATTTTGGGGGGCCCGGGGGGCCCTTGGGGTTCTTTCACCCCTCCCTGTGTGTGTCTGGGTTCCAGTTCGGCTGTGAGGTCCCCACGAGTGGCTCTGCGCGCCTGGGTTCCGGTTCGGCCGCGAGGCCCACCTGTATGCCTATTTCCCTTTTTTCCTGAGGTACTGCGGGGGAGGGTAGCTTAGGGGTATTGGGTAGCTGGGGTGTGTGGTGGTTGGTCGGTCTCCCCTTGGCCTGGGTCGGCGCTCTGCTGGCCTCAGCCAGGGCCCAAGGGCTCACGACCAACCCACCGGATTACATTTATGTGTTTGTGTTTGATCTTTTAGTAGCTTTGCCCCTGATGCAGCCATTTCTCAGGCGAAACTTGGAAATGTTGGGCACAGATGATTGAAGCTAGGAGCTTTTGGATTTCAATTCTTACAGGGTCTGTCTCTTGTTTCTATCCCTAAAAGAAACAGAAAATATCTACACAGTGGGTGTACCAACAATTGCATACTGTGTTTTTTATTTTTTTTTTTTTAAACAGTGCCTGTAAAATAAATTAAAATGACCAAATATGTGAGCCGTGAGCGCTTCACATATTAATGTTACGACATTCCTTCTGTTATTCTTTTTTTATTTTGCTATTATACACCTCTCCTTATGTCCCTATCAATGTACTGCTGTGGCCTTGATTGCTCGTTATGGGCCTTTCATATTTAGTGTGTAATCAGACTTCTAGCATGCGTTTGCACGTCTCTATTTCATTCCTTGCAATTCTCTCTTAACAGTGCCTTTCCCCTGCCCAACCACTGTTCACTCATTCCAGCCCCTGCTCTGTACTTTACTTCACTGTTATGAGGCTTCTCTCTTTCTGGCTGTAAACCTGCTGGTTTGCAGTTTTCTTTTTTTGAGTCCTTTTGGACATCACTCTTTACACTGGGCCCCGTTTTCAGCGAGTTTCAAACTTTATTCATACCCTTCTACCTGTACATCTCTGGAACGACAGCCATTACTTCATACATTCAATTCATTTCATTCCCTTCCTTACACTTCTGCTTTTCTTTTTCAGCCAGTTCAGAGGCCAGTTGTATACACATGGAACTGTCAAATCAAATACACACTTTAGCAGATCTCTCCCACCACCCACCCTGGCCCTCCGAAGCTGTCTCTCCTTAATGTTAAATGCATTATTCTCAACACCAGTTGAGCATTCTTTGTCTGGAGCGCTGCTATGATTGCTCCTCTTTCCTTTCGCTTTGTCACCAATGTGCCACCATGTCTACCTAGCCCTCACTCCATCTGTTTCTCTTTCCCTTCTAGTGAGATAAGTAAACTATGGCTCTCTGGCCATTTCCAGTTCACATGACTTCTTACTAGTTCAGAGGTTCTCAATCCAGTTCTTGCGACACACCAGCCAGTCAGTTTTTCAGGATCTCTCCAATGAATATGCACTTCTCTTTCTGAGAAGTTCTGAGAGAAGAGGACACTTCTCTGGTAAGTGAACATTATTTTGCTTTGGGAATTTAATTGAGGTTTAAAGGAGGAATTGTAGGTTAGTGATAGGCATAATAAAAATATTAAAAAAGCAAAATGTTATTTTGGACGTGAGCCCAGGCCGAGGCCTAGTATAGGATTTTGGCAAAGGCCTAGGGTACACTGAACAGGCCCTACGCACCACCCCAGCCACCAAGCCCCGCACACACACAACAGCTAACAGGCACCACCAGAAAATGGGAGATAGAGCATTCAGGCGAGCCTCACGGCCGATCGGAAACCCACTCACACAGAGTCCAAGCAAGCAGGCCTCACGGCCGACCGGGAACCCAGTCACACTCTGGGAGAGGAGAAACAAGGAAGGGTTCCCAAGCGACTGAGCACAAGCAGCGCACATAGTGCAGGGTAGAGACACAAGGAAAAGGGTGAGAGACAGAACCTCTAAAGGTATACACAAGGCTGTTTCACAGGGCCATCAAGAATACAGGAAGCCCCAGAAGGGAACACTCTAGGCTGTACTATACAGCACTCAAGGAAAAAAGGGAACCAACTATAGGAATACACTCTAGGCTGAACCATACAGCACTCAGGGAAAAGGGAAGCCCTCATAGGAATACACTAGGCTGTGCCCCACAGCACTCAAAAGAACTAGGCTGCACCTTACAACATACAAAGATATAGGAAGCCCTATAAGGAACAAATAAATAAACACACTAGACTGTACCATACAGCGCACAAAGGAAAACTACCTATAAGAATACACAATGCTTGCCCCACAACACACAAGGGAAAAGGGAACAGTAAGCAAACAGAGGAAGCTGCCTTGACACACACAGACCAGAAAAGGTGCACTGCTCAACGGAAACAGGAGCCAGATTCAGCAAAGAGAACTAAAACCAACGAACAGGAGAAATATACAAGGACAGGGGGACTGCCAAACAGAGGTAAAACCACAGGGAGCAGAACAGCAGCTCAGCACAACAAAGGGAACAGAGAGAGAGAGAGAAAACTAAACAAACAAACTGGAACAATACAAGGCACAAGCTTACCACAGATAGCACAACCTTAGAGCAGCAGAAAGCAGACCAGGTGTAGGCGAGTGAGGCAATCAAGCTCATGCTGGAAATACTTTGACTACAGAAATGGTTTCTCTACGAAAATCAGTTAATTTGGTAATGAAGGACAGCCATGTTTCTTGTAAAAATTGGAATTTCTGGAGAACCAATTAAGGAAAAATAACTTGAGAATGATAAATTTTCCTATAACATCCTATATATCAGCTACTGAACTGTTGAAGAAATATTTCTCTGATATTTTGCAAATACCTTCTGATAGCCACCCTCTGGTGTCTAAAGTGATTTATATTTCCCTTAACATTTTCTTTATCAGAGAAAAGAGATGTGAACTTAACTGACATTTTGGAACGTTCAGAAATTACAGATAGAGTTATATTATTAGTGACTTTCGCCTTTGATTTAGATAGGAACAATGTTTTGAAATTGTATTTCCGACACATGGCTGATAGTTTTTTGGGTTCAAAGATGAATACATTTCCTGACATATCAAGGGAATCGCAGACTAGGAGGTGTGAATTCTTGGCTTTTAAGCCAGGAATCATTGCCCTAGGTGGGACCTTCCTAGTGCGATTCCCTTGTAAGTGTTTTATTTCCTTATTACTTATTTGTTGAACCTAAGAAATTACAAGAGTGGAGTTGAAACAACAGATGAAGAACCCTCTGCAGCAACTTCCTTTAGTTACCACTCTACCGGCTGCAATTACCGATTAACCTTCCTCCCTCAGAAAATGTGAATTGTAAGATTAACCATTTTGAGTTTTTCTTATTTTCTTTGAGATTGTTTTCCTGATCTTGGATCTCCCAATTGTGGACAATTATATAATACTAGTAAAAAAGGCCCGTTTCTGTTAGAAATGAAACGGGCGCTAGCAAGGTTTTCCTTGGAGAGTATGTTTCAGAAAGAGCGTGTGTGAGAGATGGAGCATGTGTGTCAAGAGAGAGAATGTGAGAGAGAGAGAGAGACAGAGTGTACAGTGGTGGAAATAAGTATTTGATCCCTTGCTGATTTTGAAAGTTTGCCCACTGACAAAGACATGAGCAGCCCATAATTGAAGGGTAGGTTATTGGTAACAGTGAGAGATAGCACATCACAAATTAAATCCGGAAAATCACATTGTGGAAAGTATATGAATTTAATTGCATTCTGCAGAGGGAAATAAGTATTTAATCCCTCTGGCAAACAAGACCTAATACTTGGTGGCAAAACCCTTGTTGGCAAGCACAGCGGTCAGACGTCTTCTGTAGTTGATGATGAGGTTTGCACACATGTCAGGAGGAATTTTGGTCCACTCCTCTTTGCAGATCATCTCTAAATCATTAAGAGTTCTGGGCTGTCGCTTGGCAACTCGCAGCTTCAGCTCCCTCCATAAGTTTTCAATGGGATTAAGGTCTGGTGACTGGCTAGGCCACTCCATGACCCTAATGTGCTTCTTCCTGAGCCACTCCTTTGTTGCCTTGGCTGTATGTTTTGGGTCATTGTCGTGCTGGAAGACCCAGCCACGACCCATTTTTAAGGCCCTGGCGGAGGGAAGGAGGTTGTCACTCAGAATTGTACGGTACATGGCCCCATCCATTCTCCCATTGATGCGGTGAAGTAGTCCTGTGCCCTTAGCAGAGAAACACCCCCAAAACATAACATTTCCACCTCCATGCTTGACAGTGGGGACGGTGTTCTTTGGGTCATAGGCAGCATTTCTCTTCCTCCAAACACGGCGAGTTGAGTTCATGCCAAAGAGCTCAATTTTTGTCTCATCTGACCACAGCACCTTCTCCCAATCACTCTCGGCATCATCCAGGTGTTCACTGGCAAACTTCAGACGGGCCGTCACATGTGCCTTCCGGAGCAGGGGGACCTTGCGGGCACTGCAGGATTGCAATCCGTTATGTCGTAATGTGTTACCAATGGTTTTCGTGGTGACAGTGGTCCCAGCTGCCTTGAGATCATTGACAAGTTCCCCCCTTGTAGTTGTAGGCTGATTTCTAACCTTCCTCATGATCAAGGATACCCCACGAGGTGAGATTTTGCGTGGAGCCCCAGATCTTTGTCGATTGACAGTCATTTTGTACTTCTTCCATTTTCTTACTATGGCACCAACAGTTGTCTCCTTCTCGCCCAGCGTCTTACTGATGGTTTTGTAGCCCATTCCAGCCTTGTGCAGGTGTATGATCTTGTCCCTGACATCCTTAGACAGCTCCTTGCTCTTGGCCATTTTTTTTTTTTATAATTTCTTTATTATATTTTAACATAGTAAGTATATCTCCACATATTTGCAACAATCAACCTATGCATAACATATTCATCTCTTCTGCTATAACAATATTTGCGAATAAACACTTAACAGTCTTTCTCCCATTCCTCCCCCCCCCCCCCTTTCTTAGTGTGGTGATTTACATGTTTCTTTCATCTTTTCATAAGGTTGCCAAATTTGTTGAAACCTATGCAATTGGCCTTTTCTCAATGCGGTCAGTTTCGCCATCTGATGTAGGTAATCAAGTTTGTGCTTTACGACTTGAATATTTGGTACCTCTATCTGTTTCCATGCTCTTGCCACTATCATTTTGGCCGCTGCAAAAATTTGGCTAGCCATTTTATGTTGGTGTACCTTACATTTTCCCGGTCGGAAGTGCAAGAGACAATATTCCGGCCTATGTGGGTATTCTATCTTTATGACTTGGTATACCATTTCTCGAATTTGGGTCCAGAATGTTTGCATCTTGGGACATTCCCACCATATGTGCATAAATGTACCTCTATTACCACATTCCCTCCAGCAATTCGGCGATATCTTATGATATATTTTTTGTAATCTATCTGGTGTATAGTACCACCAGTACCATATTTTATAACCATTCTCAGCCACTGATTGAGTGATAGAGGCCTTCAACAAATATCTAATTCCCTTCATCCAGCCTTCTCTTGTAAAGGTTTGTTGTAATGCCCCCTCCCATCGTCTAATATAATGATCTTGAGGGCTGGACATTTTTAATAGTGCTTTATATATTCGTGATACTCCCCCTTTGCCCCCTCCTCCCTTAAGTGCCTTTTCTAACCTTGTTTCTGTAAGTTCTAGTTCTTCCCCTGCCCGTCTTTTTATGTAGTTTCGCAGGCTATGATAATATGCCATATCCCGTTCTTCCAACTCGTATTCCTCTTTTAATTCTTCAAAATTTTTAATTTCTCCATTATTCCATATTTGGCCTAGCATATATAGTCCCTTTCGGGCCCAATTTTTATACACATTTTCTGATTCTCCTAGCGGAAACCCTGGAGCCCCACATATATCCATTTGTAAAAAGTATTTTCTCTCTGGAAACACCTTTCGTCGTATCCGTAACCATGTCTCCAGTAATAGGCCAATACCCACTGGTACCCTTTTAGTTAGTGACATAATTTCAGTCCCCTTCTTCCAAAGTATACCTCCTATATAGCGGGTGCTCATCCATGATCGCTCCCAATGCAGCCATTTTTTATTGTTTCTAGGAGTCCATTCTGCCAATATTCTTAGCTGGGCTGCTTGGTAATATAAGTGGAGATTTGGTACTCCCATTCCCCCCTCCACGGGCAGTTGGAACATCATATCCCTATTTACCCTGGGAGGTCGCTTCCTCCATATGTAAGCAAACATTTTCCTATTTATTTGTTGGAAAAACTTTTGTGGGATGGGTATCGGAATGGCCATAAACAAGTATAATATCTTTGGTAAGAGTATCATTTTTATAGCTTGGATTCTTCCCATCCATGATATAGTAAGTCCTTCCCACCTATCCACTTCCTCAAACAGTTCTTTAACTTTTTTGGGGTAATTTGCTTGATATAATCCTCCTATTTCCGGAGTGATCTGTATCCCTAGATATCTAATTGATTTATTTGTCCATGTAAACGGAAACTTATCTGTTATCTCCTGCACTTCCCTAGGTGGTGTTGTAAGATTTAATATTTCTGATTTATTTATGTTAATTTTAAATCCTGAGACCCTTCCATAGTTTGCCATCACCTTCATTGTCTCTTGTATTGATTGTGATGGATGAGTTAGTGTCAAGAGAACATCATCAGCATAAAGCATTATTTTATGTTCCCTTTGTCCCCTTATTACTCCCCTTATATCTTTGTGTGTCCTTATTTTCATAGCTAGGGGTTCGATTGATAATGCAAATAATAATGGTGAAATTGCACATCCTTGCCTTGTGCCTCTGTGTAACTCTAGTATATTAGTATGTGTCCCATTTATCTTTAATACCGCCATCGGTTTCGTATATAGTAGGCGCAACCATGTCATAAATCGTCCTTCTATACCTATCTGGCGTATTACTGTAAAGAGAAACTCCCAATCTACACGATCAAATGCCTTTTCCGCATCGACCGAGAATATGATTGTTGGTGTTTTTTCATCTTGTATTTGTTGTATGATATGCATTAATGTCCGAGTATTATCATGTGCTTGGCGTCCCCTAATGAAGCCCGCCTGATCCTCGTGCACTAATCGTGGCATTACCTCCTGTAGGCGGCGTGCCATTATTTTAGTAAAGATCTTATAGTCCGTGTTCAGGAGAGATATTGGCCGGTAGGAGCCACATTGTAGTGGGTCTTTCCCTGGCTTTAGGAGTATGGTCACCTCCGCCATCCTCCATGAGTATGGTAACTCTTGCGCCTCTTCGAAAGCGGTAATAGTGTTCAGTAATATAGGGGCTAAAAGTTTTGCAAATTTTTTATAAAATCTAGCAGGGAAACCATCTGGTCCGGGAGATTTGTTGTTTGGCAGATCTGTTATTGCCTCTTCTATCTCTTCTAATGTTATGGCTTTTGATAGCGCTTCCTGTTCCCTTCCCGATATTCTAATCATCCCCAGGTCTTGTACGTATTGCTCCATGTCCTCCCTTGATGTTTCATGTTCTGCTTGATATAGCTGATTATAAAAATCCCAAAATACTCCTGCTATTTCCTCTGTTTGTGTTATTAGTTCCCCTGAAATGCTGTGTATGCCATGTATATAATTGCGTTGTGCCTGTTTTTTAAGCTTATTAGCCAGTAATCTGCTTGTTTTATTTCCAAATTCATAGTATTCTTGTTGTATTTGTTCTAACTGTCTGGCTATATCCGCCAATTGTATTTCATTAAGTTGACTTTTAAGTTGGCGTATTTCTTCTGTTTTTTTACTATCTGTTGGGTTTTTTTTATGCATATTCTCTAACTTCATGATTTGCTTCCGCAAATTAGTTTCTGCTTCTGTTTTTTTCTTATTGATATAAGCTTGCTTTGCTATGCATTGGCCCCTAATGACTACTTTCAGACCCTCCCATATACTTGCCGGTTTAGCCTCTCCATTATCATTGAACTGTATATACTCTTTTATATTATTTTCTATTTCTAGGGCACTTTGTGGGTCCATCAGTATTGTTTCATTTAGGCGCCATCTTCTCTTCCTTGCCTTCCCTCCCTCTCCCGCCACCTCCAATAATACCATCGAGTGGTCCGACCAGCTGCACTGTTCTATTTCCACTAGTTTGATATTATTGCTCAGTCCTCTGCCCCCTAGCCAATAGTCAATTCGTGAATAGGTATTATGTTTGGGGGAGAAAAAGGAGTAGTCTCTCTCTGTCTTATGTCTCTCTCTCCATATATCTATTAGATCCCATCGGGCCATCCACCTTATAAGGGCTTTCCTATCTGTTTTTGCATATTCTACCCTCCCTCCTGAGTTATCTAATTTAGGATCTAACGTGAGATTAAGATCACCTCCCACCAACAATTCCCCTTGTATATTTTCCTCTATCACCTTTTCCACTGTGTCTAAAAATTCTTTTTGCCCCACATTAGGAGCATACATACACACTAGAGTATATTGTTTATTATATAATGACACTACCATCAATATATATCGCCCCTTTTTATCTTTCACTGTAGTATGCACTTGCCATGGGAGGGATCCCGATAGCGCTATCAGGACTCCTTGTGTTTTTTTATTCTCCCTATTGGAAGCACATTGGACAATTGTATATCTTTTATGTTTCATCAGATGCTCGTGATCTCTTCTTAGGTGAGTCTCCTGGAGAAACGCTACATCTGATTTTTGTCGGGCCAGTTCTCTATACACCTGCCTACGTTTCTGTGGCGTATTAAGGCCTCTTACATTTAGTGTTATACATTTAAACATTTTACAACTTGTAATAATAAACTTTCAACATATTTATCACCATATTGTAACATCATAACATTCTGTCCCCTTTTTTTTTCCCCTCTCCCTCCATCCCGTAACTCTCCCCTATGTTTTATCTTCCCCCCGCTCTCCCCTCTTAACTTCCCTCCCCCCTCCCACTCCCTTCCCCACATCCAGAGCACTCGTTTCATCTCCATAAAAAATAAAAACGGTGCTTTATAGAGAGGAAGTGACCCCTTTGCCCTTCTCTAGTTAGTTATTACCATTTTTGATTCCCCCTCCCCGGATTTTATATAGTTTTAACATTTCCCTCTGTTCTTTCCCCTTATCTACTTGCCTCTCTCCTTTCGTTCGATTAAATCTTTCAGAGACTTATTTTCCCTGATAGGTTACGCTCCACCAAACAAAGCCTTATCTCTAATCATATCAACTATTGAGTATTTCAGTTCTTATCATTACCCTTAACATTTAAGTTCATGTGAGGCGTCCCGCTGACTGCTGGCGTTGCAGGCGTTTGCGGCCTACTCGTTGCCATTTTGGGTAATTTCTCATATTTGTCTGGGACCACCTCGCTTCCCCATCCGCAGATGTTGATGCTGGGATATCTTCGGGCAGCAATTCGCATGCTTCTGCTAATGTTTTCACCTGGTGTTGTCTCCCATCTTTATAGAATACCAGGGCAAATGGGTGTCTCCATCTATATTGAAGTCCCATCTCTCTTAGTCTCCTGGTGACTGGTTTCAGGTCAGCTCTCCTTCTCAGTGTTGCTGCCGCCAAATCCTGGTATATCTCGATTTTGTATGTGTCCCATTTAAAATCTTGTTTTTGGCGTGCTGCTTGAAGAATTCGCTCCTTTAGCTTATAATCTCGAAAACAGGCAATCAGATCTTTGGGAAGGTTATTTCTTGTAGCCCCAAGGGCTCTATGAGCTCTGTCCAATATAACTTGTTCAGGTTCCAGGGGCCGCTCAGGAGTCGCCACCAATGCGCTTACTATCTGTTGTATCACCTTCTCCGTTTCTTGGTAAGTGGGAGACTCCGGCAACCCCCGAAATCGGAGGTTATTCCGTCGGCTGCGGTTTTCCAGATCTTCTATCTTGTCAGCCAGTGCTTCATGTCCCAGGTCTATATCATGAACTCTCCGGTCCAAGGCCACCATGTTTTCTCCCTGTTCTTCTAATCTTGTCTCTGTTTCCTCCACTCTATGACCAAGTTCTTTTATTTCGCTTCTGAGGTCTGCCCCCATCTTAGCTAAATCAGCACGCATAGCTTTTAAATCAGAACGGATTTCATTCAGTAAAGTTCTTAATTCTGGGAGGGATTCCTCCTCCTGGTTCAGTTGTTCTGGCGTCGGGAACATATCTTCTGTAGAGGGGTTACGTTTTCTGTCCCCACTTGCTACATTTTCCTCTCCTCCGGCCGCCATATTGTTTTGCCTCGTGCTTCCCGCATATGCGAATTGGGAAAGGCTTGGCGTCGTGGCGCTAGGCTCCATCGCTTTTATTTTATCTTTTGTTTTTCCGTTGCGCTGATGGGCCCGCTCTCTTGCGCTCTAACACGAGGCCGAAGTTTGTTTCTCTCCCCGCCCTTCCTCCACCTCTTCGCGGCGTCTGAGGCAAAACTTCACCGTTCGCTACTGGCGGCAGATCGGAGCCAATTTTCTTTTACCTGCACTGTCAGAGACTCAACACCCTCCGGTATATATTCTTTAATTTTTGCTTACGGTAGGGAATCTTTCTGTTTTCGCTATGGGCAAACAGGAGTTCAGCATTTATGCTTCCATTGCTCCCGTGACGTCACTTCCTCCCCGCTCTTGGCCATTTTGTAGAGGTTAGAGTCTGACTGATTCACTGAGTCTGTGGACAGGTGTCTTTCATACAGGTGACCATTGCCGACAGCTGTCTGTCATGCAGGTAACGAGTTGATTTGGAGCATCTACCTGGTCTGTAGGGGCCAGATCTCTTACTGGTTGGTGGGGGATCAAATACTTATTTCCCTCTGCAGAATGCAAATAAATTCATATACTTTCCACAATGTGATTTTCCGGATTTAATTTGTGATGTGCTATCTCTCACTGTTACCAATAACCTACCCTTCAATTATGGGCTGCTCATGTCTTTGTCAGTGGGCAAACTTACAAAATCAGCAAGGAATCAAATACTTATTTCCACCACTGTATGTGTTTGTGCGAGAGAGAGAGTGTGTGAGAGACAGTGTTTGTGTTTCTGTGTGACACTGTGTGAGAGAGAGGGACAAAGACAGTGAGTGTGTGAGTGAGAGTGTATGTGACAGAGAATGAGTGACTGCGTGTGTGGTGTGAGGAACCCCCTCACCCCCTCCCTCTCCCCTGCCCCCTTGCAGCCAGGCATGTGCAGTGACCCTCCTCTCCCCGTGTTCCCCCTGCAGCCACCCATGCCCAACAACCCTCCTCTCCCCCTGCTGCGTCCTTCCTGCTCCCCCTGCAGCCACCCATGTGGTCTCAGGCTCCCCCCCTCAGCATCCCTCCTGTCCCCCTGCAGGCACGCATGTGCAGCATCCCTCCTTTCTCCCCTGTCCCCCCTGCAGCTACCCATGTCCAGCGACCCTCCTCTTCTGTGCAGCCACCCATGTCTGAGGACGCTCCTCTCCTTTTTCCCTGTTCCCCCCCTGTGGCCAGCCATGTCCATTGACCCACCTGTCCCCCCTGATGACCACCAACCCTTCTGTCCCCCTGCCCGCCCTGCAGTGTCCATCCTGTATCCCCTGTCCCCCTTGCAGGCACCCACACATGTGGTGTGTGGAGCCCCGTCCCCATCTCCCTGTTCCCTGCCCCCCCTGCAACCACCCATGTGCAGCGACCCTCCCCTCCTCTCCCCCTGCTTCCTTCCAGCCACCCATGTCCAGCGAGACCCCCCCTTCCCCCCCCAGCCGGCGCAGCACCCAAAGAAAGCCACTTGTCCCCCCCTTCGCGCATCACCCGACCCCCCCACCGTGGCACATCACCAAGCCCCTCCCCCCTCATCAACCCCCTCGCCACCCGCAACCGCTAATACAAACTGTGTCCGGTGGCTGCTGCTTCTGCTATTCAGCAGCAGCAGCACGTACATAAAGAAAACAAACAGAAAAAATTCTCCTAAAACGCACCTCCGTTGAGAAGCATCTCACATTGGCTGAAGTCTCAGCATGCGCTCCTCCTCTCCCCTCTGACATCTCGGCATTTCTCTGGGGTCTTCTGGCAGGGGCACTGACGTTGAGGGGAGAAGAGGAGCGGCTGCAGAGACGTCAGCCAATGTGAGATGGTTCTCCACGGAGGTGCGTTTTAGGAGGTTGCTTTTTTTTGTTTGTTTTCTTTATGTACGGGCTGCTGCTGCTGAATAGAAGCAGCAGCAGCCGCCGGACAGAGTTTGTATTAGCGGTCGCGGGTGGCGAGGCAGTCGATGTGTGGGGGGGAGAGGGGCTTGGTGAAGCGGCGGGGGAGGGGTTGGGTGATGCAGCGAGAAGGGAAGGGGGTAGGGGCTTTCTGATGCCCCGTTGCTGTAGCGATGCAGCAGGAGGGGGCACTTAGAGGTGCACCGTCGAGGCTGTTTGTGTGTGTGTGTGTGTTTGTTTGTGCTTGTGTTTGTTTGTGCTTGTGTGTGTGTATGTTTGTGTGTGTGCTTGTATGTGTGTGTGCTTGTGTGTGTGTATGTTTGTGTGTATGTTTGTGTGTGTGTGTGTTTTTGTGTGTGTGTGTTTGTGTGTATGTGTTTGTGTGTGTGTGTGTATGTTTGCATTTGTGTGTGTTTGTATGTGTGTGTATTTGCGCTTGTGTGTGTGTTTGCGTTTGTGTGTGTGTTTGTGTGTGTGTGTTTCTGTTTCTGTTTGTGTGTGTTTGCGTGTGTGTGTTTGCGTGTGTGTGTGCTTGTGTGTGTGCTTGTGTGTGTGCTTGTGTGTTTGTATGTATGTGTGTTTGTATGTGTGTGTATGTGTGTTTGTATGTATGTGTGTGTGTGTGTGTTTGTGTGTGTGCTTGTGTGTGTATGCTTGTGTGTTTGCGTTTGTGTGTATGTGTGTGTGTTTGTATGTGTGTGTATGTGTGTTTGTGTGTGTTTGTGTGGGTGTTTGTATGTGTGTGTGTGTGGGTGTGTTTGTGTGGGTGTTTGTATGTGTGTGGGTGTGTTTGTGAGGGTGTTTGTATGTGTGTGTTTGTGTGGGTGTTTGTGTGTGTGTGTGTATGTGTGTGTGTGTGTGTGTGTGTGTTTGTATGTGTGTGTGTGTGTGTTTGTGAGGGTGTTTGTATGTGTGTGTTTGTGTGGGTGTTTGTGTGTGTGTGTGTATGTGTGTGTGTGTGTGTGTGTGTGTTTGTATGTGTGTGTGTGTGTGTTTGTGTGTTTATGTGTGTGTGTGTGTGTGTGTGTGTGTGTGTGTGTGTGTATGTGTGTGTGTCTTTGTGTGTGTGTATGTGTGTTTGTGTGTGGGGGGGGGTTTGCGGGTGGCTTTTGTGGTCGTCTGGTTGGGGAGTTTGCCAGCAGTCTGTAGCAATTCCTAGGCAGGGGGAGGAGTACGGAAACACTCCCCCTGCCTGGGTCGTTGTTTGTTGGAGGGGGTTGCCAGTTGGTAGGGGTGCCTTTATGGATCCCTTTACTCTCTGTGTTCCGCCCTCGAGGGCGGGGCAGAGAGACATGGTAAGTTGGATGGCTTCACCACTATGAACCCATGAACTGTTTAGGGATTTTGCAGATGGCTTCAGCAGGTTGTCTTCAGAATGTTGAGGTAGCGTTTTATGTACAGATGGGGCGTGGCTGAGGGCGGGTCTATGAGTGAGGGTGACTGGTCCTAGCCTACGAAGACTACAGGATTTTTGTGCTTCTCTGCCTTGGAGTTGTTGGAATGTAATTGTATTTTACATGCATTGCCTGTCACCTATTATTTCTCTGTGATTACTCTGTGACCTCTGATGTGAATTACTTAGAGAGGTCACACAGCTATGCAACTTCCTGTGGGGGTTAGATGCAGCACATGCAGCACATGGAGCACATGATCTCTCCTAACCTGAGAGGATCTATGGTGGTGTGAGCATCCATTACCATCTAAGCACATGGAAGGAGCTGATAAGACAAATGTATAGTAATATGTAAATATAAGCCTGTCTGATTATAATCTAACTGCAAACTGTGAGTAAACAGATGTTTTGTTACTTCAACTTTAAAGTGACTCAGCAGTGAATTATTCAGGGGTGAATGAGAGAGAGATGAAGAATAGAAATTAACATTTCTAAAGCTGAAGCTGTGTGTACTAAATCTGCTAATTATTTACTACAAATAATCCAACAAAAGGGTTATGGGCCCAGGGTTCAGGAATTGAAAAAGAAGAGAAATATTACCAGGCAGAAAAAAAGGCCACATTTTTCTCTTAAGTTTTAAAGGAAAGATTCAGTCTGTCTCTCTCTCCCCCCACACAGCAGACAGAAGGCTAAGAAAATGGCTGATGGAAGAAATTCACTATTGTTCTATTCTCTCAAGGTGCCTAAATTAACTGAGTTTAATTATCAGCAGTGGGAACTAAGATTCATATGTCTCCTTCGAGCAAAAAGATTAAATATATGCTTAGACCAAGACAGAACAGCTGAAAATATGGCTGAATGGGACAATGCAAACTATTATGTGAAGTGCATGCTTTTGGAAGCTCTCTCAGAGAAACAAGCCATATTAGTGGAGGGAAAAGATACACCAAAGGACATTTTATGTAAGCTGAGAACTATGTATGCAACTACATATGCAAAGCAGCAACCAATTTGGTTGGCAGAGTTGAATGAAACCAAATTAAGGGATAAAAGTAAATGTAATGATCACATTATGCATCTTATGTCTTCATTTCAAAAGTTAGAACTTTCTGGAATTCCCATGTGTGATGCATTGAAAAGAGCATTTCTTTTTACCTCACTATCAAAGAAGTTTGATGTTTTTAGGTCTGTAAATGAGGCCATTGAAGGGCAATCTTTTGAACAGGCAACATCAAAACTAAGGCAGGAATGCATAATAAATGATTCTGAGGAGATGTGTTCTCAAAGCAAGTCAGAGAGAAATGAAACAAATTTCTTGGCAAAGAACAGAGGAAGGCGGAGCTATGGGAAAACTCCACCCAAGGGCAAGCTGATTTGCTACTCATGTGGAAAGGAGGGACATGTATCTAAATGGTGTAAGGAAACACAAAACACTCCCTCTAGCTCACCTAAGCCAATGGAACTAAAGAATTTTCAAACCAGGAAATGTATGAAAGACAAAGATAAACACAAGGGCTTTCTAATGACAGAAAAATCTTTGACTATGGTAAATAATAATTCAAATGAAAGTACTTGGATTTTGGATTCGGGGAGCACATGCCATTTAACCAATTGTAAGGATTTCTTTCAGGAAATGTGTCCAGAGGAAGGTATTCTTAAAACTGCAAACGCAGGGACTGCTAAGATCCAAGCAAAAGGTATTGGATTCTTAAAATGCAAAGTGTCTAATGAAGTTAAAGAAATTCCTGTAAGTGATGTCTTGTATATTCCCCAAGCAGTTTGCAATATGCTTAGTGTATCTACATTAGATAAGAAGGGATTTGTGATTCATTTTGAAAACAGTAAGTGCACAATCTCTAAAAATGATGAAGTGTATGCTGAAGCTTTTATGCATAATGATGTTTATAAACTGAGCATTTCAGGTGAAGCCTCACATATGGCGCAAGTAAGGAAGAATGATGAAAAATGTAGTCTGGAAATCTGGCACCGCCGCCTGGGACATCGTGATTTTAAGGTGATCCAGGATCTTTACAGTAAGCAACTGGCCACCGGCATTCAGATAAGTGCAGATGCTGGTAAAATGGAGAAATGCATAGACTGTGTTACTCAAAAAGGTGTGAGACCCTCATTTCCTGCATACACAGGAAATAGGAGTAATAAAGTACTGGACTTAATACACAGTGACTTATGTGGACCGTTTAATATCCCATCATTGGGAAATAACAGATTTGTGCTAATATTCTTGGATGATTTCTCTAGATATTGTGTGGCCTATTTGCTGAAAGAGAAAAGTCAAGTCACAGACATGCTGAAGAAATACGTAGCCATGGTGAGCAATAAATTTGAAAGAAAACCAAAGGTTCTTCAGACCGACAATGGTGGTGAGTTCACTTCACAAAGCATGCGCACATTTCTAGAACAAGAAGGCATTCAGCATATCACAACAGTAGCTTATACACCAGAGCAAAATTCTGTTGCAGAGAGAAAATTTAGGTCACTTGTGGAAATGACCAGATGTATGCTGTCAGATAGCAATCTCCCTAAAAGACTATGGGGGGAAGCCATTCTCACAGCAGTGTACCTACAAAACAGAATGCCAACTAAAGGCGCTGAGCGCACACCACATGAGACATGGCATGGTAGGAAGCCAAACCTGTCACATATAAGAACATTTGGAAGTACAGCATATGCTCATGTACCAAAGCAAAGAAGGCATAAGCTGGATTCCACAACAGAAAGGGGCATTTTAGTTGGCTATACTCCAGGACACAAAGGATATAGAATTTTGAATCTGAAAACTGGCATTGTTGGCATAAGACATGTTACATATTTTGATGAAAACAAAAGGGTTGATAAAGGCTGGATTATCCCAGATGAGCCTTATCATCCAGAATATGAAACTAGAACCATAATAGACATGCCAGTGTATATAAATGCCATACCAAGGCAGATGTCTGAAAGCAACTCATCTGTATCTAACGAGGAACAGACAGAGGAAGCAGACACAGAAAGGATCATTGAAGAAGACAGTACAGTTGGAGAAGGGGAATCAATTGGAGAAGGACTCTCAGATTTTGAGGATGCGGAAAGGTCAGACCAACCTGTAGTCAGACGCTCATCCAGGGAAAACAAAGGTGTTCCACCCCCAAGACTGTCTTACCTAACAAAGTCAGCAGAAGCTCAAGAGCCCTTAACATGGGATGAGATTGAGAAAATGCCAGCAGAAGAAGCTGCTGAATGGCATAAAGCTGCACAAGAAGAAATTGATGCATTGGATAAAAATAATACTTGGATTCTTACAAAATTACCTCCTGGCAAGAAAGCTATAGGATGCAAATGGGTATTCAAGTTAAAAAGGAATGCACAAGGAAAAGTGGAAAGGTATAAAGCCAGATTAGTCGCAAAGGGATATCTTCAAAAATATGGAGAAGATTTTGATGAAGTGTTTGCACCTGTAGTGAAACACACGACAATAAGAACACTTCTGAGCATTGCAGTCTCAAAAGGCATGCAAGTCAAACACATTGATGTGAAAACAGCATTTCTTCACGGAGATATAACTGAAGACTTGTACATGGAACAGCCAACAGGTTTCATAAATACAAAACAAAGACAGCTAGTGTGTAAATTAAACAAAGGTCTTTATGGATTAAAGCAAAGTGCAAAATGTTGGAATGACAAATTGCATGAAATATTGACAAATTTAGGATTTAAGCAAGGTGAAGCAGATAAATGCTTGTACACTAGGTGCACAAATGGACAATATGCATACATTTTAGCTTTTGTTGATGATCTGCTCATTGCAAGCGAAAGTGAGCAAGAGTACAAGGACATTGTAAAGTGTTTAAACCTCAATGTTGAGATAAAAGAACTTGGTAATGTGTCATACTATCTTGGTATAGAAATTGAGAAACAAAATGATGGTTCTTATCTTCTAAGCCAGAAGCAGAAAATAAATGAGTTTATTGAAAGTTTAGGTATGCAAGATGCCCAAGTTGTAAGCACTCCCATGATCACTGATTTTCTGAAGGATGAAACAGTAAGAGAACCTTTACCAGATAACATCCAATATAGATCAGCCATAGGTAAGCTTTTATATCTAGCTACCACATACAGGGCTGATATAGCAAATGCAGTAGGAATTTTGAGCAGAAGGGTCAGCTCACCTACCAAATCAGATTGGACTGCAGTTAAAAGGATGGTAAGGTATTTAAAGGGTACCATTGATTGTAAATTAAAGATTTCAGGCAATAGTAATCCAAAACTAATATGTTACTGTGATTCAGATTGGGCAGGGGATCATTCTGATTATAAATCCACAAGTGGATATGTGTTTATGTATGGAAATGTACAAATTTCATGGGCCAGTCATAAACAAAGTATTGTGAGTTTGTCTTCTACAGAAGCTGAATATGTGGCTGTATCGGAAGCGTGCAGAGAACTGATGTGGATTGAAAAACTTATGCTGGATTTCGGAATAGCTGAAAAGAGACCAATCCAGATAATGGAAGATAATCAGAGCTGCATCCGACTGTCACAGAATGACAAGGTTCAGTCACGCACCAAGCACATCGCAACGAAATACCACAACGTGCGAGAGTTGGCAAAAGAAGGGGTCATCAGTCTACACTATTGTCACACCAGTGAGATGACAGCTGACATCATGACCAAACCGTTACCCAGAGAACATTTTGTGAATCTGCGTATAAAGCTTGGACTTTGTATGAATAAATAATTGCATGACAGTTATGCATGAGAAGGGGTTTGTTGGAATGTAATTGTATTTTACATGCATTGCCTGTCACCTATTATTTCTCTGTGATTACTCTGTGACCTCTGATGTGAATTACTTAGAGAGGTCACACAGCTATGCAACTTCCTGTGGGGGTTAGATGCAGCACATGCAGCACATGGAGCACATGGAGCTCATGATCTCTCCTAACCTGAGAGGATCTATGGTGGTGTGAGCATCCATTACCATCTAAGCACATGGAAGGAGCTGATAAGACAAATGTATAGTAATATGTAAATATAAGCCTGTCTGATTATAATCTAACTGCAAACTGTGAGTAAACAGATGTTTTGTTACTTCAACTTTAAAGTGACTCAGCAGTGAATTATTCAGGGGTGAATGAGAGAGAGATGAAGAATAGAAATTAACATTTCTAAAGCTGAAGCTGTGTGTACTAAATCTGCTAATTATTTACTACAAATAATCCAACAGGAGTGAGCTTCTCTGCCTTGGAGTGAGCTTCAGAACGTTCAAGGTGGGATTTATTAATATAGATATATTGATGAGAGAAAATGTTTTCTTTTTCCTTTATATTAATTTCTGTTTTTCCTTACATTTATGTGATAAATGTGAATGTAATTAAGTAAAATAATAAATAAATAAATAAATAAAAGAATATATAGAACTAAATAATGAGGTAGATATAATAGGCATCTCAGAGACTTGGTGGAAAGAGGACTATCAATGGGACACTGTGTTAACAGGGTATAAATTATATTGCAATGATAGAGAGGATCAAATTGGAGGAGAGTTGCTCTATATGTTAAAGAGAGAATTGAGTCAAATAAAATAAATATTCCACATGACACAGATAGTAGTGTGGAATCATTAAGGATAGAAATTCCATGTGTGAAGAGAAGGAGTATTCTTGTAGGGCTGTACTACCGTCCGCCAGGACAGAATGAACAGATGGATGAAGAAATGTTTACAGAGAGTACGAAAGCTGGCATATTGGGCAATGCTATAATAATGGGAGATTTCAATTACCCTGCAAATTCCCGGAGTAGAATATATATCAAAAATTATCATGCAATTCTACCATATACTCGACGTGTTTGTGGGTAACTATGGCAGGCAATAATGAAAAAAGTGGAGAAAAAAAAAAGAAGACCTCAGAAACATCAGAACTTCCTCGTTCTTAAAGGACACACCTTTTATGTAATGAGGGAACCACTTCAATCATATGTCTTCAAAAAAAACTCCACTGTAACAACTTCACAAAAACACTGCCATTGTACCCTTAGAAACACTTGTGTGGAGACTCAATTTCAGTCCAACAAAAACTCGGAAAAAGTACTTATCTTGGATGACGTTATCTCCATAAATTTTTATGATGTCCAGCCTTACACAGGTATGCTCTCAACTTTCATAAAGTCCCGACAGGGGAACTCTGTTTTGCTAAAATATAGCTGCTTCAGGGGAAATCTCTTCGAACAAACATATCCAAGTAGTTGATATGTCCCATAGTCTCCGTGTCACCCTGGTACAGAAAATGGCGGACCAATTACTCCAATATTGACTGAATGTTACATCAGGGAGTGCCAGGGAGATAAAATTTCTAGAAGTAATAAACAACTGCTTCTTGGAGCAGCTGGTCCAAGAATCGATGAGGGGGACCATTTTGGATCTGGTCCTTGCTGGCGTGCAGGGCATAGTGCGAGAGATAGCGGTGTTGAGTCTCCAGGAAAACAGTGATCATAACATGATTAAGGTTGAGCTACTAACTGGGATGAACCTACAAAAGAAATCTACTGTAGATATATTTAATTTTCAAAAGGGTGACTATAATAAAATGAGGTAAATGGTTAAAAAGAAACAAAAAGGATCGACTGCAAAGGTTAGGACACTCAAGCAGGCGTGGATGTTATTACAAAATACCATCTTGGAAACCCAGTCCAGATGCATTCCATGTATTTGCAAAGGTGGAAAGAAGAGAAAACGTCAGGCAGCATGGTTAAAAAGTAAAGTAAAAGAGGCCATTACAGCCAAAAGATTGTCCTTCAAAGAATGGAAAAAAGGACCCACATGAAGAAAATAAGAAGCAACATAAGCACTGGTAAGTCAGAAGCAAAGCATTAATAAAGAAGGCTAAAAGAAAATATGAAGAGAAACTTGCCGCAGAAGCTAAAACTCACAGTAACAACTTTTCCAGGTACATCAGAAGCAGAAAGCCTACGAGGGAATCTGTGGGACCATTAGATCATGAAGGAGCAAAAGGAGTGCTCAGGGAAGACAAAGCCACAGTGGAGAAACTGAATGAATTCTATGATTCTCTCTTTACGGAAGAAGATGTAACAGATCTGCCTGTACCAGAAATGATTTTCAAGGGTGATGTGGAGGAATTGAAAGAAATATTGGTGAACCTGGAAGATGTACTGAGCCAAATTGACAAACTAAAGAGTAGTAAATCACCTGGACTGGATGGCATACATCAAAGGGGACTCAAAGAACTCAAGCATGAAATTGCTGATCTGCTGTTAGTAATATGTAACCTGTCATTAAAATCGTCCGTAGTACCTGAAGATTGGAAGGTGGCCAATGCAACACTGATTTTAAAAAAGGGTTCTAGGGATGATCCGGGAAATTATTGACCGGTAAAGCCTGATGTCAGTGCCAGGCAAAATAATGGAAACTATTATAAAGAATAAAATTATAGAACACATAGACAAACATGGTTTAATGAGACAGAGTCAGCATGGATTCAGCCAAGCGAAGTTTTGCCTCACCAATTTGCTTCATTTCTTTGAAGGCGTGAATAATCATGTGGATAAAGGTGAATCAGTTGATGTAGTGTAGCTAGATTTTCAGAAAGCTTTTGATAAAAGTTCCTCATGAGAGACTCCTGAGAAAAATAGTGTCATGGGATAGGAGGCAAGGTTCTGGTGTGGATTAGAAATTGGTTATTGGACAGAAAACAGAGGGTAGGGTTAAATGGTAATTTATTTGTTTGTTTGTTACATTTGTAACCCACATTTTCCCACCTATCTGCAGGCTCAATGTGGCTTACATAATACCGTAAAGGCATTCGCCAAGTTCGGTAGGGGACAAGTGCAAAAGATGTTATGTGATATAGGGAAGATAAGATTCAGTCACATGGGGTTAAAGGTAGGAGGGTTTGATAATGTCTCTCAATAGAGGAGAGTGAACAGGGAGTGCCGCAGGGATCTGTACTGGGACCGGTGCTATTTAACATATTTATAAATTATATGGAAATCGGAACAACGAGTAAGGTAATCAAATTTGCAGATGATACAAAACATTCAAGGTTGTTAAAACACGTGCGGACTGTGAAATATTGCAGGAATACCTTAGGAAATTGGATGACTGGGCGTCCAAATGGCAGATGAAATTTAATGTGGACAAATATAAGGTGATGCGCAATGGAAAGAATAATCCGAATCACAGTTACCTGATGTTAGGGTCTACCTTGGGGGTAAAACTCAAGAAAAAGATCTGGGTGTCGTTGAAGATAATATGCTGAAATCTTCTGCTCAGTGTGCGGCAGCGGTCAAAAAAGCAAACAGGATTCTAGGAATTATTAGGAAAGGGATGGTGAATAGGACCAAAAATACTATAACATCTTGTATCATTTCATGGTGCATCCACACCTTGAGTATTGCATTCAGTTCTGGTCACCATATCTCAAAAAAGATACAGCGGAATTAGAAAAGGTTCAAAGAAAAGCGACTAAAATTATAAAGGGGATGGAACTCCTCTCATATGAGGAAAGGCTAATGAGGTTAGGGCTCTTCAGCTTGGAAAAGAGATAGATGAGGGGAAATATGATTCAGGTCTACAAAATCCTGAGTGGTGTAGAACGAGTAGAAGTAAAGTTTTCATTGTTCCAAATGTACAAAGACTAGGGGACACTCAAGGAAGTTACATGGAAATACTTTTAAAACAAATAGGAGGAAATATTTTTTCACTCAACGAATAGTTAAGCTCTGGAACTCTTTGCCGGAGGATGTGGTAACAGCGGTTAGCACATCTGGGTTTTAAATGGTTTGGGCACATTCCTGGAAGAAAAGTCCATAGTCTGCTATTAAGACAGACATGGGAAGCATGTAGTACGGGATTTATAGTATGGAGTGTTGCCATAATTTGGGTTTCTTCCAGGTACTTGTGACCTGGCTTGGCCACTGGGCTAGATGGCTAGGATACTGGCCTAGATGGACAATTGGTCTGACCCAGTATGGCTACTCTCATGTTCTTATGAGACAGATCTGCATATAACGAAGGTAGTACATGCAAATTAATTGGGGATCATCCGAAAATCAAACTGGCTACATGTGTCCCAAGGACTGGGTTGAGAACCCCTGCTATAGGCTGATGGTCATTAGGGAATGTGCTACTGGCCCACCAATGATGTCCTACAGCTTTGCATGGTATTGTTAAGGCCCAACATTGTCTACTTCATATGATGTGCAGAGATTTTGGGCCTGCACAATCAGCCAAGACAAGCACAAGGCATCCTGACCTTGCACACTGGACATTCTGAACCAGCTAAAGTGACTAATTTCCACACTAATAGCCTCTTAGAAGATAGGAAGATAGAACCAAGGAGGGATCCTCTGTTGCCCGAATCCTATCAGCCTATTTCTTTACTTAATTTCAAAGTTAAATTGCTAGCTAAGGTTAAGGCCAATCGATTGGCAAGGATTCTCCCCAATGTCATCCATCATTCTCAGGTTGGTTTTGTAAAGGATTGTTATACTGTCAAAAACTAATATATGAACTAGGCTGAATTAAAGCACCTTTAGCTTCTTCAAAATACTGCAGCCCACCCTAAAAAATAAATAATTGTGTTGCATCAATACTGATGAATCCTCACTGCTTGTTGGTTACGTCAAGGATTAAATTTTTAAAACTCTAAAATGTTGCTGATCACAATATGTATATTAGTTCACCTTAATACATAAGCGACAAGCTTACCATTCAACTAGAGCTCTCTGTTTCACAACAGTGTGTGTTACGTATTTCCTCTGCTTCAAAAATACAGACTTTTAGAGGACATTTGTTGTTTCTCTTTTTTTTTTTTTTTCACAAGCTTCACACTTGAAGTTTAAGTGCTTAATATCTTAGGAGCCCTTTAACTAAAGCTTATAAGGCACATGCTAACAGACATTAGTGTGCGCTAAACGCTGCAGGTACTATTTTATACCTAGTGGCCAAGTGGCACTTAGCGCACACTAAGCTTTATCATTTATCATTTATTTATTTACTATACCGTGTCTTATTGCATAGCAAAACAGAATGGTTTACATATCAAAAAAATATACAAATAACATATAACATAATTTAAGCTATGAAATCCATTTTATGATAGGACAACACAGACACAACTTCCATACCGAAGAGGACATAGACATTCATTAGATATCACATCAATCATACTTTGTCTTTAATAATTCATATCTTCTATATAATGTAGAGACTTTTTCTAACCTGAGTGGTTTCCTAAGTCAATAATGTTATATTTCAAAAGCTTTATCAAAAAATACGTTTTCAAAGCTTTACGAAAAAGTGTATAAGAATCTTCCATCTGATATATTTTGGGAGGGAGTTCCATAACACTGGAGCCAAAAAGAAAAAGGCTGAAGCATGGGTGGATTCCCACCTAGCTCTTGAGGGCGGTGGAATCACTAGTCTATTGTCTGTGAGTGAACGGAATGTTCGTGCTGGTGTGTATGGAATAGTTAAGATCGCGAGATAGGACGGGATAGCTGAGTGAAGCACTTTAAATGTCAAAATAAGAATTTTAAATTTCACTCTTAAATCTAACGGGATCCAGTGAAGCTGACGTAACAAAGGTGTGGCCCTATCATATTTAGAGGCTCGACAAACAACATGGGCAGCCATGTTTTGAATGGTTTGTAAGCATCTTAAATTTTGCTTGCCTGCATAATAACATTACAGTAATCAAAACGTGTTGCAAAATAGGCGTAGGCTAAAATACGCAATGAATTATTGTCTACAGCATTTCTAATAGAACGTAATTGTCTTAGATGATAGAATGATTTTTTTTTTTTACTACCTCTGATATCTGATCATCAAAAGAAAGAGCTGAATCTATGATCACACCTAGATATTTAAAAGATTGCACTGGAACAATTTGCCTGTCAAACAATGTAGGAATTAAGGTTGGTATAGAACTGTGACCTGTTATCCAAGAAGCTATTGACTTTTGGGGTTTAATAACAGGTGGTGCTTAGAAAGCCAAGTGGCAACCTCATTAATGTTGTGACCCGGTAGTAGTGAGCCCCTGTGCCCCGACTGAGCACGGCTGAGATGGAGTGATGCCGTACTCGGTCAGGCAGCCAGACAACCCCTAGCTTCACCTGGGAAGCAACCACTGTTCACCAAGAGTTGAGCCCTCAGCTGCAGGTGGCCACCAGGACTTCTGGAACCGGCAGGGTTGCACAGCCGCTGACCAGGATGGCAGGAAACAGACACAGTCCAGCACCAGAACTCCGAAAAAGCAAGAATAGTCAAAAATCAGTCCAGGGTCAAGGCAGGCAGCAAACAAGCGAAATCCAAGAACTAGCCAAGGTCCGGTACACAGGAAATCAGGAACAGAAGATAGCCGGCGAACAGCACTCCGACAGCAACTCCTCAGAACAATTGAGGCCGAAGCAAAGAAGGCCTGGAGGCAGTGCTTTAAATAGTGAAGCAATCAGAGCAAACCCAACTCAGGTGCATCCAACATGGCAGCCCCCATAGGAGATTCTCCCACGACCAGATATGGAGTTCCTTCCTGTTCTCATTTAGACAAGATGGCTGCCCCCTCCTGAGCTAGCCAAGATGGCTGCTGCTCTTGCTCCAAGCCAGATGACGGCTGCCAGACTTAGAAAACTGAAACAGACCCTCCTAAGACTGAACCTTGTCCCTTTTGGACGGAGCTGCGGAATGACTTAGCCGGGAGGAGCGTCGAACAGGTGATGGACGTAACAGTTAAGACAGTCCTGTAGTGGGTTTAAGTCAATGTTTAAAGGATTAACATAATGAATCAAAAGGAAATCATCTGCACGGCTGAGGGGAGACATGATAGAGGTATATAAAATAATGAGTGGAGTGGAACAGGTGGATGTGAAGCGTCTGTTCACGCTTTCCAAAAATACTAGGACTAGGGGCCATGTGATGAAACTACAGTGTAGTAAATTTAAAACCAATCGGAGAAAATGTTTCTTCACCCAACGCGTTATTAAACTCTGGAATTCGTTGCCGGAGAACGTGGTGAAGGCGGCTAGCTTGGCAGAGTTTTAAAAGGGGTTAGACGGTTTCCTAAAGGACAAGTCCATAAACCGCTACTAAATGGACTTGGGAAAAATCCACAATTCCAGGAATAACATGTATAGAATGTTTGTATGTTTGGGAAGCTTGCCAGGTGCCCTTGACATGGATTGGCCGCTGTCGTGGATAGGATGCTGGGCTCGATGGACCCTTGGTCTTTTCCCAGTGTGGCATTACTTATGTACTTATGCACAGGAATACAAACTAATAACCAAGGATTGAATAAGCAGACTGACAAATAAGTTAAACAGTAGTGGTGATAAGACCGATCCTTGTGGAGCTCCACAGGAAATGGAATGAGATTTCGAGAA
Source organism: Microcaecilia unicolor (assembly GCF_901765095.1). Classification (NCBI taxonomy): domain Eukaryota; kingdom Metazoa; phylum Chordata; class Amphibia; order Gymnophiona; family Siphonopidae; genus Microcaecilia; species Microcaecilia unicolor. Next base: position 86,186,479 of record NC_044040.1, read on the forward strand.
AGATGAATTTTGAACCACTTTAAAAGAACGACTACTAAGATAAGAGGAGAACTATTTATGGACAATGCTGGATATACCAAGTGACTGCAAATGCTTGAGCAATAAGCTATGGTCAATCAGATCCAACGCCACAGATAAACAAGTAAAGCAATATGGCCTTGTTCCAGTCTTGAATGTAATTCATTTAAAACAGCTGTCAGTATTATCGTTTATTTATTTACTAGACCGTCACTTATTACAAAGGTAAATCAGAACAGTTTACAATATAAAATAACATTAAGAATAAGAAGACATACTCTGAAATCTATTTATGATAGAAAAGCACTGCAAAAAATCAACACACATACAGACTTCACAGGCTATAGTCATAAAAACATTGATAAAACTAAACGTTTTTTTCCCTTTATTTCTATTTTAAGCATTTTTTTCAAATGACTCTCGAAAGAAATGTGTTTTTAAAGCTTTACGAAAATGAGTATAAGAATCTTCAAGTCTAAGTTCTTTAGGAAGACAATTCCAAAGTGAGGGAGCTAAGAAAAAAAATGCCGATGTTCGTGATGATTCCCATCTAGCTTTAGATGGGGATGGAATTACAAGTCTATTATCTGTCAATGACCAAAGTGTCCGAGTTGGTGTATAGGGGATAGTAAGGTTAGACAGACATGATGAACTAGATCAGTGATGGGCAACCTTTTGAGCTTGGTGTGTCAAAATTCGCCAAAAAACCGAGCATAACTCGGGTGGTGTGTCACTTCGAGAAAAAAACCATAATTTCGCGATATTTATAGTTTAAATAACAAAAATGTATAATTGTAATATATAACTGTATTTAATAAACCAAAACCTATTTATTTAACTTACCTGCTTAGTGACTTCTTTGTTCATCTGTCAGTCGGTTTCTTTTGTTGGTCTTGATATTATTTAACTTGTGTGGGGTGCCGTGAACTAAGATAAGTGAGGGGGAGGGGGAATTCTTTAACTAATCTGCCTATTAGTGACTTTTTTGTTGCTGAATTTCATTGGCTAAATCTTCAATTGAAGGTTGGTATTTTGTACACTTCAAGCCCAAGCAAGCGCTACTAACTTCATCTTTCAATCTGTTTCTTTTGTTGGTTTTGATATTATTTAACGCTGAGAATAAGGTTTCACAAAACTACGTAGAGGGAAAAATTGTGAGTAAAGCCATTGCTATATTTTTCAGGGTGCTAAAAGTGTCTGGTAATCGGATCCAGGCACTCCAAATTTCCTGGTAACTCAGATATTCTCTTAATAATTGCATCTTTATTCTGCATATCGTGAAATAGAACTGGTGCACATCTTAGGAGAGTTTCTTTAATAAATTCTCCCTCACTGAGTGCTTTTCCATGCTGAGCTATGGAGTGAGCAATGCTCAAACTTGCAGATGTTAAATTTGTAGAACCTTTTACAAATTTAAGGATGGACTTAGATTGGCTCTTATAAAAGTGTAGCTACCTGGAAATGTATTCCTTCCTTTCATCCTCACTTTTTTTCAAGAGCTGGGAATGATTAGTTTCAAAATGTCTATTTATATTCCATGTTCTGCTTACTACCGTTTCAGTACATAGAACGCAAAATGATCTGCCATTTTTTTCTATAATGCCTTACCATCTCGGTCCATGTCTCTTGAAAGGGTCGGCTACTGCTACTACCACTTCCTTTACTTAACCTTGGTTTTTTATTTTTTGGGTTCTCCATCAGGGGGGCAGTGACAGAAGATAGAATTATAGATAGCCTGTTAGCCCTGCAGGCAATTAGGGGTTAACTAGCCTAACTGACCACCTTATGTAAATTAAGATGGCTGCCGCTATTTCTAATGGCGGGAAACGGCACCCATAGCACATGCCCTCGCCTCTCCCAGCCTCCCCCTCACCTATCTCAGCAATGATGGTCAATTAGAAATCCACGACACCCCAGAACAGTAGATTGGATGATGGTTGCTGTGGTTATGTGGTAATGGCGATCACAGGGCCCCCAGAGATGCGTCCCCCACGGCATTCCGCTGCTCTCTGCTCCGCCGGCCGGAAGTGAGGTCAAAGATCCCCTAACGGCCGTGCAGGAGCCGGGGCAGAGGGAGCAGCAGGGAGGGAACAAGCGGAGGACTCGGAGGGAGCCAATAGGAGCGCACACGGCACCCCCCCCAGCGGGTAAACATGCACCGGGGGGGGGGGGTGATTTCGCCGGGGGGAGGGGGAGGTCGCGCTGCACCTGGGGGGGGGACGCATCGGCGATCCGCCCCGGGGAACGCCGCTGCTTCTCTGTATGCGGCCACATGCGGCCGCGTGTCACCGAAAATGGCTAAGCGTGTCAGTACTGACACGCGTGTCATAGGTTCGCCATCATGGAACTAGATGAATAAAAAGCTTTGTGTGTCAGTGTCAGAACTTTGAATTTTATCCTTGCTTCTATTGGAAGCCAGTGCAATTGATGTAACAATGGAGTGATCCTGTCATATTTTGAAGCTCTACAGATAATACGAGCTGCTGTATTTTGTATCATCTGTAATCGTTTTAGATTAAGTTTTGAAAGACCTGCATACACCATATTACAATAATCTAAACGTGATCAAATATAGGCGTAAGTTAGTGTACGCAAAGAGGATTTATCTATGAAGTTTCTTATCGAGCATAATTTACGTAGTTGATAGAAAGATTTTTTTATCATGTCAGATATTTGCTCACTAAAGGATAGGGAAGAATCAATAATAATACCAAGGTACCTAAATGACTGTACCGTAGGTATTTGTTTACCAAACAAAATAGGTGTTAGAGATGGAATAGATCCAGGGCCCGTTATCCATGATGTTATTGTTTTTTCTGGATGTATTACTAATTTATGCTTCGTTAGCGAATCGGCCACCTTCTCAAGGCAGGTTTGAATCGGCGTTAGATCAATGTTTATTGCCTTCACATAGTGAATTAGGAGGAAGTCGTCCACATATGAATAAAAACTAATACCTAAAGACTGGATGAGCAATGAAAGTGGACTAACATATAAATTAAACAACATAGGAGATAAAACCGATCCTTGTGGTACCCCACAAAAACTGAAGTATGAATTTGAAGTAGATTGATTTTGAATAACTTTGAACGAACGATGTGTAAGGTAAGAGACGAACCAGTCATAAATCGTACCTGAAATCCCAATTTCCTTTAGCCGTTGTAATAATAAAGTATGGTCTATCAGATCAAAAGCTGCGGACAGATCAAGTGAAACAACTAGTGCAATATATCCTTGCTCTAATATAGAATGGATTTCACTTAAAAATGATGTTAAAACCGTTTCTGTGCTGTAACCTTTTCTAAAACCTGATTGTCTTGGGTGTAATAAATTCTTTGTCTCGATGTAGGATTGCAGTTGCTTAAACACAACCGTTTCCAATATTTTAGATACACATGGTAAATTGGAAACTGGACGATAGTTTCCCGGAAACTGAGGATCTAGTGTAGGTTTCTTTAATATAGGCTTTACCAAAGCCTCTTTAAGAACTTGAGGGACTAGTCCTTCTATGAGGCTTTTTGTAATGATCCAGTGAAGATAACTTTGCACTTCTAAAGAAGGATGTTTTAACCAAGATGATGGTATTGGATCTAATGGATTGTAGGTTAATGAGAGTTGTGAGATAGTTATTAAAAGAGAAGTTAAGGACAGAATCTCAAATGTAGCCCACTGTTCTGACAATGATATAGTACATACCGTCTGACTTGATCAAGTTGGCTCTTAATGTGTCTATTTCAGATTTAAAAAAATTTGGCCAGTAGTTCAGACTGTATAAAACAATCTTCAGTAGCCATTTTGGGTTTACTTGTCAATTGATTCATTATAAAAAATAATTGTTTGGATGAATTTGATGCAGCTTGAATTTGTTTTGAAAAAACGAGATCTTAGCTAACTTTATCTGCAATACGTAGTATCGTTGGCATTGTTTACAAACATTTCTCAACTCAGTTGATTTATTTTTTCTCCACAAACGCTCTGCTCTACGCACCTGTTGTCTACACAGTTTTAGACCACCACGATACCATGGCTGAGAAGGTTTTATTCTCTGTTTAATTATTTTGTTGGGGACAATGACATCCAGGTCTGTTGCAAGTACCTGTTCCAAGTAGATATCTGCTCTTCTAGTGATAAATCTTCAAAGTTATTTGGAAATCTATTGGCCAAAGAAGGTAGTGTCACTGGATCTATTTTCCTTAAACCCCTAGATCGAGAGTAGGGTAAAATTGTTCTATCTACGGATTGAGGAAATACTAATTTAAAACAGAGTAAAAAATGATCTGTCTCTGTGCTATAGCCTTTCCTAAATCCTATCTGGGATGTAAGGAATTTATAGATTCAGAGTATGATTGAAGCTGTGAGAACACGATGGTTTCCAATATCTTTGTCAAAAATGGAAGATTGGAAACTGAGCGGTAGTTACTAGGAGATAGAGAGTCAAGTGAGGTTTTTTTTTTTTTTTAACTAGGTTTAACCAAAGCTTCTTTAAGGGCTTTCGGAACAACTCCTTCTACGAGACCTTTTACTATCTGAGGGTATAGGGTCTAGGGAACAATAAGTGATAGGGAGAAAAAAGAAGTTTTTGAAATTATGTAAAAGATGGGAGGTCAAATGAGTACCATGACTTGGAGAGACTTAAAACGGACTCATCATCTAATATATTGACAGTACTAGTAAACTGTGCTCATAGCTTGTCAACTTTTGACATAAAGAAGTTAGCTAAGATCTCAACATCTACATGTGGTGTAATAACCCTAGTCTCTGGTTTTGCTGTTATTTGTTTTATGATAGAAAAAAAATTGTTTAGGTGAGTTAGAGGCCTGTTGAATTTATTTAGAATAGTAAGAAGTCTTAGCTATTCTAATCTGACTTTTAAAATACCATTGGCATTGTTTACATTTATTTTTCAATTCTTCAGTTTTTCCTATTCTCCATTTCCGTTCTGCTATACATACCTGCTGTTTACATAGTCTAAGACCAGGGTGATACCAGAGTTGGGACTTTTTTTTACCCGTACTTTAATCGTTTTTTTGGGAGCAATAATGTCCAGTGCTTTTTAAGGACATAGTTCCAAACTGTGACTTGTTCCTCCAATGGTTGATCTTTAAATTCTGCTGGAAAGTGATCCGAGAGAGAGAGAGAGGGCAAGGGTCTCTCAGTTGTTTTGTCAGGCTTTTTCATAGCTTATGTTTCAGACAGAGTTCATTATTATTTTGGTCTGCCTTGTATTAGTTTAATTTGATATGCTGCCATTTGTATTTCTAATGGTAGGTGGTTTTATTATTCTATTTATTGTCTGATCACATAAATTATTGTAAAAACTACCTTGATGTTGCTGGAAATGGAAAGTAACCATGAGGGCAAGCTGTAATAAAATAACCCCATCTTTCAAAAGCCACATCTGATGTATTCATTCATTCCATTTATGAAGAACCCATTCACAAGACTCAATACAAATACAGTCAATGCAACCAATACAGAGAGAAAATAAATATGGCTATCACACATAAATCAAATTAAAATGCCCATTACAAAGCATAATGTTAAAACACAACAGAAAAACAGTTTTAAAACATTTGAGAATAGAATAGCTTCATTTAAAAGCTTTAAGAACACAAAAGCCTTACATTTCTTCTGAAACTAAATAGTTCTCTATGAACCTCCAAGTCCCTTGGAATATAGCTCCACAAAAGCTGGCAGCTTTTTTTTTTCTTTTTTTTACAAATATCTAAGAACCTAACCTCTTTGGATGTAGGAACTCTAAGCAATCAAATGTTTTCCATGGAACATAATGCATAACGCAATTTTTGAAATAACATGGTTTACCACCACAAAAGGTCTTACAAACCACGGTCAGCACTTTGAAATTGGACACAAAAATCAGATGGTAACCAATGTAAATTATTCAGCTAAGGTGAAGCATAATACCTAGCTCAACAACTTGAGAACAGGACACAGTATTCATTATTTACCAGTTATGAATGAAAGTGATGTTGTTTTTCAAGGATCAAACATTTAAAATCACAATACATAGATTAGATTTGTTGATCATACTTAAGAAATAAATTGGAAGAAAACATTAGTGAACTATATTTTTATTTCTCTTCCTTTTTTCTTCTGAATGGGAATCCTCTACTCCACTCTGACCAACCTAAATCAACTGGATCCAAAACAGAGGGGGAGGTTCCTGCTTCAGACATTAGTGTGACTCTGTAAAGTATACGCTCCAACACCTTACAGCCACATCTTTTGTTTCACTGTCTACATGACTCTCATTCACAGGCAGATGATCAAAAGCCCTGCGCTGTTCCAAACAGCGCTCTAAAATAGCGCTGGAATAGCGTGGGGACCTATGATCAGAGATAATGCATGCAAATTTAAGCAGCGCAATTATCTCTGATTATGGGGTAGAAGTGCGGGAGAATTGTGCCTGAGCATGCGCTCAGCACAATCCTCCCACACTTGTTTGACAGGTCTGGGCTTGAGACCAATGAAAAGAGAAGAACGTCCATCTTTAAATCAGAAGATGAAGGGCCTCAACTGCCCTGCTGCAGGGACGGCCAAATTTCAAGGGGGTGTCGGAGGTATAGCAACGGGGCAGTTGAGGACGTCCAAAATGTGGATGTTTCTGCAATGGGCAGTTAAGGATGTCCAAAATTGGATGTTTCTATGAGAAAGATGTCTTTCTCATAGAAACATCCAATTTTGGACATCCTTAACTGCCCACTGCAGAAACGTCCACATTTTGGACATCCTCAACTGCCCCGTCACAGAAACGTCCAAATTTTGGATGTCCTCAACTGCCCTCGTTGGCAGGTTTGCTGTAGGGGGGAATGGGGGCCTGCCAGCATGCAAATGCATGCTGGACAGGGCTCACCATTCCTCCCTAATGATCTGGAAACCCTAACGCCAGCTCAGAGCTGGCGTAGGGTTTATCGCGGCCATCGACCCAATCTTTGGCGCGCTGGATGCTGATCATTGGGGATGAATGTGTTAAAAGCTGATTAGCATGCATTTGCAGGCTACTTGCACTAAGAGCCCTGTTTAGCATGCATCTGCATGCTACTTGTGCTAAGAGCTCTTGAGCACGTTGTTTCACACGCTCGAGGGCTCTGATCATGGGGCGGTAGCAAACGCCGGCGCTAGTATGGCGCTAACAGCCTCTAGCGCCGGCGTTTGCTTTTGATCATCTGCCTGTCACTGAGCTGACACTGCAAACATTGCATTTCACAGCCCTGACACCGTTCTCTTTCAGACAGAGCATGGAGTGTAGTCCAAAAGACTGCTCATCAGCTATTGTAAATGCTTTACCAACCTGACAACACGTCCATGCAGCAGCTGATCCAAGTGCAGAGGGTCACAGACAGACTAATGGAGAGGAGCAGGCCATGAAATGTGACAAGGGGCTAAGAAAGCTATTGAAAAGAAGGAGTGCAAGGAAAGAACCCTGGAGAACGCCACAGAATGATGCATGTGTGACAGAGTTAGAAGAAGGTAAAAAATAGAGAAGTCCCAATCTGGAAGGAAAGAAGAGAACCAGTGAAGGACAAGATCTGAAATACTGATATCCAAGAGTAGTGATAGTAAGATAGTATGGTCAAAGAGATTAAAAAAAACATCTGCAAGATCGAGTGAAACAACTAAATTGACTCTGGAAGTATCAAAAGAATAATGAAAAATCGCTGGCTAGAGATGTAATAAGGGTTTCCATGCGGTGGCCTGGTCTAAAGCCAGATTGATATGGATGAAAAGTGTGAGCAGATTTGAGATGCTGAAGTAATTGTGAACAGACAACCCTTTCCATGAGTTTAGATTTGTAAAGAAAGTTAGAGAAAGGTCTGTAGTTGGAAGGTAGGGAAGGGTCAAGGTTTGTTTTTTTTCAGCATTGGGCAAACAGCCATTTAGAACAGAGAAGGCACATGACTGGAATGCAAACTATTGTTAATAACAGACAAAAGTAAGGGATCTAGATTGTGGGTGGTATGTTTTAACCAAGGTTAGAGGATGGGATTCAGTGGGCAAGTTATTTGCCTAGAGGGAGATATAAGTTTTGTAAGACCAACCAATGATATGGGATTAAATGTTGTAAAGACACTAGACAGGGAGGAGAGTGAAGACAAAATAGTGGAATTCTTCGGTGTGGGGTGGGGGGAGGAGAACAGGGAAGATATGAGTAGGGGAAGAAATAGGGAAGACGAAGTGCAATGAAGTAACTTTATTTTGAGAGATACTCTGCAAGGTTTAAAGCAGAAAATTTAGAGGTTATTTGTGCCAGAATGGAAAATACCTTCAGTTGATTTGCAGATTTTTGATTACTTTTCTGTAATAGGCACACCAGCATTGCTTAAGTTGCAATATTTCATATTATGTTAGTCCAATATTATATATTACTAGTAAAAAAGGCCCGTTTCTGACACAAATGAAACGGGCGCTAGCAAGGTTTTCCTCGGAGTGTGTATGTTTGGGAGAGTGTATGTGAGAGTGACTGTTTGAGAGTCAGAGTGAAAGTGTGAGTCCAATCCATGCTCCTCTGTCACCTGGCCCCTCCATTCATCCCTATCCAGCAATTCCCCTCTCTGCCTGAGGCCTGCCCTGCAATCCATATCCATCCATGCCCATCTGTCCCCTCCATTCATCCCTATCCAGCAATTCCCCTCTCCCTGAGTCCTGCCCTTCCAATCCATGCCCATCCATGCTCCTCTGTCACCTGGCCCCTCCATTTTTCCCTATCCAGCATTTCCCCTCTCTGCCTGAGGCCTGCCCTGCAATCCATATCCATCCATGCCCATCTGTCCCCTCCATTCATCCCTATCCAGCAATTCCCCTCTCCCTGAGTCCTGCCCTTCCAATCCATGCCCATCCATGCTCATCTGTCACCTGGCCCCTCCATTTTTCCCTATCCAGCATTTCCCCTCTCTGCCTGAGGCCTGCCCTGCAATCCATATCCATCCATGCCCATCTGTCCCCTCCATTCATCCCTATCCAGCAATTCCCCTCTCCCTGAGTCCTGCCCTTCCAATCCATGCCCATCCATGCTCATCTGTCACCTGGCCCCTCCATTTTTCCCTATCCAGCATTTCCCCTCTCTGCCTGAGACCTGCCCTGCAATCCATATCCATCCATGCCCATCTGTCCCCTCCATTCATCCCTATCCAGCAATTCCCCTCTCCCTGAGTCCTGCCCTTCCAATCCATGCCCATCCATGCTCATCTGTCACCTGGCCCCTCCATTTTTCCCTATCCAGCATTTCCCCTCTCTGCCTGAGGCCTGCCCTGCAATTCATATCCATCCATGCCCATCTGTCCCCTCCATTCATCCCTATCCAGCAATTCCCCTCTCCCTGAGTCCTGCCCTTCCAATCCATGCCCATCCATGCTCATCTGTCACCTGGCCCCTCCATTTTTCCCTATCCAGCATTTCCCCTCTCTGCCTGAGGCCTGCCCTGCAATCCATATCCATCCATGCCCATCTGTCCCCTCCATTCATCCCTATCCAGCAATTCCCCTCTCCCTGAGTCCTGCCCTTCCAATCCATGCCCATCCATGCTCATCTGTCACCTGGCCCCTCCATTTTCCCTATCCAGCAATTGCCCTCTCTCCCTGAGGCCTGCCCTCCCAATCCATGGCCATCCATGCTCCTCTGTCCCCTGCCGCCTCCATTCATCCTTTTCCAGCAAGTCCCCTCTCTCCCTTCCATGACCCCCCCCCCCTCGCATCCATGCTCCTCTCTCTCCCATGTGCCAGCCTGGGCCGGCCTCTTTCCCCCCCCCCCCCCCCGCTCGCATCCATGCTGTGGTTGGCCACCCTCTTCTCTCCCCCCAACATGCGTTTTTCTTTTTTCTTCCACCCCCTCCCGCGAACCTGTCGATCCCCCCCCCCCCCCCGCCGGAACGCCGAAAACTGCCGCCGCCGTTGTTGTACTACCTTCCCTTCCCGTAGGTTGTTGAATCATCTTAGAAAGTTTAACTCCGTGCGTCAGACGCACGGAGTTAAACTTTCTAAGATGATTCAACAACCTACCGGAAGGGAAGGTAGTACAACAACGGCGGCGGCAGTTTTCGGCGTTCCGGCGGGGGGGGGATCGACAGGTTCGCGGGAGGGGGTGGGTTTCGAGGGGGCCATAGCGCGGGGGGGGGGGTGACAGCTGATTCCGAGACAGTAGGAGGAGTAGGGAAACACGCTGCGCGTGTTTCCCTACTCCTCCCCTTGCCTTGCAATCAGCTGTTTTGACGTCAGTGACGTCAGTGCGTGTCTGCCTCACAGACCACCTCCAGCCAAGGAGCCACGGTCCCAAGCACAGAACGTTGGAGGTGAGAATTATTATATAAGATTGTTAAACCACTTTTCAGATCCTAATCCTTACCTGTATGCGTTTTGGGCTAAAGCTTCTGCACACACCTGCCAGGCATCCTGAGACCCTTTTAGCTGTTCAAAATAAGCCAGTGCCTGCAACCAATGGAAAAGAAACAACTTGGGTGAATCTCTTCATAAAGGCGGTTAATAAATTCCAATAAATAAATAAAGTCATTTTAACATGGGAAACACCTAAACCAAACAGAACAACTGCTCAAAGCCCAAAGAGTGGCCTGGCCACACAGAGACAAGAGCAAACCTGCTTTAGTTCATGAGCTCAGGCAGTTCTCCAGGCACAGCTCCACTGATGTGAGACCACTGTAACTACAACTAGGTATTCCTGCTAGTGGAAAGATACAGATACTAAAGATGCATATGCCTTTACTTGAAACCCGATATTTGCCTGTTTCTACCCACAGATTTCAGAGCCCATCTTGATGGGGACTAGAGAGGAGAAAGCAGGATTTTTCCCTGCTCTGTAACCCATCTACAGATCAGAACTCTTACCGTAACTAAGGACTGTTACTGTTTCAACAAAGCCTAGCCCTTAGCATGACTATGATATTTTTGCAGGACCTTTTCAAAAAAGGCTTGAGGACAACTACAAGCTGGACTTATTCCACTGGTCACAATTTTGGAGCTTCTTTTGCTAGACCTCAACTGCTCCTGAAGTCATTTAGGTACAAAAGTTATATGCTGACATTGATGCCTTCACCAAACATTTTTGACACTCCCCAGAAGTGGGACATCTAGCATCACTTTAAGCACCATTTCAAGACAATCTGTTTTTGGACATGGTCTGAAAAATAAATCAATTGGTGTCAAGTAGAAAGACTACAATGTAAAAAAAAAAAAATACAACCAAACTATAAGCATGGAATGCAGCTCAGCAAAACAAAACCTGCAATCGATAATACAAATACCATACCAATGAAAACAAAAACTTGGAAAATGCTAAGGACAGAGTGATAAACATGAAACTGAATGAAGAGACTCCAAGACATAGAAAACTGTTCCAATCCAACAGCAGTACTATGAACTGTCATGCAGAGGTTTCCTAGTTAGATCTCCAGTGTCACAACGCCGGTCTGGTTGTGGGACACGCGGTGCTGCACGTTGGGAAGACGCGCAGCGCAAGTGGAACAGGAGATGCGGCAGGTGCACCTCACCCTTCCTTCCTCCTGTGGAAGTATGCGGCTGCCTTCTCTCCTTTCTGGCGCTGCTATTTCCGGCTCCTTCCCTTGGGGGGCAGTTTCTGGTTTCTCCTCTCCTGACGTCAGACACCTTCACCTCTTAGGGAGGGTCAGTCCTATCTTCGGAGCCTCAGCTACAACTTTGTTTGGAGTACACAGGCGCATTTATTCTTTGCTTTTGGCCTCTGCCCATTTCTGAATCTTAAGCCTGTATCCTGATACTGTCTTCTGCTTGTCGCCTGCCTGAACCCTGAGCCAGAACCTGATACAGTCTTCTGCTTGCCGCCTGCCTGAATCCCAAGCCAGAACCTGATACAGTCTTCTGCTTGCCACCTGCCTGAATCCCAAGCTAGAACCTGATACTGTCTTCTGCTTGCCACCTGTCTGAACCCTGAGCCAGAACCTACCATCTGTCTGGACCTTAAGTTTGTTCCTGTTGCTATCTCCAGTTGTCCCTTTGGTGCCCAGATCCTCTCCAAGTCCTGTTGACTGCCAGCACCCAGGGGCTCAATCGCTGGGGAACAGCTGTCATCACAAGTGAAGCTTTGAGATTTCCGACTGCTGATCCTGGAACAGAATTACAGCCTCCAGGCTTGTCTATTGCTGGTCCTGGAACAGCTCAAGGGTTCACTCATCGTGACGTCTAGAGTTGGGTCTTCTGCTCCCCAGGTCAATTGACAATGCTGGAAAAGTAATACAATGAACCACACAAATGGCTCACTTGATTTCCACTACTCATCATCCAAGAAAGCATTATTATACAGTGGGAAAAATGCCTGTCTTTGTACACAGTAATGGACAGTGATGGGGATGCCTCTTGTTGATCTATTTATGGGCAGACAGTTGGTGGGGGGAGAGAAGGGGGAGGGGTTCCTTTTCCTGACTATATAAAATATGAGTCAGCAGAGGGCTAATTGTATTTTTTGAAGTTTTATATATTGTTATTCCCAGATTGGTTGGTTCCTGGTACTTAATGTGACACTTGTTTTGGTATGATGAGGGGTGCTACTCTCTCATATGTGTCTGTATTGCATACTACCTTGACTCAGTAAAGATACTATTAAAAAAAGAGCCAAAAAGTAAATGGGGAAACTGCCAGCACCAAAATTAAAAGAACCAGCAACAGCAACAAACTGTCAAGTGCTTCTGTGTACAGCAGGATTAACTTAAAGAACTCCAAGCTTAGGCTGCTCAGTGGTACTTTATAGAAAAAGCTGCTCAAATCAACAGAAGCATTTACCTCAGAAACTTGCAACCCTGATTTAAGATGTTATAGATGGAGTGACTCCATTCACTCGTCGAGACCACAAAGGAGATGTGGGAAAGGTTTTTGAAGCCTGGAAAAAAAGTAACAGCAATCTGGGCAATAATGAATGTATAAGTCATTTACAGCTAATCCAGCAAAATTCCAAGCCACTAGGCATGGGAAGACATCCCCCCACCCCCAATCTCTCTCCCTGGGAGACCTATAAGAACAAGCACAGAGGAGCTGGAAGGAAATAATAACCTCTTAAATGCAAAAACAGTGTACCTTTCTGCAACTGAATGATTTATTTATATTCAACATGAAGTCATAGTAACATAAATGATGGCAGATAAAGACCTGAATGGTCCATCCAGTCTGCCCAACAAGATAAACTCATTTTACATGGTATGTGATACTTTATATGTATACCCAAGTTTGATTTGTCCTTGCCATTCTCAGGGTACAGACCGTAAAAGTCTGCCCAGCACTGTTCTTGTACTAAAAGTTCTGAAGCTAACATCGAAGCCCCTTAAAATTTACACTCCAGCCCATCCCTATCTATTCAATTACGATCAGGGCACAGACTGTAAAAGTCTGCCCAGCACCGATTTTGCTTCTCAATTACTGACGTTGCCACCCAATCTCTGCTAAGATTCTGTAGATCCATTCCTTCTAAACCCCTCTACCCACCCACCCCTAGAGTGACCTGTCTTATATAACCTCCCTATCAACCCACTCATTACTTTACCTCACCGATTTCTATTCTTCTATCACCTTCTCCCACTACTCCAACCAGAGTTACACCTAATCACACTGACCACCCTTCAACATCTTGTCCTTCTGTGACTGTTCTCTTGTGCTTGACTGCTTAAATATTTTAAATTTAAATGCTTTACTTTTTGTCTATTAGATTGTAAGCTCTTTGAGCAGGGACTGTCTTTCTTCTGTGTTTGTACAGCGCTGCATACACTTTGTAGCGCTCTAGAAATGTTAAATAGTAGTAGTAGTAGTAGTAGATTCATTTGTGCTTATCCCACACACATTTGAATTCCATTACCGGTTTCATCTCCACCACCTCCCGCAGGAGGGCATTCCACTTATCTACCACCCTTTCTGTGAAAAAATACTTCCTGACATTACTCCTGAGTCTACTCCCCTTCAACCTCAATTCATGTCCTCTAGTTCTACCACCTTCCCGTCTCCGGAAAAGGTTTGCTGATTAATACCTTTCAAATACTTGAACATCTGTATCATGTCACCCGTTTCTGCTTTCCTCCAAGGTCGGCAAGTCTCTCCTCGTATGGTGTGCAACGCAAATCCCACACCATTTCTGTAGCTTTTCTTTGCACCGCTTCCAGTCTTTTTACATCTTTAGCAAGATACGGCTTCCAAAACTGAACACAATACTCCAAGTGGGGCCTTACCAACCACTTGTAGAGGGGAATCAACACCTCCTGCTGGTTATACCCCTCTCCATGCACCCTAGCATCCTTCTGGCCACAGCCGTCGCCTTGTCATATTGTTTCTTCACCTTCGTATCCTCTGACACCAACACCCCAAGGTCTCTCTCCTGAGTCGAGCTTACTAATCTCTCCCTTCCTATCCGGTATCTCTTTTGGGTTTTGGTACCCCAAATGCATCACTCTGCACTTTTTGGCATTCAATTTTAACTATTATTCTATCCAGAAACCTCACTTTTCATTTCTTATTTAATCTTGACCTTGACTTTAATTTCCAATCTACTATATAGTGTAATAATATTATAATAACAATAATGGGTGCTGTTTTTTGGTGTATTACAAACACAGGAGTCATATTTTCAAAATGTCACCAGACCACAATCATAGCACCTTCAGTCCATGCTTGCCAGCTCTAAATATGGAATAATCTGATATTTCACCATATGTAAAAACTTCCTTTGTTATTGTATAATATTCAAAATATTTTCACTTAACTTTATGATGTTCTCGACAAGGTGGTCCGCTGCTTCCAGTCTCTAGACAATGTGGTGTAACGCTTTTTAATATTAAATCCCTTCTTCCATAGTGATTTGTGTCTTCTATAATATTAAACTTTATTGTTCTTGGGGCAGCAAGATGGCATCTGTGTAGGAAGCAGTTGCAGGCTGTTCCTCTACCCCACCTTAGCTTCACTGAAGTTTTTCTTACCTTTCTTTCTTTCTTTATGCCTAAAGGGGAAAGCAGAGTTCCAGGCAAGTTTACTGGGCAGACGTCTTCACTGCGGGTTGGAATGGCGGGAAGTGAACCGCTCCCCCTGCTTGAAGCTGACATCTCCTTCAGCCCAGAACTGTGGAGTCCCCCGATGATGCCAGCAGCCATGCTGAATGGGCATCCTGGATCAGCGAGACCCAAGGAGGGGTCGCTTGCTCCGGGTGCAGGGGCAACCCAAGCTAATGGAGTGCCAAGTATAGCAACGCAGGATTGTGTTGCTCAATCGTCCGTCGGGGACTTAGGAGCTGAAACAGAGGAGGTGATTGATTTGGACGGTGAAGGAGCCCAGATAAAGGTACCTCAACAACTCAAATCTTTGACGTTAAAAAAACCCCAGAAGTGATCACCCTGGAGACAATTTGGGACACTGGTGAGTTTGGAAAGTACTTTTTCTAACAAGATTTCTACATTAGTGATGTCTATTCAGTCATTTCTTGAAAAAATTGTTGAACTGGAAACTAAGATACAACAATCAAAGTCTTTTGAACTTTCAACTAAGTCTGATATTAATAAACTTAAGGATGGTCATGGTGCTTTAATCAAGGATAATTTATTGTTGCAAAGGAAAATAGAAAATTTGGGAAATCAGCAAAGAATAAAGACTTCGTGATTTATAAATTTTCCTAAACTACCAGCTGTGACTCCTTTAATTACCTTTAAGAAATACTTATCAGAAATATTGAAAATACCAGAGCAAGCTTATCCCCCGGTTTCAAAATTTTATTATCTTTTACATAAGTACATAAGTACATAAGTAGATAAGTAGTGCCATACTGGGAAAGACCAAAGGTCCATCTAGCCCAGCATCCTGTCACCGACAGTGGCCAATCCAGGTCAAGGGCACCTGGCACGCTCCCCAAACGTAAAAACATTCCAGACAAGTTATACCTAAAAATGAGGAATTTTTCCAGTCCATTTAATAGCGGTCTATGGACTTGTCCTTTAGGAATCTATCTAACCCCTTTTTAAACTCCGTCAAGCTAACCGCCCGTACCACGTTCTCCGGCAATGAATTCCAGAGTCTAATTACACGTTGGGTGAAGAAAAATTTTCTCCGATTCGTTTTAAATTTACCACACTGTAGCTTCAACTCATGCCCTCTAGTCCTAGTATTTTTGGATAGCGTGAACAGTCGCTTCACATCCACCCGATCCATTCCACTCATTATTTTATACACTTCTATCATATCTCCCCTCAGCCGTCTCTTCTCCAAGCTGAAAAGCCCTAGCCTTCTCAGCCTCTCTTCATAGGAAAGTCGTCCCATCCCCACTATCATTTTCGTCGCCCTTCGCTGTACCTTTTCCAATTCTACTATATCTTTTTTGAGATACGGAGACCAGTACTGAACACAATACTCCAGGTGCGGTCGCACCATGGAGCGATACAACGGCATTATAACATCCGCACACCTGGACTCCATACCCTTCTTAATAACACCCAACATTCTATTCGCTTTCCTAGCCGCAGCAGCACACTGAGCAGAAGGTTTCAGCGTATCATCGACGACGACACCCAGATCCCTTTCTTGATCCGTAACTCCTAACGCGGAACCTTGCAAGACGTAGCTATAATTCGGGTTCCTCTTACCCACATGCATCACTTTGCACTTGTCAACATTGAACTTCATCTGCCACTTGCACGCCCATTCTCCCAGTCTCGCAAGGTCCTCCTGTAATCGTTCACATTCCTCCTGCGACTTGACGACCCTGAATAATTTTGTGTCATCGGCGAATTTAATTACCTCACTAGTTATTCCCATCTCTAGGTCATTTATAAATACATTAAAAAGCAACGGGCCCAGCACAGACCCCTGCGGGACCCCACTAACTACCCTCCTCCACTGAGAATACTGGCCACGCAATCCTACTCTCTGCTTCCTATCTTTCAACCAGTTCTTAATCCATAATAATACCCTACCTCCGATTCCATGACTCTGCAATTTCTTCAGGAGTCTTTCGTGCGGCACTTTGTCAAACGCCTTCTGAAAATCCAGATATACAATATCAACCGGCTCCCCATTGTCCACATGTTTGCTTACCCCCTCAAAAAAATGCATTAGATTGGTGAGGCAAGACTTCCCTTCACTAAATCCGTGCTGACTTTGTCTCATCAGTCCATGTTTTTGTATATGCTCTGCAATTTTATTCTTAATAATAGCCTCCACCATCTTGCCCGGCACCGACGTCAGACTCACCGGTCTATAATTTCCCGGATCTCCTCTGGAACCTTTCTTAAAAATCGGAGTAACATTGGCTACCCTCCAGTCTTCCGGTATTACACTCGATTTTAGGGACAGATTGCATATTTCTAACAGTAGCTCCGCAAGTTCATTTTTTAGTTCTATTAATACTCTGGGATGAATACCATCAGGTCCCGGTGATTTACTACTCTTCAGCTTGCTGAACTGACCCATTACATCCTCCAAGGTTACAGAGAATTTGTTTAGTTTCTCCGACTCCCCCACTTCAAATATTCTTTCCGGCACCGGTGTCCCCCCCAAATCCTCCTCGGTGAAGACCGAAGCAAAGAATTCATTTAATTTCTCCGCTACGGCTTTGTCCTCCTTGATCGCCCCTTTAACACCATTTTCGTCCAGCGGCCCAACCGACTCTTTGGCCGGTTTCCTGCTTTTAATGTATCTAAAAAAGTTTTTACTATGTATTTTTGCTTCCAACGCTAATTTCTTCTCAAAGTCCTTTTTTGCCCTCCTTATCTCCGCTTTGCATTTGGCTTGGCATTCCTTATGATCTATCCTGTTACTTTCAGTTGGTTCTCTTCTCCACTTTCTGAAGGATTGTTTTTTGGCTCTAATGATTTCCTTTATCTTACTGTTTAGCCACGCCGGCTGACGTTTAGTCTTTTTTCCCTTTTTTCTAATACGTGGAATATATTTGTCCTGAACCTCCAGGATGGTGTTTTTAAACAGCATCCACGCCTGATGCAAGTTTTTTACTCTGCGAGCTGCTCCTTTCAGTCTTTTTTTCACCATTTTTCTCATTTTGTCGTAATCACCTTTTCTATAGTTAAACGCTAGCGTACTTGATTTCCTAGTTTCACTTCCTTCAATGCCAATATCAAAACCGATCATATTATGATCACTGTTATCAAGAAATCCTCTGGTCAATTATTAACAGTGTGTCCTGAAGTACCGTTTGAGGAGTTTAATTTGACTCAGATAATAGAAGATGAAACTATTGGAAGTTCAAACTGCTACTTTAATAGTAGATTTTGTCCTACAACCAGATCGTGATTGGATTTTGAAGACTTTTTTCGTCATAGACAAGAACTTTTGTTGAATCATAAAATGACAGTTTTTCCTGATGTATCTAGACAAACTCAAAAAAGATGTCAATCTTTTTTGAAATTACGTTCATGTGTTCTTCAACTGGGGAGAATCTTCTGACTTAATTTTCCATGTAAATGTGTGATTAAATTACAGTCAGTTAAATATGTTTTCTTTGAAAATGGAGCATTTGGTATCTTTTCTGGACTCTAAACAGATCCTTGTCTCATCCACTCAGCTATCAGCTCCTGTACTTTCTACTCTGTAAATTTTGTAAAGCTTGGATTACTCTTCCACTATTTCTTTTGGAAGGTTCCTTGAATTGTGCCTTGTCTCTTCCTATTATGTGGATTTGAGATACAATTGTCACTTAATCTACATATGATTATAATTGTTTTTCCTTCATTGATTTGTGACATTGTTCTTTTCTGTTCAAGAATTTTTTTTCTTGTAGATTGTATTGAAATTTCTTTAAATAAATAATAGAGGTCACGTGATGCCTTGCTGAGAGAGTGGGTGTCGGTGGAAAGAGCTCCCAAGACTCGACCCCTAAAACTAGCCTCCTAAAGACTTTTTTTTACTAAAACCATTAGGGGGATTTTGAGGGAAAAGGAGCCGTGAGTCACGGGCTGGTGTAAGGTGGATTATTTTAAAGAAGTGATGGCATCTAAAGCACAGCGCCGAAAGGAGGACAAAGCACAGCAGAGTGAATCCAAGCTAGCGACCAGAGGAGACTCTGGAGCTTCTACTGTTAGCTCTTCATGGGTGGCAGAGATAGTGTCGGAAGTGAAACAAGCTATTGATGCGTCGCTGGATAAAAATCTGCAAGCGATCATTGATAAATTAGACATTGTTGACGGTAGGCTGGAGGCGCTACGGGGTGAGCTCTCAGCATATTGCCAGCAAATATCAAATTTGGAAGATAAGTGCAGCAACTATATGCATCCAAATTAAATTTCCAGTTGAAGCTTAAATTACTGGAGGACAAGATTGATGATACTGAGAATCATTCAAGAAGAGGGAACCTGCGATCAGTGGCCTTACCTGAGTCTGTCCCCGAATCAGACGAGGAAATTTCTGGAACCCTGGTTGGTCTCCGAGTCGTGCCTGCAATCATCAGCGGGGCCTTTGCGAGTGGACTGCGGCCCAGGAGGTCAGCAGAGCTTAGACCTCATGTGGTCATCTTCAAAATTTTGAATTATGCACACAAAGCAGAGATTTTGAGGGCCATTAGAGCTAAGGGTCCACTAAAATATGAGAATAAACCGGTTCTGTGTTTCCAGGACTTCTCTGCTAGGTTGTCGAACTTGAGACGTTCTTATGCTTCTGTTTGCTCAGAACTACATAAACGCCATGTTCAGTTCGCTTTGTTATAACCAGCGAAGTTAAAAATTTTTACAGATGGTAAACCTCAACTTTTTGGGACACCAGAGGATGCGCAAAGATTTCTGAATGGCATCAGTTTGGCTGGTGATGTGGTGGAACGAGCAGCGGAAGTCAGATCATGAGGGAGGAAGTTGAGGCGATGAAGAGAATGATTTTTCACCATAACCTCATGGTGATCTACCAATCATGGCTATGGATGCATTGATTGCTAAATGACTCCTGGTTCTCTTTTAAGGACATTTGATAGTCACAGGCATCAAAAGAAAACAGAATTATGTTGTTCCTTTTTTCTTTTTTTTAAGTTAAAGTTATGTGTGAGAGCGGGTAAAAAGAGGGGGAGAGCGATGGCTACGTGGCAGAGACTGGCATCTCTAGAAAGCAAAATAATGTTATTCTTTGAGTCACTTGTTCACACCTTTCGTGAGACCTATTTAGTTCTTTTGAGATTGAGACTGTACTAGAAGAGTTAGTAAATATAGTAAATGACGGCAGAAAAAGACCTGCATGGTCCATCCAGTCTGCCCAACAAGACAAACTCATATGTGCTACTTTTTGTGTATACCCTACTTTGATTTGTACCTGTCCTCTTCAGGGCACAGACCGTATAAGTCTGCCCAGCACTATCCCTGCCTCCCAACCACCAGCCCCGCTTCCCACCACTGGCTCTGGCACAGACCGTATAAGTCTGCCCAGCACTATCCTCGCCTGGGTTTTGTTCTTTATGTGACTAGTGTTAGGTTCCTTGTCAAGTAGCCATTGCTGCTCCAGATAATAAGATTTGGTCTGCGGGGAGTGTCTGAGGGGGGAACCGGGGGAGACGAAGTAATGAGCGGAGATGACTATTCTTGTGGTATGAAAGAAGGGTGGGGGGCTTTATTGGAGAGACTTGGTATGAGGGTTTTTTTTTTTTTCCGGTGAACGTGTTGGATGAATGTGTTAGTAAAGGGAGAGGGTGATGGGCGTGTGTTAGGGTCGAATCAGTTCAAGAAATTAGTTGAAAACTAGTTAAAAAAAAAAAAAAAGGCCCGTTTCTGACACAAATGAAACGGGCGCTAGCAAGGTTTTCCTCCTCTCCCCTTGCAGCCACCCATGTCCAGCGACCCTACTCTCCCCTGCCCCCCCTCCAGCCACCCATGTCCAGCGACCCCCTGCCCCCCCTGCAGCCACCCATGTCCAGCGACCCTCCTCTCTCCCCTGCCCCCTCCAGCCACCCATGTCCAGCAACCCTCCTCTCTCCCCTGCCCCCCCTCCAGCCACCCATGTCCAGCGACCCTCCTCTGGACATGGATCAGCTGTGATGCATGTTTTTTTTCCCCCTGGGTTCTGAAGTTGACATCATAATGGCTACGGTGATGTCAGCCTGATCTACGGAGCCTAGCAGACCAACTCGGAATGAGCCACGGTCCCAGGCAGCAAGTCAGAACGTTGAAGGTGAGAATTATTATATAGGATATGAGAGAAACGCAGGCATTTTTCCTTGGGAGGGGAGGTTGTCTCTCTCTAAGGAAGTGATATTGCCAATCATGTTATAATCTCCTTATGACTCTTCCTTGAGGTATTGATTATACTAACACTGATACCTTGGACGAAGTAAACTCCATTTGATGGACAGAGCTGTGGGAGTAATTATGGGAGCAATGGATGGATGGAGGGGATCCACATGGAATATGATATTTATAACGCATTGATGTTTGCATTAGTTGCTGTTTAACAGATGATTATTATTATTATTAGCATTTGTATAGCGCTACCAGACGCACGCAGCGCTGAACACCTGATACAATGAGACAGTCCTTGCTCAAAAGAGATCTAAATACAATCTAAATAATACAGACAAGACAGTTATGGGTGAGGGAATTAATGGGCACTAAAAAGCAGCAGTGAAAAGGTGGGTTTTCAGCATAGATTTGAAGTAGAGATGGAGCTAAACGTATAGGTCCAGGAAGTCTATTCCAGGCATAAGGTGCCGCGAGAGAAAAGGAGCGAAGCCTGGAGTTAGCAGTGGAGGAGAAGGGGGACAACAAGAGAGATTTGTCCAGCGAGCAGAGTTCACGGGGAGGAATGTAGGGAGAGATGAGAGTGGAGAGGTAATGGGGGGTTGCAAAGTGGATGCATTTAAAGGTCAGTACGAGAAGTTTAAACTGAATGCGGAAGCGGACAGGGAGCCAGTGAAGTGACTTGAGGAGCGGGCTAGTGTGGGTATAACGATTCTGGCGGAAAATAAGTCGTGCCGCAGAATTTTGGACAGATTGGAGAGGAGAGACATGGCTGAGCGGAAGACCAGTCAGAAGTAAATTGCAATAGTCCAAGTGAGAGGTGACAAGGGTGTGGATAAAGGTTCTGGCAGCGTATTCAGAAAGGAAGGGGCGAATTTTGCTAATATTGTAGATAAAGAAACGACAGGTTTTGGCAATCTGTTGAATATGCGCAGAGAAGGAGAGAGGACTCCAAGGTTACGAGCTGAGGAGACAGGGAGGATGTGAGAGCCATTAACAGAGATAGAGAAAGGGGGAAGAGGGGAGGTGGGTTTAGGGGGAAAAACGAGAAGTTCAGTTTTGGACATATTGAGCTTTAGATGGTGTTGAGACATCCAAGCAGCAATGTCAGACAAGCAGGCTGAGATTTTGTCCTGGATCGAGGTTGAGATTTCATGGATGGAGATGTAGATCTGAGAGTCATCAGCGTAAAGATGGTATTGAAAGCCATGGGATGAAATCAGGGTACCAAGGGAAGAGGTATAGATGGAGAAAAGGAGGGGTCCAAGGACAGAACCCTGAGGCACACCAACAGAAAGCGGGATGGAAGTTGAAGAGGATCCACTAGAGTGAACACTGAAAGAACAAAGTGAGAGGTAAGAGGGGAACCAGGAACGAACAGGGCCCTGGAATCCAAGCGAGGACAGCGTATACAGAAGTATAGTGTGGTCAACAGTGTCGAAAGCAGGAGATAGGTCAAGAAGGATAAGGCTAGAATAGAGACCTCTGGATTTAGCCAGCAGCAGGTCACTAGAGACTTTGGTAAGTGCAGTTTCAGTAGAGTGAAGAGGGCGAAAACCAGATTGGAGCGGGTCAATAGGTTGTGTAGAAAGAAAGTCAAGACAATGGCGGTGAACTCGTTCAAGTAATTTGGAGAGGAAAGGGAGATGGGGCGATAGTTGGAGGGACAGGTAGGGTCAAGTGAGGGTTTTTTAAAGAGTGGAGTGACAACAGCATGTTTGAAGGCCATAGGAACAGTTGCAGTGGAGAGTGAAAGATTAAGGATGTGACAGATGACTGGGATGATAGTAGGAGAGATAGTGTTAAGTAGATAAGTAGGGATGGGATCAAAGGAACAGGTAGTACATTTAGAGGAGGAAAGAAGAAGGGCAGTTTCCTCAGTAGAAACTTCTGAGAAGGAGGAAAAGGAACGAGAGGAAGGAGAGTAGGGGGTGAGGACTAAGGGAGAGAGAGGTGGGGAGGGTTTGGATGAAAATTCAAGGTTGATCTTACGGATTTTTTCGTGGAAGTGCTCAGCTAGGGTCTGAGGAGAAAGAGATGGGGGAATTGGGGACGGAGGTGCCTTGAGAAGAGAGTTCAGTGTGGCAAAGAGGAGTCGAGGGTTGGAGCCAAGGGAATTTGTCAATTGGGTGAAGTAATCCTGTTTGGTAAGTGAAAGGGCAGACTGGAAGAAGTTAAGCATGAATGATGATGAGTTATTTACAAGGGATTTTGTGGTCAGTTCTTTGTCCAATGGATATATATACCTTTTTTTTTTTTTTTTGCTGTGGTTGTTAAAACTGTGGGAAAAAAGTTGTCAATAGTGATGGTTGAACTTATTACATTTGAATAAGGAGGAGTTGGGAGGTCGGGAGGAAGGAGGATTTCCACAATGACCTCAGTCCATTTGTTGTTGGACAGTGGGAGGTGGGGGGTTAAATGAAGTTTGAACTTTAGGGATGGGAGCTTATGGTGGGGAGGAAGGAGGGGGGGGTTTAAGGAAGTGGTTTCAGTAAGGAAGTGGTTTCAGTATTGGAGGTTTTGTGTTTGGGGAAGTCTTTTCCTGTTAAGAACGAGGTGCGTGCGGTTAAAACTTTTTGGAGGGTTGGTGGTCGGGGGGCTGATGGCTGGGACAGCCCTTTGATCGAATATTACCATAAATTTGAATATGGATTCTTTATCCATATAATAAGAGATGGGGATTAAATTGGTTTCCTGGAATGTAAATGGCAGAAAATCTTGCCAGCTTTGAATCGTTAGAAGGCAGACATTGCCTTTTTGCAAGAGGCCCACCTATCTGCGGTGGAGCATCTGAAGTTCAGGTGCTGGTGGGTGGGTCAAGTAATTGATTCTACAGCAGTTCACCATAAGGCCGGTCTCCTGGTCCTTGTGCGGAGAGGGTTGGATGTAGTGATCCAGCAGTCTTGGAGGGACCCCAAAGGGAGATTTTTAACAAAAAAATCAATGCTGCTATGTAATGTGTACGGGCCTAATGTATATGAACATAGGTGCATAAGAGCTATTATTCAGAAAGTGGTGGGGATGGCGGATTTTTCCATTTTAATGGGGGGCAATTTCAACATGGTTCATGACCCTGCTTTAGATAAATCTTGAGGAACAATACAAGATAAAGGGAATTCTTCCAAAGGAATTCCGTTGCTTTGCTAGAGTCTAGAACTTTTGGATGTCTGGAGAACATTGAGTCCCACGGATCGGGACTACACATATTTGTCTCGTGCACATGGAACACAATCTAGAATTGACTATTGGCTTCTTTCAGTGGCGCTCTTTTCGTCTGTAAGGGACGCTGGCATACAGTGTATCAGATCATGCCTCTGTGTGGTGTACTCTGGATTTTGGAGGATCGGGAAATAATCCATATCAGTGGCGATTTCCACCGCAGTTATATTGGGATCAAGCCTTTCGGGAGCATTTGCTTCATAAATGGGAAGAGTATCAAATGCATAATGTGGGTCATTCGCACCAACCAGTGCTTTTTTGGGAGGCAGCTAAGGCTGTGCTTAGAGGTGAAATCATAGCCTATTCTTCCTTTAAGAGAAAATCTAGAGATAGGGAAATCTTGAGGTTAGAAAAACAAGTGGTAAAGGCTCGGAAACTATATGGGGAGCACCCAACATCACAATCGAGAAGTTCCCTTCTAACTATTCAAACAACTCTTACTGAGCTTCTTCATGATAGGACAATGAAATCTGTGAATTATTTAAATATCAACTGTATTTACATGGGAACAAGTCAGAGAAACTTCTGTCTCATTTGATTAATGAAACAGGAGGATCTCGCACTATATCCCAGGTGGATAGGGGGGATAGAGTTCGAGTGAGGTCCGATCAGGAGATAGTGGAAATTTTTCAACAGTACTATCAAAAATTATATGCCAGTCCGTTAAGAGAAGCCTTTGGAGGGTGACAAATATTCAGACAGTCTGGATTTACCCTGTTTAGGAGACAGAGACATTGGTAAACTTAATGCTCCCATAACAGAGGTGGCGGCCCCGGCAGTGTAGCAGAGTGCCCTTTTAAAGTCGCCAGGGCAGGATGGGTTCAGGGCAGAGTTTTATAAACCTTTATGTCCTTCTGTCATTCCTGCTTTGAAGTCTTTTTTTTTTTTACTCAGATTGCAACATCAGGAGAACTTCCAAAATCCCTCCAATTGGCTAATATGATAGTACTGTTGAAACCAGGGAAGAAGCCAGAGAATCCATCATCTTACAGACCTATTTCACTTCTCAATGTAAAGACAAAGCTGTTTGCGAAGATTTTGGCTAATCACATGGCCCAGGTGCTTCCTACTTTGATAGCAGATCCTCAAGTGGGGTTTGTTTGGGGATGCAGTATCACGAATAACTTACGCAAGCTTCTTATTTCCATGGAACAGGTAGAAAGAACAGCTAAACCTTCTCTGCTGGTCAGTTTTGATGCAGAGAAGGCATCTGATCATGTTGACTGGGGGTTCCTTTTCACTACCTTACGTCGGTATGGATTCAATGGGTTTTTTCCTGGATGCTGTTGGGGCACTGTATTCAGCCCCTAAGACACAGATTCAGATGAACAGTGTGACTTCTTCAGTCTTTGGGACACATCATAGCACCCGACAGGGTTGCCCCCTCTCTCCAATGCTTTTAGCTCTGTCACTAGACCTTTGGTTAGGGACATTATCTAATATAATAATTTGCTCCTGCAACGTTCAAATGTCTCTGCCTGCATTCGTAACCATTTCCTGACGTCAGCCAGCCTCCAGCGTTCCATTCCCCCTCACTGCCCCGCCCTCGCGTCAAAACGTAATGACGTCAGAGGGCGGAACAGAGAGAGGGAAGGGAATGCTGGAGGCTGGCTGACGTGAGGAGATGTTACGAACGGAACGTTACGGAAGCCAGCCAGAGCTTTCAGGTACAAATCAGCAAGTTGACTCCCGCTTCCTCCTCCCAGGCATTTTAAATGTCCAGTAAACAATTCTTTTAGCTAGCAGCTGGGACACGTAAAATGTTGTCTGTGTCCCATTATGGAAGTAGGTTTCGTTTCTGAACAAGCAAAGGGGAGGGGAAGATAAAGGTTTAACAGAGCTGTTCCAATAATAGAGATACTGAGAGCAAAGCTTTGATGGTGTCAGCATGGTCTGTTCCTGCTGTCAGCTACTGTATGAGGCTTGAAACATTTGCTGGGAACACACACACACACTCACTCACACACACACTCTCTTATCTGTTACGAATGGAATGTTACGGAAGCCAGACAGTCAGAGCTTTCAGGTACAAATCAGCAAGTTGACTCCCACTTCCTCCTCCCAGGTATTTTAAATGTCCAGTAAGCTATTCTTTTAGCTAGCAGCTGGGACATGTAAAATGTTGTCTGTGGGCCATTATGGAAGTAGGTTTCGGTTTCTGAAGTTGAACAAGCAAAGGGGAGGGGAAGATAATAGGTTTGTTTAACAGAGCTGTTCCAATAATAGAGATACTGACAGCAAAGCTTTGATGGTGTCAGCATGGTCCGTTCCTGCTGTCAGCTACTGTATGAGGCTTCAAACCTTTGCTGGGAACACACACACACACACTCTCTCTCTCACACACACACACACACACACTCTCTCTCTCTCTCTCTCTCTCTCTCTCTCTCTCAAATACAGCCTTTCTAATACCATGCCTCTCTCCCCAGAAACTGCCTCTCACACATAAACAGAACATACCATTGGACAAGGATGGAGAGGACAGAAGCGGGACACGGATGGGAGGGCAGGGAAGAGGAGAATCGCTGGACATGGAGGCCATGGGAGGGGAGGACAGGGCAGGGGAGAGAGAGAAAAAACCGCTTACATGAAAGCCTTGCTAGGCAGCTATAGCCTTTTTTTCTATATGATCTTTATCACAGGCCTGCTGTGATACATATGTCCAATAGTACATAATGCAAGCACACTGCCAGTTTTTCACATGCAGCTCCCAAAGTAGAGGGACTGGAGTGGAGTGGTCACCTTTGTTCACAGGGATAGCACAATACACAACCCCCCACCACACACACACACACATACATACACATTCAAATACAGCCTTTCAAATACCACGCCTCTCACACATAAACAGAACATACCGATGGACATGGATGGAGAGGACAGAATCACGGGACGGGCAGGGGAGAGAGAAAAAAACGCTTACCCGAGAGCCTTGCTAGGGACCGTTTCATTGTTGACGAAACAATCATTGTGACAAAGTTTACACAAAAAATATTGTTTATAACGAAATTTTAAAAATCTAAACCAGCATTATGTTTGCAATTAAAGTTATTTACATTCTGCTTATTGTCTATTTTTAAAAATACTATACATACAAATTTCTAAAAAACACAATATTACTCATTATATACCCTGATTTTTGGTAATGGTGTTGTTAACAACATAATTGCAATTACATCATCATTTTCCTAGCACCCATTTCATTTCTCTCAGAAACGGGCCTTTTTTACTAGTGTGTAATAGAAATATTCAGGGAGTTTGCATAGGATCTCATGAGTTCAAACTTTTGGCTTTCACAGATGACTTATTGGTGCATATTGTTGAACCTCAGACATCTTTGGCAGAACTAATGGAGAGCTTTAAGGAATATTGAGATTTTTCTGGTTTTAGGCTGAATGTAGATAAGTCTTTGGCATTACCTACAATGTCATCAACTCAAGCTAATTGGAATGGTCCTTTCCCCTTGAAGTGGGAATCTACCTCTTTTTGGTAATTGGGGATTCAGTTACCTTTTAAGACATCTATGTTATATAAGGTGAATTTACCACTAATATTGGAACATACCAGAGCGAGCCTAGTTCAGTGGATGCACTTTCCTTTGCCAATTCATGGAAGAATCCAGCTGTTTAATATGCGTTTGTTTCCTAAGTGGCTATATACTCTCCAATTGTTACCTCTTAGAGAACTGAAACGGGATTTAAACATTTTGCGGAAGCTTTTGTCTCATTTTTGTTGGGAAGGCCGAAAGCCAAAAATGGCCTTTAAATATCTAATTGGAGCTTTCAAATATGGGGGATTGGGCCTTCCAGATATACAACTTTATAACTATGCATGTTTTCTCCATCATCTTGGAGACTGGGTACTCGAGGAGCGGAATTATACGCCCCAAGAATATGAAGCGGCTTATTATTCCCCGTGGCATATTAACTCGCTTTTACATACTGCGAGAGAAGAGTTACCGCCTACTATGCGCTGGAACGTGATTGTTGGCTCGATAAGACAGATGTGGCGATATCTGGTGACACTGTTGGAAAGACAGCCAGAGGTTTCTGACCAACTTCCAATAAGGGGAAATCTACGTTTTATTCCAGGTCAAGATGGTGCTAGTTTTTCAACGGTGGGGGGCGATGGGAATTACTTTGATACAGCATGTTTTAGATAATAGGGTAAGATGCTTTCTTGGAATATGTTACAATTAAGAGGAGTTGCTGAACCTACAGATTTGTTGGCCTACTGTCAATTACAACATTATATTCGCGCTTTAACTGGGTCAGCTTTATCTCCGTCTTTGGGGAAAATCCTGCAGACCTTGTTTGACAAACTCAGAGACGGTGGCCTGACAGTTTCCACTCTCCATGAGGCTTTGCGACGAGTCATTCAGAAGAGATCATTTGAGGAGCTCAATCGCAGATGGAGTAGAGACTTTGGGTCATCTGCGGTCTCTCTCGATTTATATAAGTTAAGAGAATTCTGGACATTTCAGTGACCATAGAGATCCGGGAATGTCAGTTTCGTACTTTACACAGGGCTTATTTCACACAGGAACAAAAGTTCAAGGCAGGGGGCATAGAAACTCCAGTATGTCAAAAATGTCAGCAAGATACTAATTCCTTTTTTCATGCTTTTTGGGACTGTCCGCAGACAAAAGCATTTTTGGAGGGAAATATCAAGGTATATGGGGAAGTTATGGATCAGGTATTACCATTTTCCCAGGAGGAGTGGTTGATTGATAAATATGAAATTTATCAGATATCCAATCACACACAGGTATTGCTGTTGCACAAGGCAGGAGCTATATGTACAGTGGGGGAAATAAGTATTTGATCCCTTGCTGATTTTGTAAGTTTGCCCACTGACAAAGACATGAGCAGCCCATAATTGAAGGGTAGGTTATTGGTAACAGTGAGAGATAGCACATCACAAATTAAATCCGGAAAATCACATTGTGGAAAGTATATGAATTTATTTGCATTCTGCAGAGGGAAATAAGTATTTAATCCCTCTGGCAAACAAGACCTAATACTTGGTGGCAAAACCCTTGTTGGCAAGCACAGCGGTCAGACATAAGTACATAAGTACATAAGTAGTGCCATACTGGGAAAGACCAAAGGTCCATCTAGCCCAGCATCCTGTCACCGACAGTGGCCAATCCAGGTCAAGGGCACCTGGCACGCTCCCCAAACGTAAAACATTCCAGACAAGTTATACCTAAAAATGAGGAATTTTTCCAGTCCATTTAATAGCGGTCTATGGACTTGTCCTTTAGGAATCTATCTAACCCCTTTTTAAACTCCGTCAAGCTAACCGCCCGTACCACGTTCTCCGGCAATGAATTCCAGAGTCTAATTACACGTTGGGTGAAGAAAAATTTTCTCCGATTCGTTTTAAATTTACCACACTGTAGCTTCAACTCATGCCCTCTAGTCCTAGTATTTTTGGATAGCGTGAACAGTCGCTTCACATCCACCCGATCCATTCCACTCATTATTTTATACACTTCTATCATATCTCCCCTCAGCCGTCTCTTCTCCAAGCTGAAAAGCCCTAGCCTTCTCAGCCTCTCTTCATAGGAAAGTCGTCCCATCCCCACTATCATTTTCGTCGCCCTTCGCTGTACCTTTTCCAATTCTACTATATCTTTTTTGAGATACGGAGACCAGTACTGAACACAATACTCCAGGTGCGGCGCACCATGGAGCGATACAACGGCATTATAACATCCGCACACCTGGACTCCATACCCTTCTTAATAACACCCAACATTCTATTCGCTTTCCTAGCCGCAGCAGCACACTGAGCAGAAGGTTTCAGCGTATCATCGACGACGACACCCAGATCCCTTTCTTGATCCGTAACTCCTAACGCGGAACCTTGCAAGACGTCTTCTGTAGTTGATGATGAGGTTTGCACACATGTCAGGAGGAATTTTGGTCCACTCCTCTTTGCAGATCATCTCTAAATCATTAAGAGTTCTGGGCTGTCGCTTGGCAACTCGCAGCTTCAGCTCCCTCCATAAGTTTTCAATGGGATTAAGGTCTGGTGACTGGCTAGGCCACTCCATGACCCTAATGTGCTTCTTCCTGAGCCACTCCTTTGTTGCCTTGGCTGTATGTTTTGGGTCATTGTCGTGCTGGAAGACCCAGCCACGACCCATTTTTAAGGCCCTGGCGGAGGGAAGGAGGTTGTCACTCAGAATTGTACGGTACATGGCCCCATCCATTCTCCCATTGATGCGGTGAAGTAGTCCTGTGCCCTGAGCAGAGAAACACCCCCAAAACATAACATTTCCACCTCCATGCTTGACAGTGGGGACGGTGTTCTTTGGGTCATAGGCAGCATTTCTCTTCCTCCAAACACGGCGAGTTGAGTTCATGCCAAAGAGCTCAATTTTGTCTCATCTGACCACAGCACCTTCTCCCAATCACTCTCGGCATCATCCAGGTGTTCACTGGCAAACTTCAGACGGGCCGTCACATGTGCCTTCCGGAGCAGGGGGACCTTGCGGGCACTGCAGGATTGCAATCCGTTATGTCGTAATGTGTTACCAATGGTTTTCGTGGTGACAGTGGTCCCAGCTGCCTTGAGATCATTGACAAGTTCCCCCCTTGTAGTTGTAGGCTGATTTCTAACCTTCCTCATGATCAAGGATACCCCACGAGGTGAGATTTTGCGTGGAGCCCCAGATCTTTGTCGATTGACAGTCATTTTGTACTTCTTCCATTTTCTTACTATGGCACCAACAGTTGTCTCCTTCTCGCCCAGCGTCTTACTGATGGTTTGTAGCCCATTCCAGCCTTGTGCAGGTGTATGATCTTGTCCCTGACATCCTTAGACAGCTCCTTGCTCTTGGCCATTTTGTAGAGGTTAGAGTCTGACTGATTCACTGAGTCTGTGGACAGGTGTCTTTCATACAGGTGACCATTGCCGACAGCTGTCTGTCATGCAGGTAACGAGTTGATTTGGAGCATCTACCTGGTCTGTAGGGGCCAGATCTCTTACTGGTTGGTGGGGGATCAAATACTTATTTCCCTCTGCAGAATGCAAATAAATTCATATACTTTCCACAATGTGATTTTCCGGATTTAATTTGTGATGTGCTGCTCTCACTGTTACCAATAACCTACCCTTCAATTATGGGCTGCTCATGTCTTTGTCAGTGGGCAAACTTACAAAATCAGCAAGGGATCAAATACTTATTTCCCCCACTGTAAATGTGTCATTTTGAGCACCTGGGTGGGGGAGGTGGCCCCCTCCTTTTGGGCTTGGAGAAATCGATTACATGAAATGATGCTGTTGGGAAAAAAGAATGCTAGGTGTTCTCCCAGGCACTGGAAGATCTTTTTAGCAGTTTGGGATGTGTATGTTTGGTCCCTTCCACACAGGGCCATGAGCTTGATTTTGAATTCCCCCTGAGGGGAAGTCCCTTTTCTTAGTCGCTTGGTGAACTGCTGGATTGCCCCGGTGTTATTATGTTTTGATAGATTTTGGTCTGGGTGCAGGCCTTAAGCCGCACGCGCCTTGTCCTAGGATTTAGATTTGGATATCTTACTTTGTTCGTCCCCCTGGTTTTTTGCGGGGTTTTTTTTTGTGGGTTTATAGGGAGGGGATATGGGGTATAGTACAGATAATAGATGATGGATTCTCTTCAATGATGTTGTGAAGCTACCACATGTATTGTGTTATTTTGTTCAAACATGTAATGATTATTCGGATAATTTGTATTGTGTCATCAGTAAAATCATTGAACCATAAATAAATAACATAAAAAACAACAAAAAAAAAACCTTTATTGTTCTCTAAACTTTGTTGTCCTCAACACGGTTCATGTTTTGCCTTTCACTGGCGTCCTCTGGAGAACTTATTTTCAGCTCAGTCTCAACCGAGATCAATGGAGTAGATTGGAAATTAAATACAAAGTCAAGATTAAATAAGAAATGAAAAGTGAGGTTTCTGGATGGAATAATTGAAAACAAGTGGAAACCGAACAAACAAATCCAATAGTATTTTATAGATTAAATTTTAACTGCCAGACCCTCAACCAATCTTCTAACTTTTGGAGATCCCTTCTCATTGTTTCTACTCCCTCCAGGGTATCCACTCTATTTGGCTATCTTCGTGTCATCCGCAAAAAGGCAAACCTTTCCTTCCAACCCTTCAGCAATATCTCTAACAAATATATTAAAAGCACACAAATGTGGAACACATTACCAAAAGCCGTTGAAAACCATGTACGACCACCTGAACTTCGGAAAAGCACTAAAACCAACCTGTTCAAAAAGGCCATACCCATTCAACCCAACCTAAGCGCCTAAACCTCACAACACAATGAAACCAAGCTCATAACAGACCTCTACGCAATTCTTCCCCTCTGCGATTCCCCAATGTGCCTATAACAAACGAACTTATTTGTCTACTACAACTCTCTGTATTTGTTTTCACTACTGGAAATGGCGATTGCCTCTACGGTATTATGTAAACCACATTGAGCCTGCAAATAGGTGTTAATAATGTGGGACCAAATGCAACAAATAATAAATAAATAAACAGAATAGGACCCAGCACCAACCCTGAGGAACTCCACTGCTCACCTTCCTTTCTCCGAGCGGATTCCATTTACCACCACTCTCTGGCCACCTGTCGGTCAACCAGTTTCCTATCCAGTTCACCACTTTCAGTCCTAAGTTCAGCCCTTTCAGCTTATTCACGAGTCTTCTGTGAGGGACCGTATCAAAGGCTTTGATGAAATCCAAGTAGATTACATCTAGTGCACGTCCTTCATCCAGTTCTTTGGTCACCCAATCAAAGAAGTCAATAAGATTCGTTTGGCAGGATTTTCCTTTGATAAAGCCATGTTGCCTCGGGTCCTGTAAACCGTTGGCTTCTAGAAAGTTAACTATCCTTTCTTTCAGCAGTGACTCCATTATTTTTCCTCCGCTGACATAAGACTTACCAGTCTGTAGTTTCCCACTTCTTCCCCATCTCCACATTTGTGAAGAGGGACCACATCTGCTCGTCTCCAATCTCGCTGAATCTCTCCTGTCTCTAAAGATCTGTTAAATAAATCTTTTAAAATGTCCCGCCAGTACCTCCCTGAGCTCCCTCAGTATCCTGGGATGTATCCCATCCGGCCCCATACTTTTGTCCACGTTCAGACATAATCTCCAGCTGTTTATAAACTCTTTCTTCCGTAAACAGCGCAGTATCCACTCCATTCCCAGATATTTCCTCGGCAGCCAACCATAGTCCTTCACCAGGATTTTCCTCCGTGAACACCGAAGAGAAGTAATTGTCTAGCACATTTACTTTATCCTCATCACTCTCCACATAGCCATTCTGATTATCTTTGTCTCACAATTCCATTCCTATCTTTTCTCCTTTCTCCAATATATTTGGAAAAAGGTCTCGTCACCTCTCTAGCCATTTTTATTTCTGCTCGCACTTTCGCTAGCAGTATTTCCCTCTTCTCTTCTTCGAGTTTAAGCCGATAGTCAAAGTAGATTACAAAAATGTAACCTACATAAACATAAAATTTAGACAGTACAAATAATTAAACCATCACAAAATCAGAAAACAGAGCACAGGTGGGCAGATGACTACTAATGCCACCCCTCAGGAATGCCGACGGCACTATCAAGTCAAAATAATTATCCTGATGTTGAGAATAGTTGCCAAACGTACTTAGCTGATCACATCCTGCGCCTGTTCCCAAAGATATTAGTCGACTTGCATGTGCCTACCAGACAGCATTATGCAAATCCATAGGCTAATGAGAACAAATGGCTTCAAGTGCTTCTTAAAATTAGGTCAATGTTCTAATAGATAATAGGAGATGATTCCATTCATTGGGCTGTTGATTAAGTGCTATTCCTGATCTCTTCAAAGTGCACTTTTCACAGGGAAGGAAGATATAAAGCTCCCTCAGATCTAAATGTTGTATTGGGTTTACAAATCTTCAAAATAGTTGATAAGTAATACGTAGCATCATGCTGCAAAGCTTTGTGAATTAACAAGAGTATTTTAAACTTGATCCACAAATTCTATGGGTAGCCAGTATAACTCAATGAGAAATGGAGTAATATGTTGATGTTGGAAATAGGAAGAGCCAGTGATGAAGCAAGCAGCTGAGATAGTTGAATCTCAGGCTCAAAGTAGGTAGGCCAAGATATAATTATGGTCCTTAGTCATCTAGGCTACTGAAATCTGCAACACCATCTTGAAAACTTCAACAGGGATCATAGGTTTTAATTTACTTGGAGATGTGGCTTATAGAAGGAGTTTTTAATTACATCGCAAATCTGTGAGGTCAATGAAACAGAGTTTAAAATTACTCGATGGGGGACCACATGTTTTGGGAAACACTCTGGGTTCCTATTAAATTTGATGAAATCCAGTGCCCTGTCATTATTGCCAGAGACCCAAGCTAGTTGGGGAGGTGTCTTTCCATTGCAATGGGTTCAGGGGGTTTACTAGATATTTGGGGGTTCTTGTTTCAGCAGACCTGGCACAGTTATAGGATTTGAACGTTCAACAACTGTTACAGGAGACAAAAGTTAGACTGGATGCATAGGAATCCCTACCAATATCCTTCCTGGGGCGTGTAGCAATGTATAATATGTTTATTGTCCCTAAATGGCTTTATGTGTTTCAATTGCTTCCTCTGTATCTACAGCAGAGAGAGGAAAAGAAATTAAATAAGTTGAATCAAGGTTTCTTATGGAAAGGTAAAAGAGCCCGATTGTCGATTAATTCCCCGTGTATCCCAGTGGAATATGGAGGATTGGGACTCCTTAATGTTAAGCATCTTGCTGTCGCCAGCGGCATGCGGCACATCAACGATTGGTACCGTTCAACTAAGGACTACTCCAACACACACTCGGAACTGCAACATGTAGCAGGGGGACCTGTGCCAAAAACTTTGCAGTCTTCCACAATTATGAGCACAGCTAGAGTAGTCTGGAAATGGATCTGTCGTTTGCATCATTTTTTTCCTCAGGTGTCACCTTACCTGTCTATATGTGATAACCCAGCTTTTCCACCAGGACAGTTATACCCTGCTTTTCGCAGATGGCAGAGAAAAGGAATAATATTCTTGTTGCACGTCTTACTAGCGGATGGGAAAATGAAATCTTTCCGAGAACTCCAATTAGAATTTACTCTGCCACAGTCGGATATGTTTCATTACAACCAATTGAGATACTATCCAGCTTATTTTCGAAAGAGAAGGCCGGCCATCTTCCGACACAAATTGGGAGATGGCCGGCCATCTCTCAAAGCCGGCGAAATCGGCATAATTGAAAGCCGGCCAAACTTCAAGGGGGCGTGTCAGAAGGGTAGCGAAGGCGGGACAGGGGCGTGCCGGGGCGTGCTTAAGAGATGGGCACCCTCGGCCGATAATGGAAAAAAGAAGGGCGACCCTGGTGAGAATTTGGTCCACTTTATTTGGTCCCTTTTTTTTCAGGTCCAAGTCCCAAAAAAGTGCATGAACTGACCAGATGACCACCGGAGGGAATCGGGGATGACCTCCCCTGACCACTGGGGGCAGTGGTCACTAACCCCCTCCCACCCTCAAAAAAACAACTTTAAAAACTTTTTTTTTCCAGCCTCTAAGCCAGCCTCAAATGTCATACCCAGCTCCCTGACAGCAGTATGCAGGTCCCTGGAGCATTTTTAGTGGGTGCAGTGCACTTCAGGCAGGTGGACTACTACCACTACTTATCATTTCTATAGCGCTACTAGATGTACGCAGCGCTGTACACTTGAACATGAAGAGACAGTCCCTACTCGACAGAGCTTACAATCCAATTAGGACAGACAAACAGGACAAACAAGAGATAAGGGAATATTAAAGTGAGAATGATAAAATAAGGGTTTTGAACAAGTGAACAAGGGTTAGGAGTTAAAAGCAGCATCAAAAAGGTGGGCTTTTAGCTTAGATTTGAAGACAGTCAGAGATGGAGCTTGACGTACCAGCTCAGGTGGACCCAGGCACATCCCTCCCCTACCTGTTACACTTGTGGTGGTAAATGGGAGCCCTCCAAACCCTCCCCCCCCGTTCACCCATAAGGGCTATGGTAATGGTGTAGAGTTGTGGGGAGTGGGTTTTGGAGGGGCTCAGCACCTAAGGTAAGGGAGCTATGCACCTGGGAGCTATTTTAATGTTTTGTTTTTTTTTAATTTTTAGAAGTGCCCCCTAGGGTGCCCGGTTGGTGTCCTGGCATGTGAGGGGTACCAGTGGACTACAGATGATGGCTCCTCCCACGACCAAATGCCTTGGATTTGGCCGAGTTTGAGATGGCTGGCCTCGGCTTCCATTATCGGCGAAAACCGAGGTCGGCCATCTCAAACCCGACCATCTCTGGCATTTGGCTGGCCCCAACCGTATTATCGAAACGAAAGTTGGCCGGCCATCTCGTTCGAAAATACGGTCGGCACCGCCCCTTCGCGGCGCTGTCCTTGGAGATGGGCGTCCCCAGTCGAAAATGCCCCTCCACTATGTTCAATCTTTACCTTGGGAAGACCTAATGGAGGATGTCCAGGAAGAACTGTCGGCTACATATTCGCTAGAGGCACAACAAAGAGTGTCCCTATCATTTCACCATCGCCACATTTGAGAGACACTGCCAGAACTGGATTATGCCCGGCTGCTGGAACTATGGCAAAAAGACCTATCAATGACGCTCACCTTGGAACAGTTCAGATCGCATGTCCTTATGATCCGGCGCACTTCAATTTTGACAACATATTGGGAGCTCCAATATAAATTTGCTCTGCATTTATACATCTCACTGCACAGAGCGTTTCACATGGGGTTATCCCCCAAATATAAATTTGCTCTGCGTTTATACATCTCACTGCACAGAGCGTTTCACATGGGGTTATCCCCATGGGGATCATGTTTAAAATGGAGACCAGAAGGAGCCACAATGGGCCACATGTTCTGGTCTTGTGGCAGTATTATGACTTTTTGGAAATCTATAATTGGCCAAGTATCACGCATCAGATGGCAATATAGACCTGCAATACTATTCGGACATTTGAAGTTGAGCTCGCGACCTCCCCAAGGATTTACATCATTTGGGTCCAAAGTAATTATGGTTGCTAAACATGCAATTTTGGCAGACTGGTTGTCCTATACTTACCCCACAACGCAGCAGTGGCGAACCCGCATGATTTACCTACTACATATGTGTCACGTCTGTGGCCTGGTATGTACCAAGGAATAACGAACCCAGTGCTCCCGGGGAAGAAGCCTTACAGTATGCCAAGGTCCTCGAGAACGCGACAATATGGAATGAATGAGCATAACCGACTTTAATTCTGCAGCAGGAGACTGATTCCAGCGATGTTGGACCCCTTTTTTTAGTAGCCCAGAGTAATATTCTACATTTCTGAATATGGCAGACTCAGATACCCACAAGGTTTTTTTTGTTTGTTTTTTTGTCTTTGTGACTCATATTTTGTTTGAATTGGAGGGTTGGGAAGGAAAGAGGTTATAAATAATGATTCAATGCTTGTTTGATATGCAACTGAGATGTTTAATAAAAATGATTGAAACATAAAATTACTCATCCTATATAATAAAGAGCAGCTCCAGCGTTCTAAAGCTGACTGCGTGGACACAAGCCTTGAGGCATTCGTGCTATCCATCCCAGGGACTGACATCAGTACTTCCTGGTACGTCACAAGCAGCTGTGACCAACCAGAACAAAGCAGCACGATACACTCCCTCACTCTCAGAATGAAAGGAATGGCAGAAAGCGCTCCAGTGGCAACAGCATCAACCACTGCACCAAGCGTGGCAAAAAAAAATCTAAACAATCTGGCTGGAGCGGAGAAAGCGCGCAAGTCATCAGGCACCAGCGTCTCCGACCTGAAGGCCGTTTCAGCTTCAAAGGAGCGCAGCGGCATGCCCCTGGATGACCTGAAGAAGGCTCTGGCAGCGTAGGACAACGATGTGGAGAAACACAACGGCAGCGGAGCTTCAGCCTCCAACAAGCAGCCGGAGAGCAAGAAGAACAGCGCTCAAAAAAAAAACCCCGGACGTAAAGAAAGGAGGCATCGGCGGGAGTGAAAGACAGTACGAAGAGACCCAAAAAAAGTTAGAATCAGCCACCAAAAAAGTTGCCAAGCGAACAAAAAAAAACGAAAGCGGATAAACTCAAGAAAATAGCTAACAGCTCAGCTACAGCAGTAAAAATGAAGGTGAAGAAAGCACAGCAAAGGCTGCCAAAACCAAACCAAAAAAGGCCGCAAGTCTTGCTTGATTCTCTTATAAACCCTAAAGATATTTACAGAGCCAACGCCACACAGATCAAAGAAACAGTAAGATGAGTTTGGTTCTTATTAAATAAATTGAAAAACATGCTTCTGCACCAGGGGGAGGGGGGGGGGGGGTTGGGGGTCCAGAGACCAGAGGGGGATGGGGGGTACTGACACCAGGGAGGGGAGAGGGGGTGCTGACACCAGGGAGGGGGAGAGGGGGTGCTGAGACCAGAGAGGGAGGGGGCAGGGGGACCTGAGACCAGAGAAAGAGGGGGGGGGGGCCTGAGAGCAGAGAGGGGGGGGAGGTATTTCTGACTGTGTGAGACAGTGTGTTGTGTGTGTGTGACAGTGTCTTTTCTCTCACTCACACACACTGTCTCTCACACTGTATCACATTCACTCTCTGCATCACACAGACATTCTCACATACTCTCTCAGTCTCACAGAGAGTCTGTGTATCGCACACATACTCTATCACACTCTCTCTGTCTCACATACAGTCTCTCTCACACACACTGTATCTGTGTGAAGCACAATCTGTCTCATACTCACTGTCTCAAATACGCACTTGCACACACTCTCATTCTCACACACACACTCTCACAGACACACACACACCCAGACTCACTCTCACTCTGTCACACACACACACACACACACACACACACACACATTCACTCTCTCTCATACACACACTCTCACAGACACACACGCACCCAGACTCACTCTCACTCTGTCACACACACACTCACACATTCACTCTCTCTCTCACACAAACTCTCTCAAACATACACATTCAAAGGAAAACCTTGCTAGCGCCCATTTCATTTGTGTCAGAAACGGGCCTTTTTTCTAGTAAGTACATAAGTATTGCCATGCTGGGACAGACCAAGGGTCCATCGA
The DNA here is from genome assembly GCF_901765095.1 of Microcaecilia unicolor. Taxonomy (NCBI): domain Eukaryota; kingdom Metazoa; phylum Chordata; class Amphibia; order Gymnophiona; family Siphonopidae; genus Microcaecilia; species Microcaecilia unicolor. The sequence continues at coordinate 86,226,065 of NC_044040.1, forward strand.
GCCCAGCACCCTGTCACCGACAGTGGCCAAAAGAACAAGCAATTTGTCCCGCCCATCCTAGAAATACTGTATTCCCTTGTCCATTCAATAACATTCTATGGCTTTTTCCTCCAGGAAGCCATCCAACCCTTTTTTTAAAGTCCGCTAAGTTAACCGCCTTAACCACTTTTTCCGACAGCGAATTCCAGAGTTTAACTACGCGTTGAGTGAAGAAAAATTTACCACGCTGCAGCTTCATCGCATGCCCCCTTGTCCTAGTATTTTTGCAAAAGCATAAACAGACGCTCCACATCGACCTGTTCCATTCCACTCATTATCTTATAGACCTCTATCATACCTCCCCTCAGCCGCCTTTTCTCCAAGCTGAAGAGACCCAGCCTCTTCAGTCTATCCTGATAGGGAAGCCATCCCATCCCCTGTATCATCTTTGTCGCCCTTCTCTGCACCTTTTCCAATTCCACTATGTCTTTTTTGAGGTGCGGCGACCAGAATTGAACACAATACTCGAGGTGCGGTCGCACCATGGAGCGATACAACGGCAGAATAATATCCTTATTTTTGTTTTCCATCCCTTTCCTAATGATACCCAACATTCTATTTGCTTTCCTAGCTGCAGCAGCACATTGAGCAGAGGTTTTCAACGTATCATCAACGACGACACCTAGATCCCTTTCTCGGTCCGTGACTCCCAACGCTGAACCTTGCATGACGTAGTTATAGTTTGGGTTCCCCTTTCCCACGTGCATCACTTTGCACTTGTTCATATTAAATGTCATCTGCCATTTAGACACCCAGTCTTCCAGTCTCGTAAGGTCCTCTTGTAGTTTTTCACAATCTTCCCGCGATTTGACTACTTTGAATAACTTTGTGTCATCGGCAAATTTGATTACCTCACTAGTTACCCCCATCTCTAGGTCATTTATGGGAAAATTAGGTTCTTACCTTGGTAATTTTCTTTCCTTTAATCACAGCAGATGAATCCATTATGAATGGGTTGTGTCCACCTACCAGCAGGGGGAGACAGAGAACACTGAAAACCATAGTGCCTCTAGGACGGCTAGCTCCATCTGCCTCTCAGTATTTTGAAGCTACCAAAGCAGTGTTAAACCACAAAGTAGCATAACATGAACGTTCCTCACAGCGAACAAACGCCCCAGAACACGAACAATAACAGAAAGGAGGGACGAACTCAACCTCCTGTAGTAGAACAGAAATCCTGAAGACTGTTTTCCAAATTCTCCCAATGAGGGAACATGTCTGCAGGAAAAACTGAACACAAAAAAGAGACAATCAGGCAGGGATCATGGATTCATCTGCTGTGACTAAAGGAAAGAAAATTACCAAGGTAAGAACCTAATTTTCCCTTCCTTGTCATCAGCAGCAGATGAATCCATTACGAATGGGATGTATCAAAAAATCCCTAGATAGGGCGGGAACAAGCTACACCATGCGCAAGCACTTGTGCTCCAAAAAGCGCGTCTCTCCTGGCAGCCACATCCAGCCTGTAATGATGGGCAAAAGAGAGCTTAGAAGCCCAAGTAGCTGCACTACATATCTCTTGACGAGAGAGTGCTCCCGTGTCAGCCCAAGAGGAGGAAATCGCTCTTTTGGAATGTGCCTTAAAGGTGTCAGGCGGAGGCCGGCCAGATAGCAGAGACGCAGAAAAAATGGCTATAGTAGCTTTCGACGCTGGAGACCCTCTGCGAGGACCTGACAACAATACAAAAAGGTGATCAGAGGTCCTGAAAGCATTTGACATCTTCAGATACTGCAACAGAGCCCTGCGCACATCCAGAAGGTGCAACTGCCCAAAGGATTCCAGAAACTCCTCCCTAGTAAAGGAGGGCAGAAAAATAGGCTGGTTTAGGTGAAACGCTGAAACCACCTTAGGCAGGAAGGAAGGCACAGTACGTACTGTAACTCCGGACTCTGAGAACTGCAGAAATGGGTGTCGACAGGACAGCGCCTGGAGCTCAGACACCCGCCTCGCTGATGTAATGGCCACCAAAAAGACTGTCTTTAGAGTCACATCCTTCTCCGAAGCTCGCCTCAGCGGCTCGAAGGGCAAACACTGAAGAGCCTTTAATACTAGCCCCAGGTTCCAAGCCGGATAAGGGGCCCGCACGGGAGGCTGGAGCCGAAGCACCCCTCTAAGAAACCGTGCAATGTCCTGATCCGCAGCCAGGGAGAGACCCGAGACCTTCCCCCGAAAACATGCTAAGGCTACCACTTGAACACGCAGGTAATTATAGGCCAAGCCTTTTTGTAAACCATCCTGCAAAAAGGTATCAGCGAGACAGAAGCCTGCATGGGTATGATCGCTTTAGAAGCACACCAAGCCTCAAACTGGCGCCAGATCCGAGCATAGGCCAGGGAAGTGAACGCTTGCGGGCCTGCAAGAAAGTGGAGATGACCTTGTTAGAACAGCCCTTGTCTCTCAATTGCGCCCTCTCAATAGCCATGCTGTAAGACCAAAGCGGCATGGATCCTCCATGGTCACAGGGCCCTGCGTCAACAGGTTCGGTACCAGAGGCAATGGAAGGGGAGCCTCCACCAGCATCTGCCGGAGGTCCGCATACCACGGCCGCCTGGGCCAACCCGGGGCAATGAGGATCACCACTCGATGCAGCCGAATTCGCAGGAGTCGTCGCCCTATTAAGGGCCAAGGAGGGAACACATATAGGAGGCCCGGAGGCCAGGGTTGAGCCAAGGCATCCAATCCCGCCGAGCGAGGATCTCTCCGTCTGCTGAAAAAGGACGGGACTTTGGCATTTGTCCTTGAGGCCATAAGATCCGCTACGGGCGTTCCCCATTTGGGCCAGATCTGAAGGAACACTTCGTCTGCCAGTTCCCACTCCGCAGGGTCGATTCGATACCTGCTTAGAAAATCGGCTTGCACGTTGCTCTGACCTGCTATGTGAGCTGCTGACAGAAGCTGCAGATGTAGCTCGGCCCAGTGGCATATCTGAGCGGCCTCTGCGGCCAGTGCTTGGCACTGAGTGCCACCTTGACGATTTACATAGGCCACTGCTGTCATGTTGTCCGACAGAACTCTGACAGCCAGTCCCTCCAGAGTCTTGTGAAAGGCCAGAAGAGCCTGGAATATCGCTCTCAGTTCCAAGCGATTGATGGACCACCCCGTTTCCTCGGGTGTCCACAGACCCTGGGCATAGCTTCCCTGGCAATGTGCTCCCCAGCCCTTCAGGCTGGCATCCGTTACCACCAGGCACCAATCGGGAAGCGCTAGCGGCAATCCTCGCCGCAGCATGCTGTCTGAGAGCCACCACTCCATACTGAGTAGGGCCACAGGGAGCCACGTGAGTCTGCGTTGATAATCTTGGGACATAGGAGACCATCGTTGAAGCAGGGCAATCTGCAGAGGTCTCATGTGCGCTCTCGCCCATGGCACCACTTCCAAGGTGGCCGTCATCGACCCCAACAGCTGGACAAAGTCCCAAGCTCGCAGGTGAGGCATCCCCAGGAGCAGACGGACTTGATTCTGAAGCTTGCACCACCTTTGGTCGGGTAGAAACACAAACCCCGAGGCTGTGTCGAACCGGACCCCCAAATATTCTAGAGATTGAGAGGGGGTCAGGTGACTTTTGTGTATATTGACGACCCAGCCCAGAGATTGCAGTACTGAGACCACTCTGGCTGTTACATGACGACTCTCTTCTGCAGAGTCCGCTCTGATGAGCCAGTTGTCAAGGTACGGGTGAACCCGGATACCCTCTCGCCTGAGAAAGGCAGCTATCACCATTACCTTGGAAAAGGTTCGGGGAGCTGTGGCGAGGCCAAAAAGCAAGGTCCGAAACTGGAAATGTTTTCCCAACACCGCAAACCGGAGAAACCGTTGGTGCGGGGGCCATATAGGAATGTGCAAGTAAGCTTCTTTCAGGTCCAGAGACATGAGGAACTCTCCTGGCTGAACCGCCGCAATGACAGAGCGCAGGGTTTCCATGTGAAAATGCCGCACTCAGTGACTTGTTGACTTTCTTTAAATCGAGAATGGGCCGATAAGACCCGCCTTTTCGTGGCACCACAAAATAAATGGAGTAACGACCGCAGCCGTGTTCGGCGGGAGGCACAGGGATCACCGCTCCAAGGTGCAACAAGACTTGTAAGGTCTCCTCTACTGCCGCCCGTTTGACAGCAGTGCCGCATCGGGACTCCACAAACACGTCTCTCAATGGGGCACCGAATTCCAATCGGTAACCTTCTCTGATCAGGTCCAGGACCCACCGATCTGAGGTAATCTTGGTCCACTCCTCGAGAAAGAGGGAAAGGCGTCCTCCTACAGCTGTAAAGGAGGAGTGGAGCAGCGTCCAATCACTGTGGAGGACGGCCCTGAACTCCTGGCCTTCAGCCTGCCGCTGCAGAGTGTTTGTCCGAGCGAAAGGAGTTCCTCTGCTGAAAACGGGCACGTTGAGTAAACCCAGCAGAGCACCCTGGGCGACAGCTTCAAGCTTCACGGAAGCGATGTCTGGAGGAGGAGGGAATCACCTGACCCTTGGAAGAAGGCCACGGCCTATCCTCAGGTAACCTCTGGGGTTTAGCATCCCCCAGGTCTTTAGCAATCTTCTCCAACTCCTCTCCAAATAACAGAAGGCCCCGAAAGGGCAACTTCACCAGCCTTTGCTTAGAGGCCATGTCAGCCGCCCAATGCCGTAGCCATAGAAGGCGGTGGGCGGACACCGCCACAGACATCTGTTTAGCCGAAGCTCTGACCAGATCATAGAGGGCGTCAGCTAAAAATGACAAGGCCGACTCATTCGCGGTGCAACCTCAGCGAGGGACTCCACACCATCCACGGGCTGTTCCACTGAATGTTGTAATCAAGAGAGGCAGGCTCGAGCAGCATAAGAACTACAAACAGATGCCCTTAAGGCTAGGCCCGAAATCTCAAAGGACCGTTTTAGCGCTGATTCCAGCCGCCGGTCCTCAATGTCCTTCAGGGCGACTCCTCCCTCTACTGGGAGGGTGGTCTTTTTTGTCACCGCCGTGACTAAGGCACTCACTTTAGGCATCCCAAAACGGGCCAAGTGCTCCTCACTCAGAGGGTAAAGATGCCCCATCGCCCTGGCCACTTTCAAGGGCCCCTCAGGGTCAGTCCATTGAACAGAAATAAGCTCTTGGATGGAGTCATGCAAAGGAAAGGCTCGAGCAGGCTTCTTAGTACTTGCCCCATCCTTGGATTACCAGAGGAGGCCTCGCCTTTAACAGGATCATCAATAGAGAGGGCCTGTACGGCATCAGAGATAAGCGCTGGCAGCTCATCGCAGTGGAAAATCCGAACCACAGTGGGATCATCCAGATCCAGTGGCAAAACGGCACCTTCCTCTGGCTCCTCAGACCACGAAGGCCTGACAGATCCCTCAGAGTCCCCACAGCCCGACCACGGAGGGGAAAGGGGGGCGCGCCACTCTCCGACGGGGAATTTACCCGTCTATGCTTAGCGTGCATCCAACGCTCAGGGGAATCCACGTCTGACATCAGCCCCGGGCCATCATCAGTCGGAGGGGGACCAGGTAGCAACGCAGTGTCAGACACCTGCGGCAGAGTTCTTTTCAGCAAGAAAGCTTTATGTAAAATAAGCACAAACTCAGGGGAGAAAAACTCACCCTGACCTCCCGTCTCCGAATTAGGAGCCATGGGGAACAGAGCTCCTCTGGTAGCCTCGGCCCGAGGCGTTCCTCTGCTCTCAGAGTCCTCCGCAACCGCGGGGGTGAAGCCATGCGGCGCTTCAAAGATGGCGCCCACTGCCAGCTCCATCGACCGGGAAGAATCATTGCTCGCTATGCTCGCACTGGCTCTACCATCTAAACAGCACGTTTTACAGAGCCCTGCTGCTGTTCTGCGCTTGCCACAATGGGAACAGCGCTTAACTCCCTCAGCAGCCATCGCCGAAAAACGGCGGAATAAAATTCAAAATGGCGGCTTCGTGCCAAAATCACCCCGATCGGAACACCGTCCGCGGGCCCTCCCCGGAGGAGCCGAGTACCGCTCTTACCTCAAGGGACCGAGTCCACGAGCTCCGGTCACACTGCCAAGTCAGGAAAAGCCTCAGAAATAGCAGCGCTGTCAAACAAAGCGCAATTTTTTTTTTTTAACGCTGTGAGGAAAGTTGGAGGCAAACAGCTAGAGAGGTACTCCGGAGGCAGAAGAGGGTGGGAAAGGCAGGAAAAGGGCGAACCTATATGCCTGCATCCACACAGGGGGAAGGGTAAGGCAGGGAAAGGGCAAACCTATGTGCCTTTAAAGTGGGCTCCACTTAGCCACAACACCCCTGCTACAACTGGCAAAAGCACAGGAGCCACCCCAGGCAGAATCTTCAAGGAGCTGAACAAGCTGCGTCCAACCCTGCTGGGAGATAGAGAAATACTGAGAGGCAGATGGAGCTAGCCGTCCTAGAGGCACTATCTCCCCCTGCTGGTAGATGGACACAACCCATTCATCTGCTGCTGATGACAAGGAAGAATATGTTAAAAAGCAGAGGTCCCAGCACCAATCCCTGAGGGACCCCGCTAACTACCCTTCTCCATTGCAAATATTTACCTTTTAGTCCTACTCTCTGTTTCCTATCTTTCAACCAGTTTTTAATCCACAGTAAGACACTACCTCCGATCCCATGTCCCTCTAATTTCCTCTGTAGTCTTTCATGAGGGACCACCTTATCAAACACCTTCTGAAAATCTAGATACACAATATCAACCAGCTCACCTTTGTCCACGTTTGTTTACCCCTTCAAAGAAATGCAGCAGATTGGTGAGGCAAGACTTCCCTTCACTAAATCCATGTTGCCTTTGTCCCATTAGTCCATGCTTTTGAATGTGCTCTGTAATTTTGTTCTTGATTATAGTCTCTACCATTTTGCCCGGCACCAATGTCAGAATCACCGGTCTATAATGTCCCAGGTCTCCTCTGGAACCTTTTTTAAATATCGGCGTTACATTGGCCACCCTCTAATCTTCCAGTACCACGCTCGATAACTAAGATGGCAGCAGCAGAGTGAGATGTGCTGGCAGGAGCTCCCGTTGTCTCTTATCTTTTGTCCGAAACTTGCTTTTTCCGCAATGGTGAAATCGTAGGGCCCCCTCCCCCTCCAATGATCCAGCAAACTTTACCACAGGCAATGAGATCGCCGATAAAAGCATTGATTTCACGTTCAGTCCTTGATGCCAGAAACAATGAGAAAGCAGCATCCCGGCTTGAGGGTTCATTGAGCCCCAAAAACTGGAATCCTCCACCTCATCTGGGAGCTTCTATTCTCACTGCTGGGAAACTTGAGTGTGTGGCTGGTGCCACAGGAGGTGTATCTGTTCCTGTCTCAACTAGCTAGGCCTTGTCGGTGGTCCTTCAGTTTGACCCCCGGAACTGGCTGCAGTCTCCATGCAGATGTGAGTGGAGATGAGAATGGAGCAAGCCTGTTGGTGTTGCAAGGAGATGCTGTGGCATTGTAGTTCAGCAAGACCCCCCCAAAAATAGTTTTGGAGGAACTTGTAAAACCTGCCACTATCACCCTGGATTCAATTTGGCCAGCTTAGTGGCTTTGGAAAGAACTGTGACTGGAAGGGTTAATAATCCACAGGCCTCCTTAGGGAGACTTCAAGAACAGGTTAACACAACTGAAGGAGTTATGTTGAACCAAAGTAAGCTGATGAGATCATAATAAATATCACTGCTGCTACGTTTATTAAAGACTCTGGGGCAGTGAGATAAATTATACATTTTGGGAAATAAAATAAAATCATTAAAACTTAACGGTACCTAATGTTCCACATGTACCCCTACTCTCCCCTAGGGAGCTTGTTAGAAAGTTCCTTAGGCAATCCTTTGGGAAACTGGAAGAAGCTATACCTCATTTTCAAAGAGTGGACTATCTACCTTATGAACGTGAAAAAGAAGAGTAAAGATCTGTTGAGGGAGGGAAAAGTGTCTCCCCGGACGGTTTAAATTTAACAACTTTTTTGGAACTAACACAGATTTGATACAAGAAAGAGCAATTTCTCTAGTCACTTTTGGTTTTGAGTCCAATAAGGACTCTATTTTTCAATTATATTTCTGTCAACGACAAATTCAGTTTATAGGTCAATGTGCATGCTTATGTCCAGATGTGTCTAAGCAGACACTGGATAAAAGAAGAACTTTCCCTAGTCTTCATCAAGAAGGACAGTTCATTGGAAGACAGTTCTTTTCCATAGATTCTTGTAAAATGTTTGATTAAATTTAGAGGACAATCTAATGTTTTCTGGGACCCTAAGCAACTGAGGTCTTTTCTGGATTCTAGAAAGAAAAATGTTTCTGTTTAGCTATTAAAATGTGGATTCCTTACTGGGCTAAGGGGCTAGGCAACAGTAAATTATTCTTTATTACTCTGCCCTCCGTCAGATTTGTACATTGTATTTTCTTTTTCCTTATTAGTAGTTTTGATTTACAGCAGCTCCTATAATTATTGTGATTTCCTCCTAAATATTGTGGGTTACAGCTTTGATGCCAACTTTTGATTTTATTTGCTTGCATTATAATTATTGTGCCTTTTGATTTATTCTTATGTTATGCATTTTAATTTTGCTGTGCAAAGATTTTTCTTTGGCTAATTTGTTACATGCATATAAAAAAATTTTAAGATTTTAAAATGACTCCCAAGTTATGAACCTGCTAGTCAATTTTTATTATCTGATCACATAATTTAATGCGACTTGGAGAGCTTCAGTTAGAAGTGCGGGTTATCCTCATTACCTCGGCCTCTGATATATTCAAAACTAACCTGTCTTTTAGCCAAGCAGCAATGCTGGGAAAAAATAAACTTCAACTATTCCTGATCAAACAAATTGGATGTTGTCTCAATATATCCTATCGTGCACAAATTAGTTCCTTTAATTTCCAGCACAGAGAGATGAGGTAGAAGTTGAAAAGAATAGCAGATGAGGATCCTATTCTATTCTTTAGGTTGGAGAACCTAACCTATTCTCATTTCCTGCTTCCTTCCGCCCAAGAACGATCTGAACCACTCAATAATACTTCCTGGGAACTCAAAAAACTGTAAATACTTCAACAGAACAGAACGTAATGATTGATTTAGTTGTTCCATAAATCATTTGTAAAGGAAGCCTATGTTCTTTTGTCCATAAGGCAACACTCCCAAATGGGGATGCAAATCTTACAATAGAATGCTTACACAGAATCTTCTGCTATTGGCAAGGATTTATGCGTCAACCAAGTCCTTCACTCCCTAAAGCAAACACAAGAACTGGTCATACCTTACTCTACTTCTGCTTCAAGAATCCTCACTCACTCACTTTATCTGACATCATAGTAAATGATGGCAAATAAAGACCACCTGGCTCATCCAGTCTACCCAGTTATTGTGTCCTCACTGATAAGGTTACCTCCAAGCCAGAATGTGACCACCTGCAAGATTTCTCCCCACTTAGGAAAGTCTTCTGTCTTCCTCCTTCGTACTCCACTATCCTGGACAGAAGGCCTACAACACTGCTTCCCAAAGTTTTATCCAATGTGACCCCATTTTAAAAATTAATAATTCACAGCGGTTTGAAAGACAAATGCACAATTTAAGAGCTTCCATGCTACAGTCAATAACCCTCTCTTAATTTGTTTCAATCTTTTCTTTTCCCGCAAAATAAATGTCTAAAGACATAGGCAAGCAATCCTTACCTGCACTCTGGGCAGAACAGCCAGCAAAAGTAAAGCAGGTCAGACAAAAAAGCTGTGCTGTTGAAGACTAAGATAGTGGACAGAGGTGAATCAAAGGATGAAGTAGACCCAAAAAATCTCTGTACTAACCTATGCTGCTAAGGTGAACTCATAGAAAGCCTGGATGCCAGCCAGCCTTAATTAGGTGTCACTTAGGACAGAGGCGGCAGCAACAGTGCAGCAGCCCAAGAAGTGGCTCAATTATGTGGCGGTATGCTTTAGGTGCTACAGACAGTGGTAATGAATCAGCAAAGTTGAGGCGTTAGAGAGAAAGTTCAAGGTGCTGCTGGAGTGTCAAAAAGATATGGAAGTGGCACAATAATGGCACAATATTAAAGTGGCTAGCCTCCTTAAGCATGAAGACTCTAGCTGTGGGCAGTTTATGAAGATGTGGCTGCCTGAGGACTTGGGCCTGGAATGTAATAGTGGCCGAATCAAGCTCCATAACGCACACCTTGTACCTATTCTAGAGCCAATAGTATGGAATAGGCAGAGACTTGTGATACTTCATGTGCACAACTTTCAACATAACTTGCAGATTCTGGCAGCTAGAAGTTGGGTGAGGCACATTAATCAAAATAAAAGGATTTTTTTTATTACACAATTTCTCTGTATTTTATTTTTGCAATTTTACATTAATTTCAAGAATACATCTTGTTTTGGAAAAGATGATTAACAAAGAATTAATAATATAATTCTATACATTTTTATCTTATAATGAATATAGTAACTTATCTTTAACAAAAAGAAAAAGGAAACAAGCTAAATAAAGCTATTAACTTTACAATATAAAATGAAAATTTCAAACTTCCTTTAAAATATTCAACTATAGTCCACAACACAGGAGGCATTACACAATTATCTGAGGAATTACAAAGAATAAAGAAATAATTCTTTCTTTTAGGAAAATGGAGATTGAGGGGGTGTCTCAGGGATTCTTAACTATTCACGGCGTAGATGTAATCATAGGTCTTGACTGTACAGAATGAATCAAGGCTATTTTAGAGTCCAAAAAAGAATTAAATTGTTTAGGATCAAAAGAACACATATTTTACAGAATTTAATTTTATTACACACTAGTAAAAGAGGCCCGTTTCAGAGCAAATGAAACGGGCGCTAGCAAGGTTTTCGTCACCAACACCCCCTCCCTCCCTGGCCAACCCCTTCGTTGTTCTGCCATTGATCCGCCCCCAACGTCATGACGTTTGATGCGAGGGCGTGGCCCGGAGCGATTTCCCACCCCCACCCCCGCCTCTCTGCCTCCCTCCCTGCCAACCCCTTCGTTGTTCTGCCATTGCTCTGCCCTCGAGGGCGGGGCCCGGAGCGATTTTGGTGTCTTCACCACCACGAACCTTCGAACCTTTTGGAAGGAAGTCAGGGCTTGGCTTCACTGATGTCAGTGTCCTCAGAACGCTGAGGGTGAGTTTTATTATAGTAGATTTGCAAGGGAAATTTAACCAGAAAAGAGCACCCAATTGTATTTTTGGTCGTAATTTAAGAAATTCGTTACACCATTATTGGGTTGCTTTGGAAATATCCGGAAACATTCTTATTTTACAATTCATAAAAAGTTGCTATCTATGGAGGAAAAACTGTTTAAGAATCCAATCTCTGTCCGGTTGTAATACAAAGGATACTATTAAGGTCATTGGTATTAAGCCTAAATTGTCATCTTCCAATGTTTCTGTTAAATTTAAATCCAAAATATCAAATGGTATTTCAGTTCCTTGGTCTTCCCTTCGTTCCTCTTCCTTTTTTTTTGTATGGTAACAAATAATAATTTATTTATTTTTAAATTTTATTTATGCTTTTACAATTACAAGTATTTCACTTGAACAGAAAAACAGACTTAAGTATTTCTGTACATTAGTATAACACACAGAAAAATGCATAAGAAAAAAGTAAAATATATAAAGAAAATTACAATATTAGTCTTCTTCAGACCATAAAATGGGGGAAGAGTATAATCATTTTTCAGGAGATAACTTAAGTATAAAGTCAAAGTAATGCTTAGCACTCGCTCAGACTAATTATTCATATTCTCAATCGTTGACATCAATTTGTTCTCAGCTTTTTATCATTTATAAAAGTTTTTAAATGTTCTGGATCAAAAAAGATATATTTGAGCCCTGTATATTTTACCACGCATTTACAGAGGTAATTAAGATAAAATGAGGCTCCTATGGCCAAAACATCTTTTCTTAAAGTTAGGAAAAATCTTCTTCTATCTTGAGTTTGTTTTGTAACGTCTATATATATCCAAATCTTCTCGCCATAAAACTGAAGTTAAGGATTTTGAAAATATAATCGTTTAATCGCTTCTAGGTCTTGTTCAAAAATGAAAGAGGATATTAAAGTCATACGTTCTAAGATTTCAAAGGAAGAGGATTCTAAAATATCAGTTAAATTTAGCTGATCTTGATTTTTTCCTTTTTCAATCTGTTGTTCCATATTTAGTGCTTCATCTGTATTTTTTCTATTCATTATGTAATATACACGATTTATTGGAGGAATATGTTCAAGAGGAATACTTTAAATTTTCTATTAAGTATTTCTTGAGTGCATCTAAGGGGGTGATCCCCACAAACTTAGGAAAATTCAGAAAACGTAGGTTTAGTCTGCAATTATAATTTTCAATCTGTTCTATTTTTCTATGTGTCCAATTTTTATCCTTGATAGATGCAGTAGAAAATTCTTGTAGTTTTTTTACCTCTTCTTTTATTTCATTCGTTTGATTATAAAAGTCTTTTTTAATGGCATCTAACGATTTGGAAAATAAATCAACAGTACTCAGTAATGAAGCGATTTCTTCTGTTGAGCTGGTCAATTTGATGTCCAGTTGTTGCAGGGCCTCCCAAATGCTCTCTAAAGTAACAGTTTCCGGTGTCGTTAGTGGCACTTTGTTGAATTAGTGGGCTCGAAGAACCCAAACTTCCATTGGATCGGATCTTCTCAGTGCCTCATTTCAGCGTTCCTCCTACATCGATATCTGACGGAGAAATCACTGACTGAGATAGTGATCCCGCGGGGGGAGACGGTGGATTGAGTGCCAGAGGGGATAACGAAACATCCAGCCCCAAGTCTCGCAGCTCTCCTACCGATGAGACAGCAGGGCATCCTCCGGTATCTAAGTCTGGCGTCCTCACAGCAAAGCTTTCAATGGTTCGCTGCGAAGGTGAGGAGGTTCTAACTGAGGAGGCAGCACCTCTAACCAGTCCTTCTCATTTTGTATAAGGCATGTTAAAAAGAAAAATTCAAGTTTAATTCGCAGCGTTCACAGAGAGAGGTTTACCGCGAGGTTAGCGTGCCGCCATCTTGAAACTCCGCCCCCTTGGTCTATTGAAACAAATAATACATTTTTGATATTGGAGGATATGCCTTCTCTGGTATCTTCAGAACTTCACTCAAATATCTTTTAAAAGTTATTAATGGGGCTATCATAGCCTGTCTCGGAAAATTTATCAATCTAAGTGTATTAGCTCTCTGTGCATTCTCCAAAGTTTCTATTTTGTTCTGAAGATAAGAATTTTCTTTAATTAAATTGGCTTGTACCTGTTGAAAGCTTTGTAGTTCTTTTATATTATTCTTCATTGATTTAGCCAAAGTTTGTAATTTCCCTTCTAATATTGGTATTTTATTTAATGAGGTCTGAGATTGATCAAATAATGAGGAAAATTTGTGTGAGAATGAAGTTTCCAGGTTCTTTAAAGCTTCCCAAATGGCTTCAAAGGTAACATCATCTGGTTTTTTCTCCCAAAAAACACTTACTTGGTAAATCTACGTGTAAAGTTTCCTCTTTCGGCCCCGTTTCATTCATCAGCTGATTCCCAGTCAGGACTTCTCCTTCGCTTGGTTCCAGCACTTCCAGTGTGGTTGCTATCGGCAGACTTCCATCCGGGTTGGGTCCCATGCTGAGAGACCACAACGCCTCTTGGGAACTAGGGGTTTCCTGGTCCCTCCTCAGCGTGTCTGCCGGCATAGGAGGAGCTGACCGCTGTTCGGGGCTTAATGATATTTCTGTCTCCAGGCGGAGGGGCGGCTCACCTCTCCCCACACTCTCCAACATCGGAGCTCCAGCTGCCAACGCTGTTCCCGGACCAAAGAAGCGCTCCAAGGTACCTATCAGCAGCGAAACAGAAGCCGCAGGACCTGCTCTCTGCCTGCCCCTCCTCTTAGGCATGATGGAGCAGAGGGAAACATTTTTCAGAGGAAATTTGAGGTATGTAAATTGGAGCATCTTCTCAGCACTCCCTCCCGGTCGCCATCTTGCCCCCTTCTCTGTATTTATTTATTTGTTACATTTATATCCCACATTTTCCCACCTATTTGTAGGCTCAATGTGGCTTACATAGTACCGGAGAGGCGTTACAGACTCCGGTGTAAACAAATACAAAGTGATTTTGTGGTAAGATAAAGTTCATGTGGCACAGCCACACTAGGGAATCGTACAATGGAAGAGTTGTGTTGTTATGTCCATTACGTTCTTTAGTTTTTGTTGTGTTTGCCGAGATCAGGCATTTAATGTTGGATCGGTAGGGTATGCCTTTTTAAACAGGTTAGGTTTTTACTGTTTTCCCGGAAGTTTAGGTGGTCGTTCGTAGTTTCCAAGGCTTTTGGTAATGCGTTCCACAGTTGTGTGCTTATGTAGGAAAAACTGGACGCGTAAGTTGATTGTATTTCAGTCCTTTGCAGAACATCCAAAAAGAGAATCAACGTTTTGCTGGAGTCAAAAGGTAGTTGAGAGTGTGTTTATGCTACCTCACAAAGCTACATGTGGAATATAAGGTAAATCTTGTACCTATTTGCTTCAATGAAGGATAATGAGAACTTGTTTGCAGACTATCTGTTTGGGGGTGTGGGGCATGCTGAGGCCCCATAACTAGAGTAGTATGCTTGCAGTATAACAGGGGACAGGGCTGTTGTGAAATCAGCACTGGCAAAGGCATGGAGTGGAACTCAATGAACAGAGTTAAGAGAATGCCTGCAGTATTTTCTGATGTGATACAAGGAGTGGATGAGTACGGAGGTGGTCTCTTTCTTCTGGCATGGTGATAGTGAGATGAGTTGTACAATGTGAATGGGACAGATGGCCTGCCAATGGTGGAGTATTTTGCTGTACTGGTTGTGAAGGGAGGCAGGCATAGTGAAATTGGCTGGAAGGTAGGGGGGCTGGGGTTTGTAAGGCAAGTTCTGTGTGCAGCTGCATCTCAATTGTTTCCTAAGCAGTGCCTATGGTATATTACTTGGAGTAGATATCTAGGTGGCCACAAAGTAATGTTGATGGTTTTTGGTTATGGCAAGATGGATCCAGTTATGGTTTGAGGGGGATGGGGGAGTCTGAGTGTTACTTGGTAGGCTCTAAGTTGTTGATTTGTGAGGAGGGGGCCTGTTAAAAACTGGAAAAATGCAAGTTCAAACAAGGTATTATTGTAGGCCTATTACAGTGGACAAGAGAAGGATGAGAAGATCCTACCTTCATCAGCTTATATATAGTATGCGGGTTATGAAAAAAATGTGGAGTATAAATGTGCTAAATAAATAAAATAAATAAATAAATGAAAGGGAAGCCCACTGAATGAAAACTGCATTCCCCATCAGTGTGGTGCATGAGGGCTGACAATTTACATATACCTTCAAATGCCATAAATGGCGTACACAATACCACTCACACACATAACTTGATTACTTATTTGATGCTAAATTGGAGTGGATGAGTAGCCTAGTGGTTAGTGCAGTGGACTTTGATCCTGAGGAACTGAATTCGATTCCCACTGCAGCTCCTTGTGACTCTGGGCAAATCACTTAACCCTCCCTTGCCCCTGGTACAAAATAAGTACCTGAATATATGTAAACCGCTTTGAATGTAGTTGCAAAAACCTCAGAAAGACGGTATATCAAGTCCCATTTCCCTTCCCTTAATTAGCACTAATCTGTAGTTACATGTGTGAATTATGACCCTATTCTGTAAAAGTGTGCACATAATCAAGTGGCATGATCCAACCTTTGTAGTGTACATTTTATAGAAAACTAGTAAAATGGCCCGTTTCTGAAACCCATAAAACGGGCGCTAGCAAGGTTTTCTTTTGAATGTAGCCCTGTATGGTTTTGCGACCCTAAATAGCCCACAGAAATGACTTAAAACGGCCAGGAGCCATTTCTTCCTGTTTAAATCACTTTCAATATTGGAACCTGAACTTAAGTGAATTGTGTAAATATAAGTTTGCTAGTGTGAAGTTATTTTTCTGTTTCCTGTAATATCTGCAAGTGTTTGTAATAAGAAGTGTGGAGGGGATTAGAAGGGTTAGGAAGCAGAGGGAAGATTCGTTTTATATTGATATGAGGTGCACGTGTTATGCCTTTAAGAAGGCAGTTGGTTTCGGATCTGGCTAACAAAGCATTTTGAAGGAGGAAGTGTGAGAAAAATGTCCAGACAAACGAAAGGTCATCATGTGATCTGCTGCCTGCGAGGTTTGTGCTGAGGTGGTTCTGTTTTTGGAATGTGGCTAAAGATTATTGCACAATAAGAAGGGGGTTTGGTTCTTCTCAGTTCTCTAAACAGTCCTTGAGGCTGCACTTCGGAGCAGCCTGCTCAGTCATGAATCGGAGCAGTTTGTCTTCTGACAGTGAACCGATTCCCCTCTGATTCGAACACCACCTCCTAACTCGCAGTTCCGTTCCTCCTTAAGGAGTCTCCGGGCTCTTGTTGCTGCCAAGATTCCCCTCTGATTCCAACAACAACATGTCGTAACTCGCAGTTCCGTTCCCCCTTAAAGCTTGTGGCCTCGACTGTTGTCCCTTCTCCAGCAGAGTATTAGCATTGTTTTCCCAGCCGTGTTTTCCTCTGATGCTGGTCTTTCTGACAATGTTGGATATGTTGGCAGCCGTCTGCAGTTTTGAGTGTTGTCGTTGTATACTTTTCCCATGTACGCAGTTCGACTGTGACATCATGACGGTCGACGCGAGGGCATGCCCGACAGACATGGTGAGTAGAGAGGCTTCACCACCATGAACTTATGAACCGTCCACGGACGTGGGCGGAGCTTGGGGGCTTCATTCGAACGTTGGGGTTGCGAAATTTGTCGGGATGGGCGTGGCTAGGGGGCGTGGCTGAGGGCGGGTGTATGAGTGAGAGTCAGAGGTGAGTGGTGCTGAGAGGCTACAACATTACAGGGCTTCAGTGTTTTCCCTGCCACACTGTGAGCTTCAGAATTGGAGGTGAGAATTATTTATATAGATAAATCAGTTGCACGCATGGTGTTGCATTTAGGTACACACATTTACACCAACCATAAATATGGCTTAACTGGTCGCACCTAACTCACTTGTAAAATAGCCGCTGCCCGCCCTACCCTAGACCACCAGAGCATATGCTTGGGGGGGGAGGGGCTACAAGTATTACAATTAAATTGCAATTAATTTCCATTACAAATTTTTAAAATTCAACAGATTGTGATTAAATATTTTGATTGAACAGCAGCTATAATTTTTCATTGTTTTTAGGATCTTTTAATATTAAAGTGGTATATCAAGTCTATTAAAATGACCTCCAGACTTGTCATCTATACCATTCTCAACTGGCAAAAAAATGCTGTTGCTCTGCTGTCTTTAGAAGCTAATTATTCATTGTGCGCTGCTCTGGCTAAGATCCAGAAATACTGCAGTAGATGAGACATGCCATGCTGATTCAGACCGAGGGTCTATCAAACCTAGCATCCCCTCTCCAACAGCAGCCAGCTTAGGTCACTAGGACATAACCAACAGATCTACTTCTTATTGCTCAATGCAGGAAATAAGCAATGGCTTTCCAACTCTACCTTGTAATTAACTTTTGCCTCTTTAGCAAGCCTCTCCAAGACTTTTTTCTAACAAAAGGTGGTACTGGTGAAAAAGCTACTGCTACTGCTCTTATGAGAATTTTGGATAATAGCAAAGGAAGATAAATAGTTAGGATATGTAGCTGCCATCAGTGGAGAACTTTCAAAATGGAGAAAGCCTAGGTGAAGACAGAATGAAAAATGAAAAAAAGAAAAACACAATGGTAAGGAAGAACAAAAGTTGAAATGAACATTTGTATTACATGAAGCAAGTAATGAGCATATTAACATTAAGATACAAATAAAGCCAGATAATACAGCCAGATAGTACATTCCTTACTTGCTTGCAAAAGCTAATTATAACAATTTTTGGTCTTCAGGGTGAAGGAGTTTAAGATAACCCATACTGAAACAGTTCTTTGCAGCTAGCAATCGGAGGAAATGAAAAAAAGTAAATCTAGAAAAAAGGTGGTAAAGCCAAATTGGCAAACCACACAGTATCAATCACTGGGAGCAACTAAAGCACATCGCCAATCTGTCTGGCATGGAATATGAAAAGTTACAGAAAAGAAATTTGGGAAACTTCCATTTCAAATGTCTGCCTTATTGGTCTTTTTTTCACATTGAGGGGCATTTTCGATATGTCTAAATCCGATTTAAAATCCAGTGGCAAGCATGGCCATTTCAAAGCAGAAAAAACATCCAACTTTTGTTTCACAAATGGCCACTTGCTAGATGTTTTTGTGCATGCATCTTTTAGGGCTATTTTTAGATTAAAAAAAAAAAAGTCCAAGGGAAAAACGCACAAAAACAAGCCATTATGATATGGGGGGAGGGGCCCAGCATTCTTAATAGATGCACATCCCAGCAGAGCAGTGGGGCACCCTAAGGGGCAGTGGACTTCACATAAAAGGTCACAAGTAAACAGCACTGTTTAGAAGGGGAGGCCATGTGGATAACTTATCAGAAGGTAACTCATTTCTGTTTGCCAAGGCTCAGTGAGAGCACACACTACACCACTATTCTGGCAATGGAAAGCTCTTATATTTGATCTTGCCCTATTGGAAAGGAAAAGTGTAGTTAATATCACATCACTTATAAATGGAACACTTTCCAAAATATTTGGGAACCATATTGGAATATGTTAGCTTATACGGACCGAAGCTTGCTTCTGAATAGATAACTTGGTTTAATCCTATATAATAATTCTCACCACCAACGTTCTAATGTGTCTGCCTGTGTCCGTGGCACCTTCGGTGTTGCTGATCTAGGCTACATAGCCAGGCTGACATCACTCACAGCTGATTCCCAGGCAGGGGGAGGAGTAGGGAAACACGCGGAGCAAGTGACAGGGAGCGGCGCATCAAACAACGACCCTCCTTTCCCTTGCCCCCCCTCCAACCACTCATGTCCTGCAACCCTCCTCTCCCCCTGCCCCCCCTGCAGCCAAACATGTCCAGCGACACTACTCTCCCCCTGCCCCCCATCCAGCCACCCATGTCCAACGACCCTGCTCTCTCACCTGCCCCCCTCCAGCCACCCATGTCCAACAGCCCTGCTCTCTCACCTGCCCCTCCTTCATCCACCCAGGTTGTGTAAACAATTCTTCGGGGCAGGTAGGAAAGATCCCCGGTCCTGCCTGCCCGATGCTGGCACTGGCGCTGACACTCCCCCGCTGACAGATCGCTGTTCAAAATAGCCAATACTTACAAGGGCGGCCTCCAAGACTTCAGCAGAAGATTCGCGAGTCCGCCACTGGAAGTCTCGGCGGCCACTTTGAACAGCGATCCGGCAGCGGGGGAGCGTCAGCGCCAGCAGCAGGAAGGCAGGACCGGGGATCTTTCCTGCCTGCCCCGAAGAATTGGTTACACAACCTGGGTGGATGAAGGAGGGGCAGGTGAGAGAGCAGAGTCGTTGGACATGGGTGGCTGGAGGGGGGGCAGGGGGAGAGTAGTGTCGCTGGACATGGGTAGCTGCAGGGGGGGCAGGGGGAGAGGAGGGTCACAGGACATGGGTGGCTGCAGGGGGGGCAGGGGGAGAGGAGGGTCACTGGACATGGGTGGCAGGGGAGAGGAGGTGGGGGTGGAAGGGGGCCTCAGACCATAAAGGGAGGGGGAGGGGGCACACACTCTCTATCTCTCATATACACTCTCTATGACACACTCTGTATCTCTCACACACACTCTCTCTCAAACATACACTCCGAGGAACACCTTGCTAGCGCCCGTTTGATTTCTCACAGAAACGGGCCTTTTTTACTGGTCATATATAAAAGACTCTGTTTTTAGTATGACTTCACAGTTTTGTTTTTATAGGTATTGATATGGGTTCGAGAATAACACTCTTGATTACATACTTGCTTAAAGTTCTGATATCTTGTTTACTTTGTTTGGAGTGATATCTAGCTGCATTTCCATCTTTTAATCAAATGACAAAGGGGATGGAACTCCTCCCATATGAGGAAAGGCTAAAGAGATTAGGGCTCTTCAGCTTGGAAAAGAGACAGCCAGTCAACATAGCATTGCGAAGACTGCTGAGTAAGCTTGGGAAGCACTTATGTAAGGTGGTTGTATAACTACTTTTAGGGTTCACTTTGCTTTTTACCCCTACTAGTTTTTTTGTACCCCTGACGCAGCCTGAGGGTGAAACATGGCCACGCTGGGTAACTTGTAATAAACCACTTCTTCTGTTACCCTCCTGTTCCATTTTTTTGTCTTTTTTGATCTGCTTTTTTTCTTTTGGTTTGCTATTTCTGTGGCAGATCTTTGCCTTTTTTTGTTTCTGTCTGTTTACAGTGTTCTGTTCTATGAATACTATACAACTTACCCTTTGTCTGAAGTCTGCATCAGCATTTGGGTTCAGCCCTAACAGAGCTTGTTCATCCATTTTTATTTTTATACTTCAAATTTCCTTTCTTTCAAAGTAAGTTTGACCTCTCCTGCTTCAAAAGAGGTCATAACCATCTGCCAAAAAAGATAAAGCAATAAAGTGTAACAGTATCCACAAAAAAAACAATATTTATGTCAACAAAATTATTCAGCTCAAGCACCATTATGCTCTTGTAACATACATTACTTAAAAACATTTTATTGCATATTGTGGTGGCATTGTAATGTAGCATACTGTACCATATCTTGTAGTTATTTGAATATTTTTACTATTGTAATTGTCTATTGCTTATGTTTTGACTTATTTATGCTGTATACTACCTTGAGCGAATTTCTTCAAAGAGGTGGAAAACAAATCCTAATAAATAAAACTTACGGCCTCTTTTACTAAACCGTGCTAGTGATTCCTGGCACAGCACATGAGAGGAAGCCCATTCAATTCCTATGGGCGTCCTCTTATTTGCAGCACGGGAATCGCTAGCACGGCTTTGTAAAAGAGGCCCTTAATGTAAAAGCACCTACACACATTGTTGCAATCAGCCTAAACTAATTCTACAGTTAATTTATTTACTTGGATTGATTTCACACCTTTTATTTAAAACAATTTTTTTAAACCTCCACAACTAAACAAAAATGGTTTATGCTTTTTCTACACAGTATGACATCACAGAGGTATACAATTCCAACGTACTTTCCTAGAAATGATAAACTGCCCCACTGAAAGAGGATAATGCTAGAAGATAGGTGTTACTGGATCAGCCTGATGCTTGGCCGAGTTGCTGAAGTGACTAATCGTAGTTATGTGTATGCGATCTTTTTAGAGCTGTCACTGTCAAATATGAACTAACTGCAGAGAAAAGTTAGTTGGATCAATTTCATCGACGTTCATCACTGCCGTTTGACAATCATTGTTGTGATTCATCTTCAGACTCCTGATGCAGACCATCTAGCCAAAACATGGGCTGTGTCTCATCAAGTGAAGATTTTAAATAAACAGTTGTGTGAAGACTTTGATTTAAAGGACTTTTAGAGTTATTTGTCCTTTTGGTTGTTGTCTTCTCTACTGCTTTTGTTTTGGGTTGTTTTTTTGTGGGGAGGATTGCTCTTCTGTTTGTTCTTGCTCAGTCTGATACCATTCATATCAAAATATTTATGTAATTTATTTTATATATTACTAGTAAAAAAAAAAGCCCGTTTCTCATTGAAATGAAACAGGCGCTAGCAAGGTAATCACCTTCTGCCATTAATGTTTTTAAGGGATGTTCCAGCGTCCCCCCTCCCTCCCTCCCAATTCCAGGGTCCCCCCCTCTCGCCCTCCCAGCTCCAGGGTCCCTCCTCCCTTCTTCCCAGTTCCAGGGTCCCCCCTCCCTTCTTCCCAGTTCCAGAGTCGTCGTCCCTCCCTCCCTTCCAGTTCCAGGCCCCCTCCCTCCTAATTTTAAAAGTCATCCTGGCTTACCTCGTCGGGGTTACGGCGACTGGCAGCAGCGGTAAAAAGCGTGCAGGCTCGGTACTTACTTCAGTTTTCCCTTCTCTGTCTCTCAGCTCTGGTCCCGCCCTCATTTCCTGTTTCCGCAAGGGCAGGACCAGAGCTGAGAGACAGAGAAGGGAAAATTGAAGTAAGTGCCGAGCATGCACGGTTTTTCTTTTTTTGTTACATTTGTACCCCGCGCTTTCCCACTCATGGCAGGCTCAATGTGGCTTACATGGGGCAATGGAGGGTTAAGTGACTTGCCCAGAGTCACAAGGAGCTACCTGTGCCTGAAGTGGGAATCGAACTCAGTTCCTCAGGACCAAAGTCCACCACCCTAACCACTAGGCCACACTCCACTTTTTACCGCGCGAGGTAAGTCAGGATGACTTTTAAAAATATCTCTCTATGACCTTCCAAACCTGTCCCATCATATCATTATCCTGATCTGGTATGTTTACAATAACATAAACCAGGCTGTAATAAGTACACCTCCTCACATAGACAGTGAATGATACATACCTGTAGCAGGTGTTCTCCGAGGACAGCAGGCTGATTGTTCTCACGACTGGGTGACGTCCGCGGCAGCCCCCACCAACCGGAAGAAGCTTCGCGGGCGGTCCGCACGCAGGGCACGCCCACCGCGCATGCGCGGCCGTCTTCCCGCCCGTGCGTGACCGTTCCCGCCAGTTGAATGACAAGCAAAAAGATGAAACGCAACTCCAAAGGGGAGGAGGGAGGGTAGGTGAGAACAATCAGCCTGCTGTCCTCGGAGAACACCTGCTACAGGTATGTATCATTCACTTTCTCCGAGGACAAGCAGGCTGCTTGTTCTCACGACTGGGGTATCCCTAGCTCTCAGGCTCACTCAAAACAAGAACCCAGGTCAATGGAACCTCGCAACGGCGAGGGCATAACAGAAATTGACCTACGAAGAACAACTAACTGAGAGTGCAGCCTGTCCTGAATAAATTCGGGTCCTGGAGGGTGGAGTTGGATTTAAACCCCAAACAGATTCTGCAGCACCGACTGCCCGAACCGACTGTCGCGTCGGGTATCCTACTGGAGGCAGTAATGTGATGTGAATGTGTGGACAGATGACCACGTCGCAGCCTTGCAGATCTCTTCAATAGTGGCTGACTTCAAGTGGGCCACTGACTCTGCCATGGCTCTAACACTATGAGCCGTGACATGACCCTCAAGAGCCAGCCCAGCCTGGGCGTAAGTGAAGGAAATGCAATCTGCTAGCCAATTGGAGATGGTGCGTTTCCCGACAGCGACCCCTAGCCTGTTAGGGTCGAAAGAAACAAACAATTGGGCGGACTGTCTGTGGGGCTGTGTCCACTCCAAGTAGAAGGCCAATGCTCTCTTGCAGTCCAATG
Organism: Microcaecilia unicolor; assembly: GCF_901765095.1. Classification (NCBI taxonomy): domain Eukaryota; kingdom Metazoa; phylum Chordata; class Amphibia; order Gymnophiona; family Siphonopidae; genus Microcaecilia; species Microcaecilia unicolor. The sequence continues at coordinate 86,249,331 of NC_044040.1, forward strand.
TGTGCAACTGACGTTCAGCAGGGCGGGTATGCGGCCTGGGGAAGAATGTTGGCAAGACAATTGACTGGTTAAGATGGAACTCCGACACCACCTTCGGCAGGAACTTTGGGTGGGTGCGGAGCACTACTCTGTTGTGATGAAATTTGGTATATGGAGCGTGAGCTAGTAGGGCTTGAAGCTCACTGACTCTACGAGCTGAAGTAACTGCCACCAAGAAAATGACCTTCCAGGTCAAGTACTTCAGATGGCAGGTATTCAGTGGCTCAAAAGGAGGTTTCATCAGCTGGGTGAGGACGACGTTGAGATCCCATGACACTGTAGGAGGCTTGATAGGGGGCTTTGACAAAAGCAAGCCTCTCATGAATCGGACGACTAAAGGTTCTCCAGAGATGGCTTTACCTTCCACACGATAATGGTAAGCACTAATCGCACTAAGGTGATTCCTTACTGAGTTGGTCTTTAGGCCAGACTCTGATAAGTGCAGAAGGTATTCAAGCAGGTTCTGTGCAGGGCAAGAACGAGGTACTAGGGCCTTGCTCTCACACCAAACGACAAACCTCCTCCACTTGAAAAAGTAACTCTTTTTAGTGGAATCCTTCCTAGAGGCAAGCAAGACACGGGAGACACCCTCAGACAGACCCAACGCAGTGAAGTCTACGCCCTCAACATCCAGGCCGTGAGAGCCAGGGACTGAAGGTTGGGGTGCAGCAACGCTCCGTCGTTCTGCGAGATGAGAGTCGGAAAACACTCCAATCTCCACGGTTCTTCTGAGGACAACTCCAGAAGAAGAGGGAACCAGATCTGACGGGGCCAAAAGGGCGCTATCAGAATCATGGTGCCGTGGTCTTGCTTGAGCTTCAGTAAGGTCTTCCCCACCAAAGGTATGGGAGGATAAGCATACAGGAGGCCGGTCCCCCAATGGAGGAGAAAGGCATCCGACGCTAGCTTGTCGTGTGCCTGTAGTCTGGAACAGAACAGAGGCAGCTTGTGGTTGGTCTGAGAGGCGAAAAGGTCCACCGAGGGGGTGCCCCACTCTCGGAAGATCTTGCGTACCACTCTGGAATGAAGCGACCACTCGTGCGGTTGCATGATTCTGCTCAGTCTGTCGGCCAGACTGTTGTTTACACCTGCCAGGTATGTGGCTTGGAGGAGCATGCCGAACTGGCAAGCCCAACGCCACATCCCGACGGCTTCCTGACACAAGGGACGAGATCCGGTGCCCCCTGCTTGTTGGTGTAATACATTGCAACCTGATTGTCTGTCCGAATTTGAATAATTTGGCAGGACAGCCGATCTCTGAAAGCCTTCAGTGCGTTCCAGATCGCTCGGAGCTCCAGGAGGTTGATCTGCAGATCCTTTTCCTGGAGGGACCACAGACCCTGGGTGTGAAGCCCATCGACATGAGCTCCCCACCCCAGGCGAGATGCATCCGTCGTCAGCACTTTCGTGGGCTGCAGAATTTGGAATGGACGTCCCAGGGTCAAATTGGTCCGGATGGTCCACCAGAGCAGTGAAGTGCGGCAGCTGGTGGAGAGGCGGATGACATCTTCTAGATTCCCGGTGGCCTGAAACCACTGGGAAGCTAGGGTCCATTGAGCAGATCTCATGTGAAGACGAGCCATGGGAGTCACATGAACTGTGGAGGCCATATGACCCAGAAGTCTCAACATCTGCCGAGCTGTGACCTGCTGAGACGCTCTGGTCTGCGAAGCCAGGGACAGGAGGTTGTTGGCCCTCGCTTCGGGAAGGAAGGCCCGAGCCGTCTGGGTATTCAGCAGAGCTCCTATGAATTCCAGAGACTGTGTTGGCTGGAGATGGGACTTTGGGTAATTTATCACAAATCCCAGCAGCTCCAGAAGTTGAATAGTGCACTGCATAGACCGGAGGGCTCCTGCCTCCGAGGTGCTCTTGACCAGCCAATCGTCGAGATATGGGAACACGTGCACTCCCAGCTTGCGTAGGTACGCCGCTACCACCACGAGACACTTTGTAAACACTCGTGGGGCAGAGGCGAGCCCAAAGGGCAGCACACAATACTGAAAGTGCTGTGCGCCCAGGCGGAATCTGAGATACTGTCTGTGAGCTGGCAGTATCGGGATGTGAGTGTATGCGTCCTTTAAATCCAGGGAACATAGCCAATCGTTTTTCTGAATTATTGGCAGAAGGGTGCCCAAGGAAAGCATCCTGAACTTTTCTTTGTCCAGGAATTTGTTCAGGCCTCTCAGGTCTAGGATGGGACGCATCCCCCCTGTTTTCTTTTCCACAAGGAAGTACCTGGAATAGAATCCCTGCCCTTCTTGCCCGGGTGGTACGGGCTCGACCGCATTGGCGCTAAGAAGGGCGGAGAGTTCCTCTGCAAGTACCTGCTTGTGATGGGAGCTGAAGGATTGAGCTCCCGGAGGACAATTTGGTGGCAGGGAGGCCAAATTCAGGGCGTATCCGCATCGCACTATCTGGAGAACCCACTGGTCGGAGGTTATGAGAGGCCACCTTTGGTGAAAAAATTTTAACCTCTCTCCGACCGGCAGATCGTCCGGTACGGACACTTTGAGGGCGGCTATGTTCCCGTGGATCCAGTCAAAAGCCCGTCCCCGGCTTTTGCTGTGGAGGCGCAGGGGGCTGCTTAGGCGCACGCTGTTGACGAGAACGAGCACGCTGGGGCTGTCCCTGTGCCTGACGAGGCCTTCGGGCCGGCTGGGTGTACCTACGCTTTGCAAAAGAATAGGGCACAGCCTGCCGGGCCCGGGAAAAACGTCCACCTGCTGAGGTGGATGCTGAAGGCGCCCGGTGGGAGAGCTTGTCGAGGGCGGTTTCCCGCTGATGCAGTTGGTCCACCAGCTGCTCGTCCTTCTCACCAAAAATATTATCCCCCCGGCAAGGGATGTCGGCCAGTCTCTGCTGGGTGCAGTTGTCCAGGTCAGAGGCACGCAGCCATGAGAGCCTGCGCATCACTATACCTTGGGCCGCAGCACGAGATGCCATGTCACAGGTGTCATAGATACCCCTGGACAGGAACTTTCTACAGGCCTTCAGCTGCCTGACCACCTCCTGATAAGGCCTGGACTGCTCCGGCGGGAGATTATCGACCAGGTCCGCCAGTTGCTTCACATTGTTCCGCATGTGGATGCTCGTATAGAGCTGGTACGACTGGATGCGGGTCACGAGCATGGAGGATTGGTAGGCCTTCCTCCCAAACGAGTCCAGAGTGTGAGACTCCCGCCCCGGGGGCGCCGAGGCGGTATCCCTCGAACTCCGTGCCCTCTTTAGAGCAGAATCCACGACCGCCGAGTCATGGGGCAATTGGGGCCGCATTAACTCTGGGTCCGAGTGGATTCTGTACTGGGACTCTGCTTTCTTGGGAATCATGGGATTAGATAGCGGTCTCATCCAGTTCCGAAGCAGTGTCTCTTTGAGGACATTGTGCAACGGCACCGTGGAGGACTCTCTAGGTGGTGATGGATAGTCGAGGACCTCGAGCATCTCAGCCCTCGGCTCATCCACAGAGACCACGGGGAAGGGAATGCAAATAGACATATCCCTTACAAAGGAGGCAAAGGAGAGGCTCTCAGGAGGCGAGAGCTTCCTCTCTGGTGAAGGCGTGGGGTCCGAGGGAAGACCCGCAGACTCCTCTGAGGAGAAATATCTGGGGTCTTCCTCTTCTCCCCACGAGGCCTCTTCCTCGGTATCGGACATAAGCTCATGTAGCTGAGTCCTTAACCGGGCCCGGCTCGACGTCGAGGCACCGAGGCCTCGGTGTCGTCGAGCGGTGGACTCCCGCGCCGGCGGGGACGAAGCTCCCTCCATCGACGTCGACGGGGACTCCACCTGCGTGGCGGTCGAGACCGGCGCCGCAAGCGGCGGTGGTGTCGACGGCCTCGGCACCGGGCTAGAGCTCGCCGGCGCCACAGTCAACGGCGCCGAGGGCGCAAGCACCCCCGGCGCCGGCACAGCCTGGCGCATCAGCCCTTCCAGGATCCCCGGAAGGATGGCTCGGAGGCACTCGTCCAGGCCCGCTGCCGGGAAAGGCGGGGGGGCCGGTAGATGTGTCGGTGCCGGAAGCTGCTCGGGTCCAGGAGACTGCACCGAAGTGCTGGGACCCTGACGCGTCGGTACCTCCACTACCGAAGGGGATCTCTCCTCTCGACGCGGACACTTCGGCGTCGACTCCTCGCCGGTACCGAGCGCCGGATGCATCGAAGGCGACCGATGACGGTGCTTCTTGGATTTCTTGCGGTGCCCGTCATCGGTGCCAGGTGGAATGGAGGAGGAGGAGGTCGATCCCCCTCGGTCTCGAGGAACCGGGTCAGACAGGGTTCGGTCCCGAGGGCCATGGGCCGAGGGAGTGACCGGGGCCGATTGCCCACGCGGCCTCTCACCCCTACCCTCACCGGAGGACCGGCGGGCCGACGGGACCTGTGCTCCTGGGGTCGATGCCATCGGTGTCGATTTCTCGGGCATCGATACCGGTACCGAAGAACCGGCCGTCGATACCGATGCCGTCAAGGTCGACATCGAGGGGCCGGCGCAAGTTCCAAAAAGACGGTCCCGCAGAACTTGCCTCGCAACCTGAGTCCATTTCTGGAGACCAAGACACAAAGAACACGACTTGATATTGTGCTCCGGCCCGAGGCACTGGAGGCACCAAGCGTGGGTGTCGGTCTGCGAGATCGGCCGGCCGCACCGACCACACTTCTTAAATCCACTCGGGACCTTCGAGGACATCGACGGAAAAATCGCGTCAGCGAAGTTAAAGTCGTCGATGGTGGTGGTAAATCACACCTCGAAAAATAATCGACCGTGCGGCCACAAGGCCGCAACGCGACGCCCTCGCTAGAAAACGAGGGAAAATAAAGCGCGTGCTCTCTTTTTTTTTTTAAAGGAAAAAAGAAAAACTGGAGCGCGTGGCAACAGAAACAAAAAATAAACGAATTCGCGAAGAACGCGACGGTTTTCCGGGGCTGACTAAGAGAGAGCGGCAGTCGCACGACTCTCTCCAGGCGCGGAAAAGAAAGGACTGGCGGGAACGGTCACGCACGGGCGGGAAGACGGCCGCGCATGCGCGGTGGGCGTGCCCTGCTTGCGGACCGCCCGCAAAGCTTCTTCCGGTTGGTGGGGGCTGCCGCGGACGTCACCCAGTCGTGAGAACATGCAGCCTGCTTGTCCTCGGAGAATTAGTGCTCCTTTAAAAACACAATACATGCCACTGGCCTGATTTAGAACTACTAATTCCACTTCAAACTGACAAACCACAGTAATTTGAAACTAAAAAGACAGGTCTTATACAGCAAATACACTGAAAGATAAACAGAGATCTAAATCTGTATTATTGTTGGGGGCCACCCCAGTAGCACGGCCATGAAGATGACTTGGGTATGATTCCTATGACAAGTAAGTCCTTTTGCTTCCCAGGGTGGCTGAACATGGTATGAAGGCAACCTTCATAGCACATGGAGATTAAGGAGTCTCAATCATCATGCCAGCTTAATCTAGTATCTTGGTTTATATCAACTTCCAGAGAGAGATGAGTCTCATGGCAGACTGCTAAGTGTTGCTGCAATGGCTCGGCTAAATTGGAAGTGGGATATAAAATAGGAGATAAAACCCTGGTAGATGCAAATGAAAGCATGATCTAAATCCCAATAAAGACATGGTGCAATAGCCCAGCAGAGGTGAGCAAATTAATGAACAAAAAATAAAAATATTAGTGCTCCTGAGGAGATGCACAAAACATTACAGAAAATTAAATGTAAGATTTTGTACCATTACTAAAGTCTTTAATGTCAAACTGTTCAAGTGTGTGTGTAGCACCTACTCCCTCGTTGTACAGCAGATCATCTAAATTTAAGCACCTGTTACATGCTTATATTTATGGAATAGTAGCACTTATATGCATACATACACTTATATGTCAACAGTGTAACCAAATGCTGTTGTATAATTATATGCTAAAATGGCTAGTACATAATTGTAAGGGGGGAGTTCACAAGGAAGGGGCATGGCTAGAGCAAAGGTGGAGCTGACATTTACACACTTAACTTATAGAATATTAGGTGTCTAAATGTCACATTTAGGTACTTGATATCTATTTAAGATGGACAAATGGCGGGTCCTCTTAAATATTTGTTTAATAAATCCTTGGAGATGGGAGAGGTTCCGAGGGATTGGAGAATGGCGGATGTGGTCCCTCTTCACAAAAGTGGTGATAGGGAAGAAGCTGGAAACTACAGGCCGGTAAGCCTCACTTCGGTTATTGGAAAAGTAATGGAAGCCATGCTGAAGGAAAGGATAGTGAATTTCCTGGAAGCCAATAAGTTGCAAGATCCGAGACAACATGGTTTTACCAGAGGGAAATCGTGCCAAACGAATCTCATTGAATTCTTTGATTGGGTAACTGGAGAATTAAATCATCGACATGCTATAGACGTAATCTACTTAGATTTTAGCAAAGCTTTTGACACGGTTCCCCACAGGAGGCTCTTAAATAAACTCGATGGGCTGAAGATAGGTCCCAAAGTGGTGAACTGGATTAGGAACTGGTTGACGGACAGACGACAGAGGGTGGTGGTAAATGGAGTTCGCTCGGAGGAGGGAAAGGTGAGTAGTGGAGTGCCTCAGGGATCGGTGCTGGGGCTGATTCTGTTCACTATATTTGTGAGTGACATTGCCGTAGGGTTAGAAGGTAAAGTTTGCCTATTTGCGGATGATACTAAGATTTGCAACAGAGTGGACACCCGGGAGGGAGTGGAAAGCATGAAAAAGGATCTGAGGAAGCTAGAAGAATGGTCTAAGGTTTGGCAATTAAAATTCAATGCGAAGAAATGCAAAGTGATGCACTTAGGGAGTAGAAACCCAAGAGAGACTTATGTGTTAGGCGGTGAGAGTCTAATAGGTACTGAGGGGGAGAGGGATCTTGGGGTGATAGTATCCGAGGATCTGAAGGCGACGAAACAGTGTGACAAGGCGGTGGCTGTAGCGAGAAGATTGCTAGGCTGTATAGAGAGAGGTGTGATCAGCAGCAGAAAGGAAGTGTTGATGCCCCTGTACAAGTCGTTGGTCAGGCCCCACCTGGAGTATTGTGTTCAGTTTTGGAGGCCGTACCTTGCGAAGGATGTTAAAAAAATGGAATAGGTGCAAAGAAAAGCTAAGAGAATGGTACGGGATTTGCGTTCCAAGACGTACAGTGGGGGAAATAAGTATTTGATCCCTTGCTGATTTTGTAAGTTTGCCCACTGACAAAGACATGAGCAGCCCATAATTGAAGGGTAGGTTATTGGTAACAGTGAGAGATAGCACATCACAAATTAAATCCGGAAAATCACATTTTGGAAAGTATATGAATTTATTTGCATTCTGCAGAGGGAAATAAGTATTTGATCCCTCTGGCAAACAAGACCTAATACTTGGTGGCAAAACCCTTGTTGGCAAGCACAGCGGTCAGACGTCTTCTGTAGTTGATGATGAGGTTTGCACACATGTCAGGAGGAATTTTGGTCCACTCCTCTTTGCAGATCATCTCTAAATCATTAAGAGTTCTGGGCTGTCGCTTGGCAACTCGCAGCTTCAGCTCCCTCCATAAGTTTTCAATGGGATTAAGGTCTGGTGACTGGCTAGGCCACTCCATGACCCTAATGTGCTTCTTCCTGAGCCACTCCTTTGTTGCCTTGGCTGTATGTTTTGGGTCATTGTCGTGCTGGAAGACCCAGCCACGACCCATTTTTAAGGCCCTGGCGGAGGGAAGGAGGTTGTCACTCAGAATTGTACGGTACATGGCCCCATCCATTCTCCCATTGATGCGGTGAAGTAGTCCTGTGCCCTTAGCAGAGAAACACCCCCAAAACATAACATTTCCACCTCCATGCTTGACAGTGGGGACGGTGTTCTTTGGGTCATAGGCAGCATTTCTCTTCCTCCAAACACGGCGAGTTGAGTTCATGCCAAAGAGCTCAATTTTTGTCTCATCTGACCACAGCACCTTCTCCCAATCACTCTCGGCATCATCCAGGTGTTCACTGGCAAACTTCAGACGGGCCGTCACATGTGCCTTCCGGAGCAGGGGGACCTTGCGGGCACTGCAGGATTGCAATCCGTTATGTCGTAATGTGTTACCAATGGTTTTCGTGGTGACAGTGGTCCCAGCTGCCTTGAGATCATTGACAAGTTCCCCCCTTGTAGTTGTAGGCTGATTTCTAACCTTCCTCATGATCAAGGATACCCCACGAGGTGAGATTTTGCGTGGAGCCCCAGATCTTTGTCGATTGACAGTCATTTTGTACTTCTTCCATTTTCTTACTATGGCACCAACAGTTGTCTCCTTCTCGCCCAGCGTCTTACTGATGGTTTTGTAGCCCATTCCAGCCTTGTGCAGGTGTATGATCTTGTCCCTGACATCCTTAGACAGCTCCTTGCTCTTGGCCATTTTGTAGAGGTTAGAGTCTGACTGATTCACTGAGTCTGTGGACAGGTGTCTTTCATACAGGTGACCATTGCCGACAGCTGTCTGTCATGCAGGTAACGAGTTGATTTGGAGCATCTACCTGGTCTGTAGGGGCCAGATCTCTTACTGGTTGGTGGGGGATCAAATACTTATTTCCCTCTGCAGAATGCAAATAAATTCATATACTTTCCACAATGTGATTTTCCGGATTTAATTTGTGATGTGCTATCTCTCACTGTTACCAATAACCTACCCTTCAATTATGGGCTGCTCATGTCTTTGTCAGTGGGCAAACTTACAAAATCAGCAAGGGATCAAATACTTATTTCCCCCACTGTATGAGGAGAGACTTGCTGACCTGAACATGTATACCCTGGAGGAAAGGAGGAACAGGGGTGATATGATACAGACGTTCAAATATTTGAAAGGTATTAATCCGCAAACGAATCTTTTCCGGAGATGGGAAGGCGGTAGAACGAGAGGACATGAAATGAGGTTGAAGGGGGGCAGCCTCAGGAAAGATGTCAGGAAGTATTTTTTCACAGAGAGGGTGGTGGATGCTTGGAATGCCCTCCCGCGGGAGGTGGTGGAGATGAAAACGGTAATGGAATTCAAACATGCGTGGGATATGCATAAAGGAATCCTGTGCAGAAGGAATGGATCCTCAGAAGCTTAGCCGAAATTGGGTGGCGGAGCAGGTGGGGGGAAGAGGGGTTGATGGTTGGGAGGCGAGGATAGTGGAGGGCAGACTTATACGGTCTGTGCCAGAGCCGGTGATGGGAGGCCGGATTGGTGGTTGGGAGGCGGGAAGTACTGCTGCGCAGACTTGTACGGTTTGTGCCCTGAATAAGGCAGGTACAAATCAAGGTAAGGTTTAAACATATGTTTGTCTGGTTGGGCAGACTGGATGGACCGTGCAGGTCTTTTTCTGCCGTCATCTACTATGTTACTACTAGCCGTTAAGCCCGTTAAACGGGCGCGTATTGGAATGTTTTTTTTTTCCCAAGGCCCCCCTCCCATTGCAGCTGCAAGGCCCCCTGCCATCCTCCTTCCCTGCCAGCTCCAAGGCCCCCTCTGTCCCTCCCTCCCAGCTCCAAGGCTCCATCCTCCCCCTTCCCAGCTGCAAGGCCCCCTGCCCGCCCTCCCTCCCAGTTCCAAGGCCCCAGGCCCTCCCCCCCAGCTCCCAAGGCCCCCTTCCCTCCCTCCCAGTTCCAAGGCCCCCTGCTCTCCCTCACAACTGTAAGGGGCCCCATTCCCTCACAACTGTAAGGGCCCCCCTGCCCTCCCTCCCAGTTCCAAGGCCCCCTGCCCCCCCCCGTGCCTTCTTCCCAGCCAGCTGGAAGGCCCCCTTCAGTCCAGCCCTCCCAGCTCCAAGGCCCCCCCTCCTTCTGAGACCTCCCATGTCCCCTCCCCCCCCCCAAGGTAGCCGCTACCGCCCCCCCACCCCGGAGTCGCCCCCGACCCCCCTTCACCCGGCCCGGGCCCTCTCTTCGTTATTCAACTTACAGCAGCACCAAAACAGCAGCAAGCAGCAGCTCCCTTTGGCCTTCCTTCAATGCCTGTGCCTCGCCCTCATGTGACGTCACGTCGGCGAGGGCGGGGTACAGGCAGGGAAGGAAGGCCGACGGGAGCTGAAGCTGAGCTGCTTGCTGCTGTTTTGGCGCTGCTGTAAGTTGAATAACGAAGAGAGGGCCCGGGCCGGGTGAAGGGGGGGTGGTGGCGACTCCGGGGGGGGGGGGGGCGGTAGCGGCTACCTTGGGGGGGAGCGGTAGCGACGTCAGCGGTTCCCTCCCTCCCCTTCCGCGCAGTTTCTCTCTCTGTCCCGCCCCCTCCCCCCGTCATCACGTCTTGACGCGGGAGCGGGACAGAGAGGGAAGTTTCTACTGCGCATTTGCAGGTGAGTCGGTCACTTGCCATTTATAGGTTTGATGTTCAACATTATTCAATGGCCAAACAAGTGTAAGCACAATTCAAAACCCTCACTAGTGTAACTTTTTTTAAATTTAAAAGTTACACTGGGAGGGTTTTGAATTGTGCTTACACTAGTTGCTTGGGCATTTTGGCACTAACATTTAAGCCTGCCATAGACCTGGCATACATTTTAAAAGTTTGCATCTGTGCCAACTTACACTACTACTACTTAACATTTCTAGAGCGCTACTAGGGTTACGCAGCGCTGTACAATTTAACAAAGAAGGACGGTCCCTGCTCAGATGAGTTTACAATCTAAAGGACAAAATGTCAAGTTGGTGTAGTCTAGATTTCTGAGTATAGGTGTGGTGGTTAGGTGCCGAAGGTGACATTGAAGAGGTGGGCTTTGAGCAGTGATTTGAAGATGGGCAGGGAGGGGCCTTGGTGTATGGGCTCAGGGAGTTTGTTCCACGCTTGAGGTGAGGCGAGGCAGAAAGGGCAGAGCCTGGAGTTGGCGGTGGTGGAGAAGGGTACTGAAAGGAGGGATTTGTCTAGCGAGCGGAGGTTACAGGTAGGAACGTAAGGGGAGATGAGGGTAGAGAGGTAAGGAGGGGCTGCAGATCGAGTGCATTTGTAAGTTAGTAGGAGAAGCTTGAACTGTATGCGGTACCTGATTGGAAGCCAGTGAAGTGACTTGAGGAGAGGGGTGATATGAGTATATCGGTCCAGGCGGAAGATAAGACGTGCAGCAGAGTTCTGAATGGACTGAAGGGGGGATAGATGGCTAAGTGGGAGGCCAGTGAGGAGTAGGTTGCAGTAGTCAAGGCGAGAAGTAATGAGAGAGTGGATGAGAGTACAGGTGGTGTTCTCAGAGAGGAAAGGGCAAATTTTGCTAATGTTATAGAGGAAGAAGCGACAGGTCTTGGCTATCTGCTGGATATGTGCAGAGAAGGAGAGGGAGGAGTCGAAGATGACACCGAGGTTGCGGGCAGATGAGATGGAGACGATGAGGGTGTTATCAACTGAAATAGAGAGTGGAGGGAGAGGAGAAGTGGGTTTGGGTGGGAAGACAAGAAGTTCGGTCTTGGCCATGTTCAGTTTCAGGTGGCGATTGGACATCCATGCAGCAATGTCGGATAAGCAGGCCGATACTTTGGCCTGGGTTTCCGCAGTGATGTCTGGTGTGGAGAGATAAAGCTGGGTGTCGTCGGCATAGAGATGGTAGTGGAAGCCATGAGATAAAATCAGGGAGCCCAGGGAAGAGGTGTAGATTGAAAAAAAGGAGGGGTCCAAGGACAGATCCTTGGGGGACTCCGACAGAGAGTAAGATAGGGGAGGAGGACGAACCATGAGAGTGTACTCTGAAGGTACGATGGGAGAGATAAGAGGAGAACCAGGAGAGGGCAGAACCCTGGAATCCAAAGGAGGACAGTGTCAAGAAGTAAGTTATGATTGACAGTGTCAAAGGCGGCAGATAGGTCGAGGAGGATGAGGATGGAGTAGTGACCTTTGGATTTGGCGAGGAGTAGGTCATTGCAGACTTTAGATAGTGCCGTTTCTGTCGAGTGCAGGGGGCGAAAGCCGGATTGAAGCAGATCGAGAATGGCACTAATGTTAGTAAAGTGGCCAAGAACCAGGGAAATTGGGTTCAATTCCCACTGCATCTTCTTGTGAGTGGGCAAGTCACTCAACTCTCCATTGCCCCAGGTATAAAATAAATACTTGTATAAAATATGTAAACCGCTTTGATTGTAACCACAGAAATGTGGTATATCAAATCCCCACCCCCTTTCCCAAGCATTCTATAAAGTGCTTTTATAGAACAAGCTCACAGCCAAGTAAATCAGGCATCTAAATTGTAACACCCAGTTAGAGAACTGCACTCCTAATGACGAAAATTAGGAAGACCACGTACTAGATTCATGAAGGAGCTGACAGATCCTAGTCTGATAGGGACTATTTGGGGGAGGGTGATGTAAATACAACAGAAAAAACCTGAGTGGTCATAAATCAAGACTCATAGGGCTGTAGTCCACGTCACACGCGTTAGGCGTGTGAGACACGCATTCGGTTATGCTCACACTCTGAGCATCCCTCCTCACACGCATTCGTGGATCGGGGTACCGGTCTCCCCTCTCCATGTTCTGCCATCTCTCCCTCTATCTTACACTCTCCTCTTTGTCCGCGATACGCCACCCCCCACCCCCCAAGTAAACTCATACCTGAAATCGCCCGACTAACAATCCCAGAGTTTTTTCACCGGTGCTGCCCCGTCCCCTATGATACACACAACTTCACTCTCCCTCTGCATCCCGCCTTGCCGGAAACAGGAAGTTGCGTCAAAAAGGAGAGCGGCGCGCTACGCTACGCGCAGCAAGGCCAAAATCAAAACTACACTTGGTTGACAACTGAAGGCAGCTTTAAATGCAGTAGTGTTCCATAAAAGTATGGAAGGATACCCTTATAGCTGCTTTACTAATATTTATGGGGGAAACTCTGTGAAGAACACGTTGAGCCCTGTCATGAGGAATCTGTATTTTCATCCATTACGACAAAGTACGTTTTGTGACTGGTTTAGATGCCGCTCCAGTAGAGAAAAATAACTGATGGGCGGACTGGGGACGTTGTGCGAGTTAAATAAATGGCAAGTGCTCGCACACAATCTAAAGTATGCAGTCGACGTTGCGTTGGTTAGCATCAGTATATATGAGCAGGTGGACAGAATACTGGAAGTATTATGAATTGATTTAAATGAAATGGAGCCACCACCTTAGGAAGAAAGTTTGGGTGTAGTCAAAGGAGTATCTTATGCAATATTTGAGTATATGATTTATAGTGTACCAGCGCTTGAATCTCATCAATACGGCGTGCTGATGCGCTTGTAACCAAAAAGTGCTTTTTTTTTTCATATGATATATTCAGCGCAGCCACGTTTTTCTACGTGGCTACGCGAGGCTTATGCCAAGGAAATTTATGATCATCATGATCAACAGCACACAGACTGACACAAGATCCACGTGCCACTGCCAGCATGACCAAAGGTCACCTGATCTACTGTTGCAAACATGTGGCCGAGAACATTTCATCCATCCAACCTGCTTGTATGTGGCGTTCTCCACGTGGACATTGCAATACACACGCGCCGGTCGTTGGTCCCAAGGAGGTATAATAGACTGGAGATGAAGTGACGTCAAAACGCTGAAACCAATTTGGTCAGTGAGTTTTCCCATCCCCGCGCAGCTGTCATCCCCATATACTCAAAACAAAGCAAGCAAACCTATGAGCTTCTGCATCTACTTTATTCTTTATTGTTGGCAGCTTTTAGCTTTTTCATTTAATCTCGCTTATATTTTCAAACATGCCAGTTTGTGCAGCATACGATGTACACAGAGGAAGCATAAAAACAGAATAACTTTTCATAGGTAGAGTACTAATTTTGCTATAAATCTTAGCAGTGGTCAGTTGGAGGGGCTGGTTACAGGGACACCCTAGCAGGTGTTACATTCATGCAGGGATTTTTTTTTTTCTCCTGGTAATGGGCCACAAAAACAGACATCATGTTATGAGAATCAGGTGCTTAATATTCAGAGTTTATATTTATTTATTTATGACATTCATATCCCACATTTAACATGTATTAGGTTGAAACCGGGGAGCTTTTGAAAGCTTTTTGTTATTATTTTTTTTTTTTACTTGGTTGTGCCTAGATGGTTTGTGGGAACTTGCTCCTTCTGTTTTGAAGAATGTAGTGGTATATTATAAAAATGCACTTAATATTGTTTATTTCTATTATTTACTACTGGTTGATATACAGCAGAAGTTAACCAAGTCAACGTCATGCTTTGTAATATAATTTTTAATAGCATTTTTCCATATCATCATGCTGATCAATCCATAGACTGGTGGGTTGTGTCCATCTACCAGCAGGTGGAGATAGAGAGCAATCCTTTTGCCTCCCTATATGTGGTCATGTGCTGCCGGAAACTCCTCAGTATGTTCTCTATCTCAGCAGGTGGTGGTCACACACAGCAGCAGCTCTGGCTAGGTCTCCAAGCCTAATTTTTAGGTTTTGTTGAGTACCTGGGGTTGAGGGCTCTTCTTGAGCAAGTGCAAACCTGGTGGCGCCAGGTCCCTCCTTTTCTCCCCCCTCCCGCTGGCTCCGTTAAAAAAATAAAAAAAATTTTGGACGTCCTTAAGGGCGTTTATTTCGACGTTTATTTAAACGTTTATTGCAGCTACTCACTGGGACACCAGGTCGTTACAGCTCGGAGCGAGAAGCAGGTAATTTTTACCTTTTTATAGCGGGCAGGGGGTTCCCCGATCGATCTCCACGTGGCCTATGGCGTCGGAGGGTGAGGGCGCGAAGAATCGCTCCCCGGACCGCGTGTGCGCTTCTAGCGGGGATGCGGGGGTCTTAAAGTCTGATTCGCCCTTGTTGGGTGTCAGTTCAGAGGCCGGTCAGTGTCCCGGGTCTCCCTCCGGTGCGGCGGTTTTTCCCACCATAAACGCCCATCCCCCGCTGCTCGCCTCCGCCATCTTGGCCGGCCACTCTGCTCGGACGGCTTCTTCTTGGGCCGCCCTTGAGCTGGGAGACGTTAATGCCATGGCCGCCCTTGATTTGGGCGACGGCAAAAAAGCGGCTAAAGTTAAGCGCCGTTCTTCCCGCGCGGCTCCTTCGCGGAGTGTCGCGCCGGACGCCATCTTGGATGCGCAGCATGTTTCTCCTCCGCTCTTGCGAGCGCCGGTTGAGGGTGCGTCTAGGGCTGTGGCCCAGGCTGCTGAAGTGCACAGTCTGGGGGGTTTCTCCCCCGAGTTTATTTTGCTGCTGCATCAGGCCTTCCTTATGCAAAACGCTGCCCCTTCTCCCTTGTCCGATAAAGGGGTTGAGGCCCCCGGAAGTAAACACCCTCGGGTGGATTCCCAGGCCTTAGAGGACTCTGTTTCCTCTGATGTAGATGAGGGCAGCGTATCTGAGTTCTCCCAACGGTCCTTTGGGGATTCCTTGGAGGAGACAGATTCCCGCTCGGATGGAGCGGATGACCCCTCTGCAGCGCGGATCTTTCGCTCAGAGGATTTGCCCAACCTGTTAGTGCAGGCCATGAGCATTTTGAAGATTTCCTCTCCAGAGGACGTCTCTCCCTCAGCCCCTGTTGGCTCTGCCATTATGCTGGGGACGAAGCGCCCGCCTAGAACCTTCCACGTGCATGATGCCATGCACACCTTAATTTCGGCTCAATGGGATGTCCCGGAAGCGAGCCTCAAAGTGGCTAGGGCTATGTCCCGCCTCTATCCTTTGCCTGAAAGTGAACGGGAGGCCTTTCTTTGGCCTACCGTGGATTCTTTAATCACTGCGGTGACTAAGAAAACGGCGTTGCCGGTGGAAGGTGGCACGGCCCTAAAGGACGCCCAAGACAGAAGATTGGAGGAGGCCTTAAGGTCGTCCTTCGAGGCGGCTGCCTTAAGTTTGCAGGCCTCAGTTTGCGGCTCCTACGTGGCCAGGGCGTGCCTGACGATTGTGCAGCGGGCTTCCCCCTCGGATCCTTCCTTGAGGGCTGATTGGCCGGCCCTGGACTCGGGCTTGGCTTATTTGGCAGACTTACTGTATGATGTCTTGAGAGCCTCGGCTAAAGGTATGGCTCAGACAGTCTCTGCGCGGCGGTGGCTTTGGCTGAAACATTGGTCTGCGGACCACGCCTCTAAGTCCCGCCTGGCTAAGTTGCCTTTTAAAGGCAAGCTGCTCTTTGGGGTCGAGCTGGACAAAATTGTGACCGATCTCGGCACGTCTAAGGGCAAGAGGTTACCAGAGGTCAGGGCTCGGGCCAGTGCTCGCCCCGGTATCTCCAGAGGACGGTTTCAGGAAGCCCGTCGGAACCGCCCGGGCAAGTCGGGCTCCTCTGCCCCCTCTTCCTTCAAGAGGAACTTCTCCCCCAAGCAGCATTCCTTTCGCAGAGACCGCCGTCCCGGAGGTGCGCCCTCCGGTCCTCCCCCAGGGTCTCGTACCCAATGACGGGGTCCTGGTCCATGGCCCAGTGCGGATTGGAGGACGCCTGTCCTCGTTTCTGGGCGAGTGGACCAGGGTAACTTCAGACGCTTGGGTGCTGGAAGTCATCAGAGACGGCTACATGCTAGAGTTCTGCCGACCCTTAAGAGACGGGTTTGTACTCTCTCCCTGCAAGTCTCCGGTCAAAGCTGTGGCAGTGCAGCAGACCTTGGACAATCTGATTCGCCTGGGAGCGGTCGTTCCGATGCCAGAAAATCAGCTTGGCAAGGGACGTTACTCCATTTACTTTGTGGTACCAAAGAAAGGAGGTTCTGTACAGCCTATCCTCGACCTCAAAGGGGTCAATTGGGCCTTGAAAGTTCGGCACTTTCGCATGGAGACTCTCCGCTCTGTTATAGCGGCAGTGAAGGCAGGGGAGTTCCTGGCATCCTTGGACATCAAGGAAGCGTTCTTGCATATTCCCATCTGGCCTCCTCATCAACGCTTTCTGCGTCTTGCAGTCCTGGGCCGACACTTCCAGTTCAGAGCCCTCCTGTTCGGGTTGGCTACTGCTCCGCGGACCTTCTCCAAAGTAATGGTGGTCATCGCGGCCTTCCTGCGAAAGGAAGGAGTACAAGTCCATCCTTATCTGGACGACTGGTTGATCCGAGCCCCCTCTTATGCAGAGTGCGACAAAGCTGTGGACCGGGTGATTGCTCTTTTGAGCTCCCTGGAGTGGATCATCAACTGGGAGAAAAGCCAGCTGCGCCCGACTCAGTCCCTGGAGTATCTGGGAGTTCGATTCGACACCCAAGTGGGCAGAGTGTTCCTGCCGGACAATCGGCTTGTCAAACTTCAGGCTCAGGTGGACCAGTTCCTAGTAGCCTCTCCGCTTCGGGCTTGGGACTATGTGCAGCTGTTCGGCTCTATGACGGCCACGATGGAAGTAGTGCCCTGGGCCAGGGCTCATATGAGACCACTACAACACTCTCTGCTGCAGCGCTGGACTCCGGTGTCGGAGGATTATGCTGTGCGCCTTCCCTTGGACCCAGCAGTGCGCAAGGCGCTGAGCTGGTGGCTGAAGACAGACAAGTTGTCTGCAGGAATGCCTCTTGTGACCCCGGAGTGGATTGTCGTCACGACGGACGCCTCTTTGACGGGCTGGGGAGCCCACTGCTTGGGAAGGACAGCGCAGGGGCTCTGGTCTCCTGCAGAGGCAAAGTGGTCTATCAACCTCCTGGAACTCAGAGCCATTCGGTTGGCGCGTTTGGAGTTCCTTCCGGTACTGGCGTTGAAGCCAGTACGGGTCCTGTCGGACAATGCCACGGCTGTGGCCTATGTCAACCGCCAGGGAGGTACCAAGAGCGCCCCTCTAGCCAAGGAAGCCATGAATCTATGCCAGTGGGCGGAAGCGAACCTGGAACAGCTGTCAGCGGCCCACATTGCCGGAGTCATGAATGTCAAGGCGGACTTTCTCAGTCGCCATACCTTGGATCCCAGAGAGTGGCAGTTATCGGCTCAGGCGTTCTTGGACATCACGAAGCGTTGGGGCCAGCCGAGCCTAGATCTGATGGCGTCATCGGCCAATTGCCAAGTGCCGCGCTTTTTCAGCAGAGGACGGGACCCTCGATCTCTGGGAGTAGATGCTCTTCTCCAACAGTGGCCGACACAGGAGCTTCTCTATGTGTTCCCGCCCTGGCCCATGTTGGGCAGGGTACTAGACCGGGTGGCAAAGCATCCGGGCCGAATAATCCTGGTGGGTCCGGACTGGCCCAGACGTCCCTGGTATGCGGACTTGATCAGGCTCTCAGTGGACGACCCTCTGCGGCTGCCAGTGGAGCAGGGCCTGTTGCATCAGGGTCCCGTGGTGATGGAGGATCCCTCCCCCTTTGGTCTTACGGCCTGGCTATTGAGCGGCAGCGTCTGAGGAAGAAGGGCTTCTCAGACAAGGTCATCGCCACTATGCTGAGAGCGAGGAAGCGCTCTACTTCTACTGCTTACGCCAGGGTTTGGCGTACCTTTGCAGCGTGGTGTGAAGCAGGCTCACTTTCTCCCTTCACTGCTCCAATTTCTTCAGTGCTGGCGTTCCTGCAAGAAGGTCTGGAGAAAGGCCTGTCGCTCAGTTCCCTTAAAGTCCAGGTAGCGGCTCTGGCTTGCTTCAGGGGCCGCCTGAAGGGTGCTTCCCTGGCTTCGCAGCCAGATGTGCTACGTTTTCTCAAGGGAGTTAATCACCTGCGCCCTCCTCTGCAGTCAGTGGTGCCTGCGTGGAATCTCAACCTGGTGCTAAGAGCCTTGCAGAAGCCGCCTTTTGAACCCTTGTCGAGGGCATCTCTGAAAGACCTGACGTTGAAAGCAGTCTTTTTGGTGGCTATCACTTCAGCCAGAAGAGTTTCCGAGCTCCAGGCACTCTCATGTGGAGAGCCTTTTCTGCAGTTCACTGAGGCAGGAGTGACTATTCGCACAGTGCCTTCCTTCCTGCCCAAGATTGTTTCTCGCTTCCATGTGAATCAGCAGCTCTGTCTCCCTTCCTTTCGTAGGGAGGACTACCCAGAGGAATACTCTGCTCTCAAATTTCTGGATATGAGACGAGTCATCATCAGATACTTGGAAGTGACCAATGATTTCCGGAAATCGGATCATCTGTTTGTCCTGTTTGCAGGTCCTCGTAAGGGTCTGCAGGCTGCTAAGCCTACAGTGGCAAGATGGGTCAAGGAAGCCATTGCAGCGGCTTATGTGGCCGCGGGGAAGGTGCCGCCTATTCAGCTGAAGGCTCACTCCACTAGAGCTCAGGCGGCCTCGATGGCAGAGGCCGGGTCCGTCTCCTTGGAAGAGATATGCAAGGCGGCAACTTGGGCATCGGCCCATACCTTCTCCAGGCATTACCGCTTGACTGTGGCTGCTCGGGCGGAGGCCCGGTTTGGAGCTTCAGTGTTGCGGTCAGGGATTTCAATGTCCCGCCCTGGGTGAGTACTGCTTCGGTACATCCCACCAGTCTATGGATTGATCAGCATGATGATATGGAAGGTAAAATTATGTATCATACCTGATAATTTTCTTTCCATTAATCATAGCTGATCAATCCATAGCCCCTCCCAGATATCTGTACTGTTTATATTCTGGTTGCATTTCAGGTTCAAGTTTAGTGTTCAGTTCCTGTTCAGGAGGACTTCGTGTTCAAGTTTTTTCAATGGATTCTTCAAGAGTTGAGACGAGTTTGTGTTACAGTGAGCTGCTGCATTCCTCTCTCCTCCGTTTTACGGGGCTGGATTGAGACAAATTCTGCCGCGCTCCCTCCCGCTTTGGGCGGCTGTAGGGCAGCTTTGTACCCCTCCCGCTTCGGCGGTGTTAGGGTCAGTCAGCTCCTCCCGCGGTTGCGGTTGCAGGATAAGCCAGATCCCCCCGCATCGGCGGGGTGGTGTCCCTCCCCCGCTCCGCGGGGATGAGCTGGACGGATTCCCCTCCCCCACTTGTGTGGGGATGAGCTGGGTTAATTCCCCTCCTCCGTTTCGGCGGTGGTGAGCTGGGCAAAGTGTCCCTTTGTGGGTGTAATTCTCTAAGTGCTGAGTCCTGCGGATGGAGCTTGGATATCGACATACTGAGGAGTTTCCGGCAGCACATGACCACATATAGGGAGGCAAAAGGATTGCTCTCTATCTCCACCTGCTGGTAGATGGACACAACCCACCAGTCTATGGCTTGATCAGCTATGATTAATGGAAAGAAAATTATCAGGTATGATACATAATTTTACCTTCTCAGTCATTACCCAAATACAGATAAAATTATAATGTTAATTATATGACCATGTCTGCCGCTTATGGTAGTTAGGATAACCCAGTGGTTCCCAAACCTGGTCCTGGAGTTACCCAAGGCAGTCTTTGGCAGGATATTGACAATGAATATTCATGAGAGAGTTTTGCATACAGTGGAGGCAGTGCATGCAAATATAGATATTCATTTTGGGTATCCTGAACACCTGGCTGCCTGGGGTGCCTCCAGGTTTGGGAACCACAGGGCTAACACATTCATACAGAAGCTTAGTGGAGTCCTCAAAAGCTTAGCGGAGACTGGGTGGCAGAGCCGGTGGGGGGAGGTGGGGCTAGTGCTGGGCAGACTTCTACGGTCTGTGCCCTGAAAATGGCGGATACAAATCAAGGTCAGGTATACACAAAAAGTAGCACATATGAGTTTATCTTATTGAGCAGACTGGATGGACCGTGCAGGTCTTTCTCCTCCGTCATCTACTATGTATGTCCACAATTTGGTAATTGTCACATGTTCTTTGCTTAGGTTTCCTTCACAGCAATTTCTTCGACAATGTTGTATTTCTGCTATTCGACGTAAAGATTTTGTTCCTTCACATACTGCAGTTTTGTGCTCAAAGCACTTCAGGGAAGAGGACTTTGACAGAAGCAGCTTGGTAGTTCTACTTTTGCATGAAGGTGCAGTGCCGAGCATATTTGATGCTTTTCCATCTTATCTTCAAAAAGTCCAAAAGACCCGAAAACCTCCAAAGTTACGATCATCTAATACACCATCCAAACCAATTCCTGATAAGAAAATACACTTGCCACTTCATGAACCTACCACTTCAGAGACAGTTCTGTTAAATAATCCAGATACATCCCGATCAGCTAATACACCACCCATACCAAATCCTGATAACAAAATATTTATTTATTTGTTGCATTTGTATCCCACCTTATCCCACCTCTTTGCAGGCTCAAAGTGGCTTACAATACATCATGAGTAGTGGAAGAATATCGTAAATAGACATTTAGTATTACAGAGTCTTGGTTAGCATGATGATAATATAAACAGAGTTATAATATACAAGCAGATATAGTGAGACAGTTCTAAACATAGATGGCGAGTTGTGCATATTCACATTGTTTGATCTATGTGGTATGCTTTATTAAAGAGATGGGTCTTCAGTAATATGCAGAAGTTCGTTCTTTCGTAGATCGATTTTAGGCTTCGTGGCAGTGCGTTCCAAAACTGTGTGCTTAGGTAGCTAAAGTTTGACGCATGCATTAGTTTGTATTTCATTCCTTTGTAGCTGGGGAAGTGCAGATCAAGGAATGTGCGGGATGATCTTTTGGCATTCCTAGGTGGTAGGTCTGACATGTAAGCTGGTGCGTCTCCATGGATAATTTTGTGAACTAGTGAGCATACTTTGAACGTGATGCGTTCCTTAAGTGGGAGCCAGTGTAATTTTTCTCGTAAGGGCTTGGCGCTTTCAAATTTTGGTTTGCCAAATATGAGTCTAGCTACAGTGTTCTGGGCTGTCTGGAGTTTCTTGATTATTCTTTGCAGCCGGCATATAGTGCGTTGCAATAGTCTAGATGACTGAGCACCATTGATTGTACCAGGTTGCGGAAAACACTCCTTGGGAAGAAAGGTCTTATTCTTTTTAGTTTCCACATTGAGTGGAACATCTTCTTGGTTGTGTTTTTCGCGTGGTTCTCTAGTGTTAGGTGTCGATCAATAGTGACTCCAAGAATTTTTAGGGTTTCTGAAATAGGAAGGTTTAAAGTTGGTGTGTTAATGGCGGTAAATTCTTTCTTGTTGTATTGGGAGGTAAGTATTAGGCACTGGGTTTTTTCTGCATTGAGTTTTAACCGAAATGCGTCCGCCCAGGAATGCATGATATTGAGACTTTGGTTGATGTCATTGGAAATTTCTTTTATGTCTTGTTTGAATGGGATGTATATCGTTACGTCATCTGCATAAATGTATGGATTAAGGTTTTGATTTGATAGTAATTTTGCAAAGGGTATCATCATCAAGTTGAATAGAGTTGGCGAGAGGGGGGATCCTTGTGGTACTCTGCATTCAGGTACCCACGCGGCTGAAATAGTCGAGTTAGATGTTACTTGGTATGATCTTGTGGTTAGGAATCCCTTGAACCAGTTGAGCCTCCGATTCCGAAGTATTCAAGGATATTTAATAAAATTCCGTGGTCAACCATGTCGAAAGCGCTTGACATGTCAAATTGTAGAAGTAGTATGTTCTTACCAGATGCAATCGTTTGTTTGAATTTAGTCATGAGAGTTACTAATACTGTTTTGGTACTGTGGTTAGACCGGGAATCGACTGGGAATCGTGAAGTATTGAAAATTTATCAAGGTAGTTTGTAAGTTGCTTGGTTACCAGCCCTTCCGTTAATTTGGCCACTTCCTGAACCTGCCACTACAGAGACAGTTCTGTTAAATAATCCAGATACACCACGAAAGCAAGCACAAACGGAAACTTGAACATGCACAAGCACAACTTTCTTCAGCACATAAGAAAATTAATTACTGCTACAGGCTAAACGTTGGTCACAAAAGAAAACAGCTTACTTCAGTGCAGTCATATCTGACCTTGAGAAGCATGATATGCTCTCCAGTGATAATTGGAAGTTTGCATGTTTTGAAATAGTGCAGTCTGTGTTAACAAGCTTCTCAAACAGAACTATATTCTCTGTTTTGTTAGGTCACATGTATAAATACGATCCAGTAAAAAATCATGTGCTTTTGTTAATTAAAGCTGTGTCAGAAAAATATTTGCAAGTGCGATTTTATTATGCAGGCAAACAATACACTGCCAAAATACAAAACAGCAAGCAGCACAGTATTAGTCGCCAAGTTTATACAAAGTTGATTATTTTCAGTGGAAAATAAATCTGTTTGGGGGAGTGGCAAAATGGCGACCTGAAGCTTGTACGCTTAGCGGCCCCGCTGTCCTCTGAAGTTTTCTTCTTACCTAAATTTCTTCTTTGCAAATAGCGATGCCCCATACAAAGAGGAAGGGGACGGCCAAAGGCCAACCGCAGATGGCCAGAACTTCGTCCCCTGTTCAGCAAACTTTGGACCGCTTCGCGACGAATCGCCCAGTCAGCGAGTCCCGCGTTGAGCGCCGATGAAGGAGCGTCAACTCTCAGGCTTGGAAACAACTCTATCGCCCCTGGAAATCAACCCGCCACCATGCCCTGCAAAGTATAGGAGTGAGTCAGGAGCGCATGCTGAAACGGAGGTCGTTAGCAGCAGAACTCAGATCGGCGGTGCTACTCCTAAACCCAGCAGGGGAAGCCAACGTGGAGTTTTGTCTCCCGTGTAGGTTACATTGAGTTCCATCTGGAAGGCGCTTCAGGATCTAACGGTGGCAGTAACTAAGTCTGCTCAGGATACAACTTCACTTGTGAGTAAAATGGATAGTTTAACTGAATCCTTTGAGAAAGTTAAAACTGAAACTTCAAATAAAGTTCTACAGGTATAGGAAGAGGTTAAGATCGTGAAATCAACAACGGACGCTCTGGTAAGAGACAAATTCTTAATTCACAGGAAAATTGAACAGAATGAGAATTTTTTTTTGTTTTGTTACATTTATACCCCGCACATTCCCACTCAAGGCAGGCTCAATGCAGCTTACATGGGGCAATGGAGGGTTAAGTGACTTGCCCAGAGTCACAAGGAGCTGCCTGTGCCTGAAGTGGGAATTGAACTCAGTTCCCCAGGACCAAGGTCCACCACCCTAACCACTAGGCCACTCCTCCACTCCCTTAATGTTAAGACTGTTGAATTTTCCTAGAGCTTCAGGTATGACTCCTATAGATTTCTTCAAAAGATATTTAACGGAAAATTTGAAAATTCCTTCTTCAGCTATTCCCCCATGTAATCAAATATATTATTTAACAACTCTTGCTCAAAAGGGAGTGGAACCTGTGAATGCTGGCAATTTGCCTCAATCAATGGGAATTGTATCAGAGATTCAAGATCTGTCTGCGTTGCTGGAAGATTAATTGTCCAAATTATCTACTCGAAGGACACATATTGTTTCGTTTGTATTTGAGCAGGACTTGAACTCAGTGATGAGATTATACTTCAAGTACGCTTCATTACCTTTCTGTGGTCAAAGAATATGGATTTTTCCAGAAGTGACTAAGGCTACGCAAAATAGAAGGAAACAATTTCTGGTACTAAGAGAGGAAACAAGGGGAGTAGCGCCGGCAGCACCGATGATTAGAGCAGCCTCCGTGGAACGCGAGAGGCGCTGACTGATCGAAAGTGAAGCAGAGAGAGACTACAACGGCGGATAGGAGCGGAGCAACAAGACACGGGAACTATTTGCCTCGTGACCAGGTTCATCTAAGCTACTTTCTTCCTTCCCTCTATGGAATACAACGAACGGGAGCACCCAAGTGCCTCATGAGCAGACTCACCTAGGCCATTTTTCTCTCCTCTTCTGGGAGTACAGCACTAGAGCATAACACCCGAGCAAGATCGTCTGGGTCGGTTTTCTTCCCTCTTTACACGAAATACAGCATGAAAGCTTCATGAGCAGGATCATCTGAATTTCTACCTTCCTACTTCTTTCTATGGAATACGCGTGAGCGATACCTAATTTAAATAAGTTGATTGCTTTATCCCGAACTTCTGCTTGCTGCATGCTGAAAGACTCTCTTCAAATGCTCTAATTGCTCTAAAAGCTTCATCTAAATGCTGTAATTGCTTTATATGCTTTTTAGCGTGTTTGAAAGACTCCCTTTAAATGACTAAATGCGTTATATGCTTTAAATGTTTGCTGCATGCTCCAAATGCTCTAAAAGCCTTAGATACTCTGATTTTAACTGCTTTTAAACGCCTTGCCTTACGAATGATTTGTTAAACATAAATGTTTAAATGCTAACATAAATGTTTTGAATTGCCTTGCCACTTTAAGCACACTCTAAAGGCCTTTTAAATGCTCTAAATGCCTTGCTTCTAAATGCTTTTAAAAGCCTTGCCTTATGAATGACTTGCTAAACATCTAATACTATCACAAGGAAGCACGCTCTGGAATCTGCCACATACTTTGAAATACATATCACGCATTTCGGCACATCAGCCAACATGAATACAAACAAACTGCTCATGATAATCTACTTCCTCCCCCTAATATCCCTAATGGGATAACAGATGCAAATCAATACTAGACAACATTGCCCCAATCCAAACCAGAACTTCGCACAGAAAGAACTCAATTCCATGGTTCAATGAAGAACTGAAAAAACTCAAAACACAAATTAGGAAATTAGAACATGCATGGAACAAAAAGAAAGACGATCCCACACTCAACGCTTGGAAACAATTCCGAAGGAAGTATAATTATACCATAAGACAATCCAAAATACTATACTACAAAACTGAAATTGGACCAAATTATAAAGACATACACAAACTCTTCCAAATCGTGAATAAACTGTTAGACACCACACCAGTCATGAATAACAGCAATGACACACCAGGAGCTGACGACCTTGTGAGGTACTTCAAGGAGAAAATCATACAACTGCGACTCAAAATACCGGTTAGCCCCATCAAATACACTACACTCCTAGACTGCCTAGACCCAGACCCCGGAGTATACCCAGCAGACAGGATTTGGACTGAATTCGAAATATTATCAGAAGATCTCATCTCACAAACGCTTAAAAGATTCGTCAAATCTCACTGCAAATTAGATATATGCCCAAATAATCTTATGAAATCGGCCCCTCAACAATTCATAACAGACCTAATGAACCACGTGAACTATATGCTACAAAACGGACTCTTCCCGAGGGAGAAAGGAAACATTTTACTCACCCCCATACCCAAAGATGCAAAGAAATAGACCAGTAGCATCCATTCCCTTAATTACCAAAATAACAGAAGGAATGGTGACCAAGCAACTCACAGAATATCTATACAAGTTCCCAATACTACACGACTCCCAGTCAGGATTTCGCTCTAATCACAGTACTGAAACCGTACTTGTTACGCTTATGACCAAATTCAAACAAATGATAGCAGCCGGCAAAAACATACTACTTCTACAATTCGACATGTCAAGCGCCTTTGACATGGTTGATCATGGAATATTATTACACATCCTCGAATACTTTGGCATTGGAGGCAGAGTTCTCAATTGGTTCAAGGGGTTCCTAACTACACGCTCATATCAAGTGACAGCAAATTCGACTACATCAGCCACATGGACACCTGAATGCGGAGTTCCACAGGGATCCCCCCTCTCACCGACCATATTCAACCTAATGATGACACCCTTGGCCAAACTACTATCGAACCAAAACCTCAACCCATACATATACACTGATGATGTAACGATTTTCATACCATTCAAACAAGACCTAAGTGAAATCTCCAACGAAATCAACCAAAGTCTACATATCATGCATTCCTGGGCAGATGCATTTCAGTTGAAACTTAATGCAGAAAAAACCCAATGCCTAGTACTCACCTCGCAACACAACATGGACAAATTTATCACCATCAGCACACCAAAACTAAATCTACCAATCTCGGACTCCCTAAAAATTCTAGGAGTCACCATTGATCAGCACCTAACACTTGAGAATCATACGAAAAACATAACCAAAAAGATGTTTCACTCAATGTGGAAATTAAAAAGAGTAAGACCATTGAGGGAGGAAGTGACGTCGCGGACCTGAATGGCTGCCTAGGTTCGTTGCTCCACTGCACCCCACTCCTTTCGTAGCTAAAATAAGCGTTATTTTGATCCTCTATCGGGAAACAATTGATCGCATTGAACAACACTTACAGTGCTGAAGCAGACGAGCCCATTCTTTGCAACGGCGATGGCGGCTTCGAGGAAGGAGAGTGAAAGGCTTTCCAGTCGGCAAACCGCCAAAAATTTGCGCCGCCATGTGCTCGCGTCTGATCTCGCTTCGCATTCCGACTCCGATTCGGCCCCGTCGCTGTCTGAGGCTGGTGCAGTTTCGGCGAAGCGTGGGCTTGCTAAGGACTTGACAAAGTGTCTGAAGGAAATTCGGGAGGAAATTAAAAGCTCAAAAGACGAGATCCTGGAGAAAATGGACGCCCTGAGAGTGGACCTCCGAGAGTTGGGAGGCAGGGTAGAAGAGCTCGAGGCCCGAACGGATGAGCATGAGGCAAAGTTTGGCGAAGCAGAGGCGCGCAGCACGAAACTATTTGAACTATACACTGACATGCAGTACAAAATAGACGATCTGGAGAATCGTGGGCGAAGGAACAACTTGAGATTTCGGGGGGTCCCAGAGGTAGGGGACAAAGAAGATGCCGTTGCGATTGCGAAAACCCTGTGCAGTAAGCTGTTGGGAACGGAGGAGATTGCTATTGAGAGAGCTCATAGAGCACTGGGGAAAAAACTAGAAAATAGACCCAGAGACATTGTCGTCTGTTTTGCCTCCTTCATTGTAAAAGAGCAGGTGTTGCAGCAAGCAAGACAGACCCAGCATATAGACTTTAATGAAGCACAGGTGAAAGTCTTCCAGGACCTGTCTGCTCATACTCTGTTTTTGAGGCGAGAAATGAAGCCAGCCCTGGAGATACTAATTAAGCACAAGATCCCTTATCGTTGGGCATTTCCCTTTGCCCTTTGCTTTCTGGCGGGAGGGAAAATGCATCGAGCTCGTACTATGGCGGAGACCTGGCAGATTCTGAAAAATGAGGGATTGGTGACAACAGAAGCTCCTGTAGCGGAGTTGGCTGACTCAACGCGCACCAAATTGCAGCAATGGAAGAGAGTGCCAAACAAATCTAAGAGCACCAGAGCTCTTTCTTGAACGGATTATAATCTTCTGGGACCTTGCACCGCAGTTAACAAAGCTGTTTTGGTACCTAAGGGAGCGCCTCAACGCTGTTATATGTTTCTGTTTACAGCATTATTTTTTTTCTCTGCAAGGAATGTTTTACATGCATGCATGGGAGACGTGTTTAGTGAAGGCGTAGAAGGGTGAATATGTAAGAGGAGAACAGGGGGAGGAGAGATCAAAATAGATTTGTTTGAAAACGAAGTGTTGGGGGTGGGAGTTGTAGACGGGGGGAACCGGGGGTAGTCTTTGGGGAGTGTGTTCTTTCTCTCTTTTCTCCTAGCTTAGGAGTGATGTCCTGGGCTAGTGGTGGGAGTCAGGGGGGGATGGGGATTAAGATGGCGAAAAGACCGTCAGTAGGGGAGAAAGTTTTCCGAGGGAGGAGGGGGGGGAGGGGGGATTTGGTTGAGAGTCAGTTCCTTCTGTTATTCATGTTTGCTTACCGGGAAAAACCAAATGACAAACTTTAAGATTCTTACATACAATGTTAAAGGGCTGAATTCTCCACATAAAAGACATGCTCTGTGGCGTGAACTCAGTTTGTTGCATCCGCAAGTGGTCTTTGTGCAGGAGACTCATCTGTTAAAAAGACATGAGGGGGTTGTATCCTCTAGACAATACCCGAAAATGTATTTTGCTTCTGATGTAAAGGAGGCCAAGAAAAGAGGGGTGGCCATTATGTTTCATAAGAATGTACAGGTGCAAATATTGCACCAAAAGAGGGATTCTGAGGGCCGATTTCTCTTCTTGCATGTCATGCTGGAACAAGAAGAATATACCCTAGCATGTGTTTACGCCCCAAATGAGAGGCAGGAAAAATTCTTTGTTCATCTTCAAAAGGAGTTACAGATTTTTGCTCGAGGCAAATTGCTGGTGGCAGGGGATTTCAATGCCACCATGCAGCCTGGGATAGATAAATCTGCCTCTCCGACCCCTCTTGACTATAAAATTGCCCAGGCCTTAAGGAACTTTGTGGATGTTATGGGATTGTACGATGGTTGGAGGCTGGGGCACCCCAGAGGAAGAGATTACACTTTCTATTCACATGTTCATCTCTCCTATTCTAGACTTGACTATGTCTTTTTGGATAAAACTTTGACAGATGGGGGAGGTGATACTAACATAGGCTCTATCACAATATCTGACCATGCACCGGCCTGGGCAGTTCTTCCTTCATTGAGGGAGGAGCACAGGGACTGCAGATGGACATTTAACAACTGTCTGTTGCAGGACCCAGACATTGTAGCCAATTTTAAACCAGTCTTGAAGGAGTACTTTGATAATAACTTGGACTCTGGACCGTCTCTGGGCATTGTCTGGGATGCCTTTAAAGCAGTTTCGAGAGGATATTTTATTAAGTGTGCTAGTCAGAAATCCAGAGTGCATAAAGAAAGTTTGAAACAGTGTATGGAGAGAGTAACTGTCTTGGAGCAGGCCTACAGGGCTTCTGGCTCAGTGTCTGCCTATCGAAAGCTGCAAACGGGACGCTTGGAGTTGAATGCATTACATGAAGACAGTTTGAAATTTGTGAATGCGCGTTTGAGGCAAGTACAGTATGAATGTTCTAACAAGCCGGGGAGAGTGCTTGCGGCAAAACTTAGAAAGTTGAGAGTAGATAGACAAATTCTGCGAGTGAAGGACGATAGGGGCGCCATGTTGCATAGCTCTGCCCAGATTAGGGATCGCTTTGCCAAATTTTATGAGACTCTTTATGAGAAGGATGCTGATGTACAGACGGGGGAAATTGATGGATATTTGAAGGATAGGAAATTACCAGTTTTGTCGGCAAAACAGCAGTTAGAGCTGGATGCCCCTGTGACGACGGACGAGGTGTTGCAGGTAATTAAAGCATTACCGACGGGGAAGGTGCCGGGCCTAGATGGCTTCACGAATGAGTTCTTTAAGACCTTTGCTGAGGTGTTGGTACCCTACTTGGTGTTGATACTTAATTCGGTTAGGGAGGGAGTTTCCTTTCCAAGGACGATGATGGAAGCTTGGGTGGCGGTTATCCCGAAACCTGATAAGGACAAAACTGACTGTGCTTCTTATCGTCCTATTTCTATATTGAATACAGACATAAAAATTTTAGCTAAGGTACTCGCCAATCGTCTGGGGAGGATTCTTCCTGAGTTAATCCACCCGGATCAGGTGGGCTTTGTTCCGCAGAGACAGGCAATGGATAATATACGCAGAACTATAGATCTGCTCTATGCGGCTCAGAGGAAGGCTTGTCCGATGGTGTTGCTAGGCCTGGATGCTGAAAAGGCCTTCGATCGGGTTCATTGGGGGTACTTAGACTCTGTCCTGAATAGATTTGGGATAGGTCCCTTCTACCGGGCCTGGATTCAGGCTTTATACACTTCGCCGCAGGCTTGTGTAAAAATTAATGGGGGGCTTTCTGGTGCGTTTACCCTGGGGAGAGGAACTAGACAGGGTTGTCCGCTTTCCCCACTGCTCTTCGCTCTGGCCATGGAGCCGTTAGCGGCGGCTATAAGAGAAAATGTGGACATTAGTGGTATACCCGTGGGAGCTCATGAGTATAAAATCGCATTATTTGCTGATGACGTGCTCATGTCTTTGACCAAACCACTGATCTCCTTACCCAATTTGATTAAAGAAATAGAGCGATATTCTCAGATATCTGGTTATAAATTGAATGCTTCTAAGTCCATGGGATTAGAGGTGGGGATACCGCCACAGATGAAAGCAGTGTTGAAAACCTCATTTGCATTTAAATGGTCAGACAGAGACATACGCTATCTGGGGGTTAGGATCCCTAGAGATCTCTCGGAATTATTTGCACTCAATTACCTGGACCTTCAGAGGGCTCTACGTACAGATTTGGATAGGTGGGCTAACATAGGCTTGTCTTGGTTGGGCCGAATTGCGGCAATTAAAATGAATATTCTGCCGCGCCTCTTGTACTTATTTCAGGTTTTACCATTGCGGGTTTCTCGGTCCTTTTTGTCTAGCTTACAGGATATGTTGATTAGATTTACGTGGAACCGGAAGAAGCCGAGGTTACCAAGGGCCCTACTATACAAGAGTACACAGGTTGGAGGGCTGGGGGTGCCTAACCTATATTGGTACTACGGAGCTGCACAGGCCAGGTCAGCTGTTGAATGGTTCAGGTGTGAGGACCACAAGCTGTGGGTACACATAGAGCAGTCTTTGATAGGGTCCCGTAAGTTGGGGCATTTAATGTGGCTCGCGGATAAATATCGAGGACAGGTTGCTAGATTTCCTCCGCCGGTGCAGGCCACTTTTTACTACTGGGATCTTATGTTTCCGGAGAGATGTCCTCCTGTCTCGGGACTGGCGCCAATAGTGGACAATCCTCTATTCGAGCCGGGAGTGGGGAGCACGCCGTTTAGCAAATGGGTGAAAGTAGGTCTTGATATGCTAGGGCAGCTCCATATTGGAGAGAATTTGATCCCTTTCGCGACATTACAGGAAGATTATAAACTTAACCCTAATGACCAATACGGCTACTTGCAGTTGCAACACTTCCTGAAGGGGGCTATATACGGTAAGTGCTTAGGGAGGGAGGTGCACCCGATGGAGGAGATCTGTGTAACCCCTAGGAGTACACGTGGGATGATTACTTACCTGTATCGAGTGCTGGCGTCGCGACAAATTCCATCCTTGGTACATAGGAGGAAGTGGGAGCAGGAATTGCAGTTCGTCCTTTCGGACGGGGAGTGGTTGAAAATAGAGAGGGGGATATTGCGATCAGCCTCTGCTGTGTATATGAAAGAAAATGCCATTAAAGTGTTTTACAGATGGTATCTTACTCCGGCTCGCCTGAGCCATATGTTTCCTGCAATGCCAAAAACATGTTGGAGACAATGCGGTGAAGTGGGGACTATGGGACACATTTGGTGGACTTGCACTAAGGCAAAGGCCTATTGGAAGGGCGTGCAGTCACGTCTTCAGAGGTGGGTGGGAAAATCTGTGCATTGGCATCCGCTGGTCTTTATACTGGGGCAGAGGCCCGAGGGGTTGATAACTCACCAATGGTTGCTAGCGAGGGGGGCCTTGCATGCAGCTCGACTTAATTTAGCTCAACATTGGAAATCTCCAGGGGTTCCCTCTCTGGTAAAGTGGATCACCAAAGTACGCTATATCTGTGAGATGGAGAGACTGATGGCTGTTAAAAACAGAATGTTGCCGAAATGGGAAAAGATATGGACCCCCTTTTTGAATGCACGTTCTGGTTGACGGAGGGGTGGATGAGGGATAGAGGGAACTGACGGGGGGGGGGGGCTAGGGGGGTACACATGGGGGGGGACAAGACAAAGTAGGGGGGGGGGTCGGGTTGGAGAGGGTAGGAACTAATCTGTAAAAATAAAAAAAATATTTGGAGTCAAAATGATAGTAGACCTAGAGCGGACACAAATAATGTTCATGTTGACCTGTTTGTTTATAAGTTCCTGTTAGATACGCCATGCTTTGTACAAAATAGTACTGTATGGAACTGCATATGCTTTATTATGTGTTAACAATATCCAATAAAGACTTCTATAAAATAAAAAAAAAAAAAAAGAGTAAGACCATTTTTTCCAAGAACCGTCTTCCACAATTTGGTACAATCACTGGTACTCAGTCATCTGGAATACTGCAACTCACTCTACGCCGGCTGTAAAGAACAAATACTCAAAAAACTCCAAACAGCCCAGAACATGGCAGCCAGACTAATATTCGGAAAACCAAAATACGAAAGTGCGAGACCCCTAAGAGAGAAACTACACTGGCTCCCACTCAAAAAACGAATCACGTTCAAAGTATGTACCCTAGTTCATAAAATTATCCGTGGAGCTGCCCCAGCCTACATGTCAGACCTAATAGACCTGCCACCCAGGAACGCAAAAAATCTTCTCGAACATTCCTTAATCTTCATTTTCCCAACTGCAAAGGTCTGAAATACAAATTTATGCATGCCTCTACCTTCTCCTATATGAGCACGCAATTCTGGAACGCGCTACCACGCAATCTGAAAGCGACCAATGAACTGGCCAACTTCCGTAAATGATTAAAGACTCATCTCTTTGAAAAGATATACCACAAAGATCAAAACATGTAACAACCTCCAAATATACCCAGAAACGTCGTAACGCGTCTAATGTCTTATAGTGTCTTCTGCTATACCACTATCTTGTATTCCTAATGTTTGTAAATGTCTTCTGCAATACCACTATCTTATATTCATGACCATGTAATCCAAAATCCTTCTGTAAAACCAAATGTATATCCTGTTCTTATTTCCAGTATCCATGAAGTATTGTAAGCCACATTGAGCCTGCAAAGAGGTGGGAAAAAGTGGGATACAAATGCAATAAATAAATAAACTAGGTGCATCCTTTTTGTTAGTATATCCTTGCAAGTGTTTACTATGTTTCCTGGGCAATAAATATGTTTTCTATGAACCGAATCAACTGTGCACCTTTTTAGATATGAAGAAACTATCCAGTGGACCGATGGGGACTAATGATTTAAATGAATAATTAGTGAGGATATTCAGGGTTAAGCCATTTTCTTTTGTATAATTTTTTCATTAGATAACTGATCTCCTTGTCTTATCCCACTCCCCCCCCCCCCCCCCCAATTTGTGGTCTAAGAAAGAGTGTACTGAATTACCTGATTGTAATAATTTTCTTTACATTACTTTCTCTGTATTTCATTGCAAGTTTATTTTATTACAGTGCAATCTGCTTAAGTGCAAGGGTCTGGGACCAAAGCATGCACTTAACCGTTGTGGCCCAAAGAAGCTTGACATCTGATAAACATATGTACAGTACTGTTCATTATATGTACAGTATACAGTCTCCGTTAACTGACATTAGGCTTACTTGAAGTAATCAGTCATAGTCTTCTGTACACTATTGTGTCTGTGAGTTCCATAGACTACGTCTGCCAGATGGTAAAAACTGTCATAGCACTGGCATCCAGTGGCCTCCAGATAGGCCCGCACAGTGTTGAGACTCTCCAGCACTCTTGCAAAAGTGACAGGAGGTTGTTGAATTTCGTCAGCATGTGCCTCGCTGCTCATTTCATCATCTGTTTCATCATCAGCCGTTGCCTGCGTGTAGGCGCATATCTGGACATCAGTGCTGTCGTCAGATGTTTGTAGATCCTAATCAACAGCTACGTAGTGATGAAACTCCTCTTCAGTAACACCGGCTGGGATGTCAATAGCCTGTTCATCTGACGCATTTGCAACAGCTGAATCTGTTTCGTCCCTCTCCACATCCTTAACAAAGCTTGCCCGCTTGTAGCAGTTCACAATGGTTGCCTGTGTAACATGATTCCAGGCTTCTTTCTGCATATGTAGGGAATCCAACAGTGATAGATTACGAGCTAGTTCAACAGCACGTTTATCCTTGCCAGTCTGGTCATCCATAACGCTCATCAGACAACGTAGCACAAGAGCCCGATAATGTTGTTTGAAATTGGCTATTATGCCCTGATAAACAGTACTGTATACATGTTTATCAGATGTCAAGCTTCTTTGGGTCACAACAGTTAAGTGCACGCTCCAGTTAACTGCATGTATTTCTTTGGTCCCAGACCCTTGCACTTAAGTGGATTTCACTGTATTTATATCTACATGTGGGAAGCTTTCAAATAAATTAAAAAGCTGTCCAATAAATAAATAAACTTTTGTCCTCCACCTTTTAAGGCACTGCCTATCGAATTGAAACAGCTTTAGACTTGTTACAGATGGACCTACAATAAAAAAAAACGAAAATGTAGATGCAGCAGCTCATAGGGTTGCTTGCTTTGTTTTGAATAAACGGGGATGACGGCTGCGCTGTGAAGGGGAAACTCAGACTGTCCTAATTGGCTTCTGTTAGGGAAATTAATGGGTTAATCATTTTTACATATACAGTTTCTAGACAAGAAGCACTGTAGTTTGTCTTAGACATGCTTTTGGCTAGCTATAAAACATTATTCTAGCTTAGATACAGCTGAATGTAAATAAAGTACAAGAATGTGTTAATTGTATGGGTCATGAAGTTCATCCAAAAGTAGTTAAAGAATAATGACCCATGTGCAGAATGAGGTAAGGCATGGAGAAAGTAATTGGAAGCTAGACCATATAAGGGACTAGAACTGATCTAATGGTGTAAGAAAGATATATAAGAACAGAAGGATTTTGTGAAGTTCAGACAACTTCCTATATGCATGCTGAATTTGTCTCTCTTACAAGAAATAAAAGCTTAGAGCCTGACTTGGTCTTGTGCTGTTTGTGAGTATAAATGGTTAAATGGAGGGATCCAAGATGGCCAACGAGTAGGACGCCAAGATCTTAGCTCCCTAAATAAAGTTGAAATTTTTTCTTATTTGCTTATTTCTGGTAAATTTCTCACCCTTTATTCAGAGGCATGCCGAAGAGAAAGGGGAAACTAAGGGGACCTCTTCTTCCCAAGGTGGAGAATCCCTCTCTTCGTCAAACAACTATCTCGGCGTTCCTGGCTTCAACTCCGACGGGCGTTTCCGCTGCTGGCGCTGGGGAGAGCACCGGCTTGGAGAGTGATTTTTCACTCAGCCCCGCTGGCCCATTGACTCCTCTGTTCCCGCAACCAACTGCAGAATTATTTCCGGAGAAAGAGAGGACAAGCTGTCTGAAAGAGAGGCAGACTCCGGAAGAGTTAACAGAGGTGCAGGAGAAAATGGAGGAAGCCCAGCATCTTCAGGCAAGAGTGGCGGTTCCAGTTCAAGATTTTTTCTCGGTACAAGCTGAGACATTGTTATTGATGGCGGTTACACAGCCCCTGGTAAGACCTGCTGAAATTTCGCTGGAGACTATTTGGATTGCACTAGAGAACCTTCACAAGGTCTGTTTGTCACGCTTCAGTGTCTGTCACGAACGGTGAGCCCTTGGACCACTACCGACAGGCGTCAGTGGCAGGAGAACCCCTCAACCAGGCAACACGACACAGCCCGGACTGGAGCAGCTGGACCGGAGAAGCAGCAGAGGCAAGGAGCCGGAACAGACAAAGCAGGAACCCTAGACTTCACCTGCACTAGCTGCGTTTCACCAGGAGTTGAGCCCCCGGCTGCAGGCGGCCGGCAGGACTTACCGGACAGGGCAGGACCGGACTGGAACAGAAGCAGCAGCCGCAAGAAGGAGAAAAGTCCACAAATCCAACAAGGTCTTGGCCAGACAGCAGCAGAATAATATGCCAGTGAAACAAGCCGGGGTCCGGGGTAAGCAGCAAGCAGAAGGATAAATCAGTAGCCAGGCAAAGGTCAAGCTGACACGAAAAAGTAGCAAGGTAGCACTGCAACAAAACTCTCACAGACTTGAGACTCCACTGAGGACCTTTGTTGCAAGGCAAACTAGAAAGTTTCCAGGTGGTTAATAAAGGCACACAGCAAGGGAGTACACCAGGTAAGGATGCTGTTTAGTTCCAAAAATCCCATGCCAGTCTGGAAAACTGAAAAACCCGGACCGGCCCTAATGCTGGAACCTGGGAAGCGGCAAGTAGTTAATCCATAGCAGCCACCAGGTCCTGCCAGCAGGGGGCAAGATGAATGAGAGCCTGACACACGGGCAAATTCGTAACACTGTTCATCTTTTATTTCAGTATCCTTGAACAATGTTACACAAATAAAAAGCATGAAAACTGAATTAGAAACTATTTCAACTAAACAATTGAAAGTGGATGGTGAACTGAAAAATTTACGTGATATTCAAACCCAAGTAGTTGGAGAAAAACTAATGACTATGAGAAAAATTGAAAATTTAGAAAATGCTATAAGAAACCAAAATTTGAGAATTTTAAATTTTCCTCTTAATGATCTAATATCACCAAAAGAGATGTTTCTTAGATTCTTGAGAGAAGAGCTCAAATATTCTGAGCAGATATACCCTCCTATTCAGAAAATTTATTATTTGCCAGTAAAGCAGGAAACTCTCCAAGAACAAGGACCTCAGGTTCAACTAAAAGATCAAGCAGAAGGTTTGGATTTAACTGCCTATTTAGAACAATCCACCGAAGAGGAAACACAGAGATCTACTTTAATTGTGAAGTTTGTCTTCCTCCAAGATAAGGAAGCATTGATGAAACTTTATTTTCAAAGAACTAAAATTGATTTCTTAGGAGGGAGAATTCTCATTTTTCCAGATGTATCTAAGTGGACGCAATTACGTAGAAAGAAGTTTTTGGAATTAAGACAAGAAGTGATTTTGTTGCAAGCTAGATTTCAATTGCGTTTTCCATGCAAATGTTTGGTATCATACAAGGATAAGAAATATATTTTTTATGAAGTTGATCAATTGAGGGAATTTATAAAGGCTGGGAAGGAAACTGATCAATCCTCATAATTAATAGGCCTAAGTGAATATGAGTAAGCCTAATTTTGTTCTATTATTTTGATTTATCACCAACTCCTCTTGGTAATTACCTAGGACATCTTGGATCTACTTAAGTGGACTAGTTCAGAGTCAGGAGATATGACTTATATGTTTAAAATAATATTTCTGTATGGAGGTGTTTTTCCTCAAAGATATGTATCTTTGTAAATGTAATCTTTTGAAAATAAATAAAATAAATGGTTAAATTTCCATGACAGCTTCCTTCCTTACAATGGACTAAATAGGCTCACTTCCACTCCTGTTTATTAAACCTTCTTGGTTGGTTCTTGCCAAAGAGGTTTGATTGAGAACAGGAGATGGCATGACGTCTTAAAAGTTGAAGTCACTTAGCTTAATCCCTGTTTCCCCTCCCCACACAACCGTTATTCTGTGCACACTCATAACAAAGCAAACAAATCTATGAGGTGCTGCGCCAATGTTGTCGTTCTTTATTTTATTGATAGCATTTTTATTTAATCTCACATATTTTCAAACATGCCAGCTTGCAGATGTACAAACAGGAAATATAATAACGGAATAATTTTTCATAGGTAGAGTAGCATTTTGTTATAAATCATAATCAGTGTGTCATTTGGAGGGGTCACTCTAGTATGTGTTATATTTGTGCAGAGATTGTTTTTCTCCTGGTAAAGGGCCACTAAAACAGACTGAGAATCAGGTGCTCAACATTCAGAGTTTCTATTTGTTTATTTAGTTATTTGTGGAAGTTATATCCCACATTAAACATGAATTAGGTTGAAACCTGGGAGCATTTAAAAACAATTTTCCTGTGCCTAGATCAAAAGAAAAAGATGGGTTGTCAGAAATTGTGCCTTTTGTTTTGTGGAATGCAGTGGTATATTATAAAAATGCACTTAATATTGTTTATTACTATTATTTAAAAAAAAAACAGATATTGAATAATGAAGGCAGAGCTACCTTCATGCAGAAGTCCAGAGTCAGTCTAAATATGCCAACTATCCTGGGATGCGCTGGGCAGGGCTTCACACCATATAAAGGAGTTTCTCCCTTATATGGTGTGAAGTCCCGCCCAGCACATCCCAGAATGGGCTGTGCGTCACCATTTTCAAGGCGACGCTAGAAGAGGAGGGAGTGTACTACCTCCCTCCAACAAAGGAATGGGGCGGTGGGGAGAAGAGTCCTGCTAGACCACCAGGTTGGGGTGCTTGATTTGCGGCCCACTGGGCCACCAGGGCTTTTTTGGGGGGCATGCGAGGAGGGGTTAAGGGGGGCTGGAGATCCACTTGTGTTGGGGGGTCAGAGGGACTGGAGGTCTGCTAGACCTCCCCTCCCTGAGTTGCAGCACTATCTCACCCGCACAATGCAACCGACAGCAGCTTGGCTCCAAGGTTTACCTCAGCAGCCTCCATGCACTTCATTCAGAGTCAGCTTGAACTAGTATAGGGCTGACAAGGGGGAAGGTAGGTAACCTCCCTAAAAAGTTAGGTAAATAATTTTTTGGCATGTTTGCAACTGTGGAAATATTTAAAATGGTGCCTTTTTATGAGGTATGCGTCATAAGACACTTCACTAGGCTCAGTTCCTCTGTGTCCAGGATAGCATCAGACAAATCTCTAATTTCCTGATGTCCTCTAAGGAGTTCTTTAAAACAAAACATGTTCAATGGAAAAAAATTTTCATTCTATTTTGGTTCTGTTTCACAGTTCCTCCATAAAATATGAGTGGGCTGGCTATCAACTTCTATTTATTTATTTTCAACTGTTTCTCTTTAAACACTTGCATCACTGTCTTCTTATGCTCACCGTACCGTCCCAAGAACAGCTTTCACCAGTGGGCCTGTTCAGTTTTTCAGTGACTGGCTTTCCCTTTAGTACTTCTGCATTTCCTTCCAGTGTGTTTCACAGCATGCCTCCAGGTCTAAAGAAACCTCACCTTGTTTAACCTGACTCTAATTTACAGGTTGTATCAACTATATGGATTAGATCATATGTCTCTGACATGCCTGGAGTTGAAGTCCTTTCCACTGGCCATGTGTTTCTCCTGTTCAACGTAGTTACTACTTGCTGCCATATCACTACACCCTTAGGATACTATCCTGAATATATATTAATGAGCAGAGGAAGGCTGGGTGGCCTCTGAGCCTCTTAAATTGGCTGTACCCTTTTCCTTGAGGACTCCATCAGGCTAGAGAAGGGTGACGAAAATGATGAAGGGGATAGGACAACTTCCCTATGAGGAAAGGCTAAAGCGGCTAGGGCTCTTCAGCTTGGAGAAAAGGCGGCTGAGGGGAGATATGATAGAGGTCTATAAAATAACGAGTGGAGTTGAACGGGTAGATGTGAAGCGTCTGTTCACACCTTCCAAAAATGCTAGGACTAGGGGGCATGCGATGAAGCTACAATGTAGTAAATTTAAAACGAATCGGAGAAAATGTTTCTTCACTCAACGTGTAATTAAACTCTGGAATTCGTTGCCAGAGAATGTGGTAAAGGCGGTTAGTTTAGCGGAGTTTAAAAGGTTTGTTTGGATGGCCTCCTAAAAGAAAAGTCCATAGACCGTTATTAAATGGACTTGGGGGGAGTTTTAACAGCGGATCCCCAACAATTATATAGGAAGAATGTGGATGTCCTGCTTAGGCATACGAGACAGGCCCTAGCCCAGTGGCAGACTTTGCCGTTGACTTTAAGTGGTAGGATTGGCATGTACAGTATGGTAATTTTTCCCAGGTGGCTGTACGTGCTTAGACAATTACCTCTGTATCTACTACTACTGCGCCAGCTGAGACGTCTGATTTCCCACTTTTGCTTGGGGGGGGGGGGGGGGGAAACAAAAATTAAGATACCTGTTTACACCATACCACCCATATTATCTTTTGCATGCCACCAATCAAAGGATACCCCCAGAGTGGAAGAAACATATCTTGTTAATGCCAATGAGACAGGCATGGGACTATCTTAATCAGAGACTGCACGGACTGACACCGATGTCAGGTAAATGAGCTGTGATTGGCTGACAGAAACTTGGAGGGACTTAATGGAAAGGGAAGGAATGTCTAGGCAACTGAATAAGTGGTGCAGTGGTTAGAGCACAAGTCTTGTAATCAGAAGGTGGCTGGTTTGAATCCCCCTATTGCTATTGTTTTAATTTGGACGTCCCTGACTGCACTTGCATGGTTTTTTTTTTTCTTCCGATTTTTGCTCTCTACATGGGTCCCGCGCAGCACCAACTAAACTAAAATTGCTCGGGGGACCTGCATACTGCTGTCATGGAGCTAGGTATGGTATTTGAGGCTGACATAGAGGCTGGAAAAAATATTTAAAGTTTGTTTTTTAGGGTGGGAGGGGGTAGTGACCACTGGGGGAGACAGGGGAGATCATCCCCGATTCCTTCCGGTGGTCATCTGGTCAGTTTGGGCACTTTTTGGAAGCTTGGTCGTGAAAAAAACAGGACCAACTTTGTGTGGACTAAATGCTCGTCGGGGACGTCTTGCTTCTTTCCATTATCAGGCGCGGAGGTCCATCTGTTAACCATGCCCCGGAACGCCCCTGTCCCGCCTTCGCTACCATTCGGCCACACCCCGAGAATTTCGCCCGTCCCCGTGACAGAAAGCAGTTGGGGCCATCCAAATTCAGCTTTCGATTATACCTGTTTTTGAGATGGATGTCCATCTCCCGATTTGTGTCGGAAGATGGGCGTCCGTCTCTTTCGAAAATAAGCTGGATTGTGAACATCTACTGCATAAACAACTCTCAATGACACCTCTGATATGTCTGCTAGGATATAGAGGCAGTGGGTACACATTACGACGCTCGGAGCGTCAATTTATGTATAAAGCATGTATTTTAGGGAAAATGTGCATAATGCAATATTGGATATAGACTGAATCACCCTCCTTTTGGCACTGGCGTAATAGCTTACATGTCTTTGTCACGTGGGAAGCCAAAGACGCCAGAAGAACCACAAAGCGGAAAAAGGAGTATTGGGCAGTCTGGGAACCATATATTCAAAAGCTCAATGGCAGAGCCCGCAGTTTACTACTTAACACCATGCAAATGTATAATCAATAATATAGTAGAATGTGCACTGGATTGGAAGGAATAGAGGGGGGAAGGGGGGACAGAGGAGGGGGGATGGGGTCAAGGGAAGGGTGGGCAAGATGAAGGGAATGTTCTAGTTGATATATGTTGGATTGGAATCTAAAAGATATAGATAGTAACATAGTAGATGACGGCAGAAAAAGACCTGCACGGTCCATCCAGTCTGCCCAACAAGATAACTCATATGTGCTAATTTTTGTGTATACCCTACTTTGATTTGAACCTGTGTTCTTCAGGGCACAGACCGTATAAGTCTGCCCAGCACTATCCGCGCCTCCCAACCACCAGCCCCACCTCCCAACCACCGGCTCTGGCACAGACCATATAAGTCTGCCCAGCACTATCCGCGCCTCCCAACCACCAGCCCCGCCTCCCAACCACCGGCTCTGGCACAGACCATATAAGTCTGCCCAGCACTATCCCTGCCTCCCAACCACCAGCCCCACCTCCCACCACCGGCTCTGGCACAGACCGTATAATTCTGCCCAGCACTATCCCTGCCTCCCACCACCGGCTCTGGCACAGACCGTATAAGTCTGCCCAGCACTATCCCAGCCTCCCAACCACCAGTCCCGCTTCCCACCACCGGCTCTGGCAGAGACCGTATAAGTCTGCCCAGCACTATCCCCGCCTCCTAACCACAAGCCCCGCCTCCCGATTTTGACAACGCTCCTGAGGATCCATTCCTTCTGCACAGGATTCCTTTATGCTTAACCCACGCATGTTTGAATTCCGTTTTCATTTCCACCACCTCCCGCGGGAGAGCATTCCAAGCATCCACTACTCTCTCCGTGAAAAAATACTTCCTAACATTTTTCTTGAGTCTGCCCCACCCCCTTCAATCTCATTTCATGTCCTCTCGTTCTACCACCTTCCCATCTCCGGAAAAGGTTTGTTTGCGGATTAATACCTTTCAAATATTTGAACGGTACTGTATCATATCACCCCTGCTTCTCCTTTCCTCCAGAGTATACATGTTTAGTTCAGAAAGTCTCTCCTCATACGTCTTGTAACGCAAATCCCATACCATTCTCGTAGCTTTTCTTTGCACCGCTTCAATTCTTTTTACATCCTTAACAAGATACGGCCTCCAAAACTGAACACAATACTCCAGGTGGGGCCTCACCAACGACTTATACAGGGGCATCAACACTCCCTTTCTTCTGCTGGTCACACCTCTCTCTATACAGCCTAACAACCTTCTAGCTACGGCCACCGCCTTGTCACACTGTTTCGTCGCCTTCAGATCCTCAGATGCTATCACCCCAAGATCCCTCTCCCTGTCCATACCTATCAGATTCTCCCCTCCTAACACATACGTCTCCCGAGGATTTCTATTCCCTAAGTGCATCACTTTGCATTTCTTCGCATTGAATTTTAATTGCCAAACCTTAGACCATTCTTCTAGCTTCCTCAGATCCTTTTTCATGTTTTCCACTCCGTCCCGGGTGTCCACTCTGTTACAGATCTTAGTTTCATCCGCAAATAGGCAAACTTTACCTTCTAACTCTTTGGCAATGTCACTCACAAATATATTGAACAGAATCGGCCCCAGCACCGATCCCTGAGGCACTCCACTACTCACCTTTCCCTCCTCCGAGCGAATTCCATTCACTACCACCCTCTGGTGTCTGTCCGTCAACCAGTTCCTAACCCAGTTCACCACTTCGGGTCCTATCTTCAACCCATCTAGTTTATTTAAGAGCCTCCTGTGGGGAACTGTGTCAAAAGCTTTGCTGAAATCTAAGTAGATTACGTCCATAGCTCGTCCCTGATTCAGTTCTCCTGTCACCCAATCAAAGAACTCAATGAGATTCGTTTGGCACGATTTCCCTTTGGTAAAACCATGTTGTCTCGGATCTTGCAACTTATTGGCTTCCAGGAAATTCACTATCCTTTCCTTCAGCATCGCTTCCATTACTTTTCCAATAACTGAAGTGAGGCTTACCGGCCTGTAGTTTCCAGCTTCTTCCCTATCACCACCTTTGTGAAGAGGGACCACCTCCGCCGTTCTCCAATCCCTCGGAACCTCTCCCGTCTGCAAGGATATATTAAACAAATCTTTAAGAGGACCCGCCAAAACCTCTCTGAGCTCCCTCAATATCCAGGGGTGGATCCCGTCCGGTCCCATGGCTTTGTCCACCTTTAGCTTTTCAAGTTGTTGATACACACTTTCTTCCATGAACGGTGCTCTATCCACTTCATTCTCATTTGTACTATTTCCAGTCCATCGCGGTCCTTCTCCAGGATTTTCTTCTGTGAAAACAGAACAAAAGTATCTATTTAGCAAATTTGCTTTTTCTTCATCATTATCCACATAGCGGTTCGCAGTATCTTTTAGTCTCACAATTCCCTTTTTAGTCATTCTCCTTTCACTAATATACCTGAAGAAATTTTTGTCACCCCTCCTTACATTTCTAGCCATTTGTTCTTCCGCTTGCGCTTTTGCCAGTCGTATCTCTCTCTTGGCTTTTTTCAGTTTCATCCGGTATTCCTCCATGTGTTCCTTTTCTTGAGTTTTTCTGTATTTCTGGAATGCCAACTCTTTAGCTTTTATTTTCTCAACCACTTGCTTGGAGAACCATATCGGTTTCCTTTTTCTCTTGCTTTTATTTACTTTCCTTACATAAAGGTTCGTGGCCCTATTTATAGCTTCTTTCAGCCTGGACCACTGTCCTTCCACTTCTCGTACTTCCTCCCAGCCCATCATCTCCTTCCTCAGGTATTCTCCCATTTTACTAAAGTCAGCACGCTTGAAATCCAGGACTTTTGAGTTTTGAGTGGCCGCTCTCCACTTTAGCTGTTATATCAAACCAAACCGTTTGATGGTCACTGCTGCCCAGGTGGGCACCCACTCGGATATTTGACACGCTATCCCCATTTGTGAGCACCAGATCCAGTGTTGCTCCCTCCCTCATGGGTCCCATCACCATTTGTCTGAGCAAAACACTTTGGAAAGCATCCACGATCCCTCTACTTCTTTCCGATTCTGCAGACGGAACCTTCCAAACTACATCCGGCAGATTGAAATCTCCCAGCAACAGCACCTCTCTCTTGCTTCCCAACTTTTAAATATCTGTGATCAGGTCTTTATCTAATTCCTCCAATTGTGT
The DNA here is from genome assembly GCF_901765095.1 of Microcaecilia unicolor. Classification (NCBI taxonomy): domain Eukaryota; kingdom Metazoa; phylum Chordata; class Amphibia; order Gymnophiona; family Siphonopidae; genus Microcaecilia; species Microcaecilia unicolor. The sequence continues at coordinate 86,293,823 of NC_044040.1, forward strand.
CGGAGGTCTGTAGACAACACCCACGTGGACAGAGGTTCTATCATCTCCTTTTAAGGTGATTCCTATCGCTTCTTCCTTTCCCCAGGTCCCTGTCATTTCAGTCGCTGTGATATCATTCCTCACATACAGAGCTACTCCTCCACCTTTACGACCCTCTCTATCCTTCCTAAATAGATTATAGCCTGGTATGTTTGCATCCCATTCATGGGAACCATTGAGCCACGTCTCCGGGATTCCTGTGATAATGAGGGGTTTTCTTTTCAGAGACAGTTGTAATATGGGTGGAGTTAATTTGTGATAAGTAGTGTATTTGGGGAAGTTATTATGAAGTGTCCGTCTTGGGGTGGGTGGGTTTAAGCTTAAGACCTTAGGAATGTGTCTGCTGTAACCTATCTCTGTAACATGTGAATGCATTGCGCAGAAGGGTATCAGCAACTAAAATGAACTATAAAGGAAAGGAGGGTGGGGGGAGGGGTGTATTATTCGGGGATAAAAGAGAAAATGATTAGACATTCTGACATAGGATTGATAGTACTCAATTGTATTAGTACTGTTATTGGTTGAAATACTATGAATGTACATTTTGCATGACGCGTTAATAAAGAGATTTAAATATAAATGGACTTGGGGAAAATCCACTATTTCTAGGATAAGCAGTATAAAATGTTTTGTACTTTTTTGGGATCTTGCCAGGTATTTGTGATCTGGATTGGCCACTGTTGGAAATAGGATGCTGGGCTTCATGGACCTTTGGTCTTTCCCAGTATGGCAATCCTGATGTACTTATGTACATCATAAGTAATCTGAAGCCCTGCAACCCTCAGTATTGTTTCAGATGTTAGCGTATCTGCTAGCTTCTCATTACATCTGTGAACTTCTATGGCTGTTCTGCCATGAGTGCATGTAGAATCTTTTGTAGCAGTCCCAGCCTCTTCTCAATATTAACACATGTACGGAATCTCAGCATCTTATCAGTCTGCATGTTTGTGTGTTCAAGTATAGGTCAGTAACACACATGTAGTTCTGTCTTTATACAGGGTGCAAAAGCAGTAGATATATCCATGGATAACCATAAATATATACAACTGGGATGGCTGATCAGAAGAAGGGAAATAACGGACTCGGCGATGATCTGAGAAACTATCCAAAATACCAAATTCTGGAACAAAATTATGGTAATCCTCATTTTGATTCAGATAAACATTAGCTAGGAAACAGCCTAATCCTAACAGCCGTTATTTACTAGACTACACCAATATATGCTTACAAAATACTATCATGGTTATGAACCCGAACCAAGGGGCCAAAGCAAGCTATAGACAATCCACACCTAATCACCACCGGCAGCCTAAACAAACTTGCTCTCTTCTGAACTTAACAAGCCTCTTCCTTGGAACACAAGTCTGAACCCACTCCCATCCCTGCTATTTATATCAATGCCAGAGCTAGGGAAACAAGACTCTTTTCCTCAGGGATCTTCTAGACTCTTCAGATCTGGGTTTTCTGTTTATTTCAGAAACATGGCTCACAGAAGTCAATAGTCCAACACTGCCCCAATTATACTCTCCTGTTTATCACTTTCTTCATTGTCCAAGACAGGTTAAAAAGGGGGCGTAATTGCACTTATCTTTAAGAGTTTCTTCCATATTTCTTTAGTCAGCTCTGGGTTTTCCCTGAACTACAATACATGCTGTGCAAATTCTGTGATGATTCAAACAACGCATGTTAAATCACCCTACTTTTCATTTATCGTCTGCCAGGAGCTTGTTCCAAGGCAGAACCATTATTATTAGAGATTAATTCCTCTGCCATGTCCCAATTTTCTAGGATCATCTTCATGGGAAATTTAAATCTACATCAATGTCCACAACTTCAAATCATTCCTGAAGGTCTGCGAGCTAACTATGTTTTCTGAGGGTGCAACTCATGAACAAGGCCATATGTTGGATTCCATGACTTCCTATCCTACCAGATTGATTAGCTCATTTAAATGGAAGCTGGTACTGTGGTCTGATCATTTCCAAATTGATATGTTTGTTCAGCATAACCAAGCACAAGCCTCTCAATATCATATCTGCCAGAGGTAAAATGAATGAGTCCAGTTTCTGGTCTGAGCTAAGAGATTCCCTTACCCCTGGGACTCCTACACAAGGTTCAGTTAAATCCCTCTGGGATACTAAGGTGAAGGCTGTGCTGGACAAAATTGCACCAGTCATCACTAAAAAGGTCAAGACAACCAGAAAATCTCCATGGTTTTCAGAAGAATTAGCCAACCTGAAACAGGAATGTTGACACCTTGAAAAGCAATGGAAAAAGAGCAAAGATACTACGGATAAATCTAAATGGAAGCTTGCTTTCCGTTGCTATAAAAAGAAGCTTGCTAATTCCAAATGACAGTACTATAGCAGCCTAATAGGTCAGGTCGTGCTTGACAATAAAAATCTTTTCTCCGTAGTTAGAAGCCTAACTTCCACTTATACCGTCGACAATATGCATCAAACTTATCCATCTGCCCAAAAACTAGCTGATTATTTTGTCAATAAATCCATTCAAATTAGGTCTGAAGAACTATCCAAAGCTACTCCATCTGTGGAAAACGGACCATTCTGTGGTTCCACTTCAAGCACTTGTGTCTATCTAACCCAGGAACACAAGACAGATCAGAACTGTGAAGCTTTTCAACCACTGACACCTAAAGATGTAAGATTGCTGCTGCTGAAATGTTCACAAGCCCACTGCTTCCTGGATCACTGTCCAGAATTCTTGTTCCCATTCATCCCTATTGAGGCAGTTCATTGGTTACTAGATAGTCTCAATGGGCTGTTAAAATCTGGTTCTCTTCCTTTAGACATGAGCAAAATTGTTCTCACTCAGTTGTTGAAGGGATCTGGATTAGAAACAACATTGTCTACAAATTATTGTCCAGTGGCTAGCATACCCCTTTTTACTAAATGCTGGAACCTACATTAGTAAACAATTTTCCTTATACCTGGAAAAGTTTTCTAATCGACATTGGTCACATTTTGGCTTCAGACCAGCACACAGTATGGAAACCTTGTTGCTTGTTCTGATAACATATATCAAACAATATCTATGTAAGGGAGATCAAGTAATACTACTCCAATTAGATATCTCGGCGACGTTTGATGCGGTTGATCATACATTGCTAATTGAACACCTGGATCAGATAGGAATATCAGGTACTGTTCTCAAATGGTTCAGTGAATTCCTAATGAACCAAAGCTATTCTGTTAAGCAAAATAATCAAATTTCAACTATTGATCTCCGAACTGTGAGGTCTCTCAGGGATCCCCGCTCTCTCCTATCCTATTCATTTCTTCATGTCCTCCCTTGGCTCAATACACCTGGGTCTAAGCGAGCTACTACTATCTTACTGCTTCTCCTACCAGAAACCACTTCAAATAAATACCCTATTCTGTCTATAATGACTACCATGAATGCTGTTCTTCTGTTTCATGCATACACTCTAATGGTTTTTGTTTTTATCTCACCCAGAATGTAAACTGCACTGAACCCTGGAAAGGGGATATTAATGGTGTACAAGAATTGATTTGATTTGATTAGGTCCTAGCAAAGCTTTAGTTTTACAGACCAAATCAAATCTTGATTTGATCAAGATGGCGACTAAGTCGGAAGCGGAGCCTGGGCAGAAAGTGGCAAGCGGCAACCGGGGCCGAGCCGGCCGACGAAACCATGCGGAGTCGGCAAGCGACATCGCTCCTGCCCTCGGTGCAGGGAGAGGCAGCCGAACCTCTCCCCACGGGGAACCGTGCGAGGCTCACGCGACGGTGGTCGCGCATCCAGCTCTGCCTTCCGCCCGCCCGCCCAACCGGAGCAAGGAGAGGCAACCGAGCCTCTCCCATCGAGGACCATACGAGACCGCATGGCCGCGATCGTGCATGGTCGTGCACCCGTCTCTGCCTCCTCACCACCCGCCTACCGGTTCCTTGGACGGCAGCAGAGGAAGAGAAGCCATTCCCTGCGAGGCCACTCCAGGAGAACGGGAGCCGCGGAAGCGCAAAGGTGCTCTCAAGGAGATCGCCGGGCCGCGGAGGGCTCGGTCGACATCGCCTCGCGATCCAAGTGGTTGGGGCAGCGGCAGTAGCACAGGGAACAGGAGCGGCACGACAGAGAAGTCCGGGAGCCAGATCCGCAGGACTCGGTGCATAGCGGTGCAACCCAAGGCTGTTGCCTCCCAGCTTCTACCTCCAACCACTGACACAGTTCCAGAGCTGCGGAGTCTCTGTGCCCTGGACAGCGCACTTGAACACAAGACTGTAAGTACTGAGACCTTATGACTGGCAAAGCTTGGGAGGCTTGACAGTGGAAACCAAGGTAAAACTAAATGTTTACTGAGGGAACTAGGGACACTCTCAATGGGACAAGCGTACCTCCAGGGGAGCCTCCGGTGTTGCATCCATCAAGAAAGGAAAGCTAAGTTTACAAAGGGAGCGTATTTGTGCAAGTAGATCAGGCCAGTTAATCAAAAACAAACTAATTAACCAGAATGGAATAGTTGAGCATACAACCTTAACTGAATCAAACTGCCGGTGACTGATCTGCACACAAATGAGCTTTAGCTAATGAACAGTAATATCTGAGACCGCTGAAGCGTTTATATTAAGAGAGATACATGAGAAAAGGAAAAAGATATAATGGAAGGTTAAAATCAGTTTCATGCACCAGCATTCCTTGCTGACCATATTCCAAAGACCTATTAAATCAAGTACCTTCCCATTGTCTTTCTAATACCTTTCCCAGACCAAGAGCCACCCTCCCCTCTGGGTCGACTTGTTAGTAATCAAATACAGCCATTAAACTCAGCAGGAGAAACTGATCACTGTATTAACATAGGCAAACTGTGAACACCATAACATTTTAAGCAAGCATAAGAAAGACTAAGAACTGAAAGTAGCATAAAGTGACTGCTGAAGAATTGATCAGTATCGTTTATCATTTATTCATTTACTAGACCGTCACTTATTACATGGTAAATCAGAATGGTTTACAATATAAAATAACATTAAAATAATATTAAAACAGTAGAAAACACACTCTGAAATCCATTGGCGATAGGAAAGCACTACAAAAAGACAACATATATGCAGATTTCATAAAGCTATAACTATAAAAAACATTAGTGAAAACACAAAGCTAAAAGGGTTTTTTTTTGTTTATTTAGGTTTTCCATTATTTCTGTTTTAAATGTTTATTTCAACTGACTCTTGAAAAAGATATGTTTTTAAAGCTTGCGAAAATGAGTGTAAGAATCCTCAAGCCTAAGTTCTTTAGGAAGACAATTCCAAAGGGACGGAGCTAGGAAGAAAAATGCCAATGCTCGTGTTGATTCCCATCTAGCTTTGGATGGAGAAGGAATTACAAGTCTATTATTTGTCAACGACCGAAGTGTCTGAGTTGGTGTATAAGGGATAATAAGGTTAGATAGTGTGTCACGTTCACTAAACAGGAACTGGGTTTGTGAGCCCTTGGGCCACTGCCGAGGAGCAGCAGTGGCAGGCAAACCACCCCACACCAGAAGCAAGGCAGAACAGACGTACCGGCAAATCCAGGCAAGGTCTCTGGCGGTCAGCCAGCAAGCAGAAGACAGGTCCAGGCAAAGGTTCAAAAGGCAGGAAACCAGCAAACACAGAAACAGGTCCAGACAAAGTCTCTCAGGCAGCAGTGCACAAGCACCCACGACCAGGGCCTAAGACGCAATGCAAAAGCAAAGCAGCCAGGTTTCAGAATAGCTAATAAGCCCAGCAGCATCTGGAGCTCAGCTGCAACCATCACAAGGAAACTACGGGTGCTGTGTAGGTTCAATCCGAGCAAGCAAGTCTGGCAGCCCGGAAGATCCGGACTGGGCTGAAATCAGGAACGGGTGATGGTCCACAGCAGCCACCGGTTCTGGCCACCAGAGGGCGAGGTGAGCACAGATGTAACATAGTGTCAGCTCCTTCCGGTCTCCCGAGCTTCTGGTCTCCGGTAGTCACGATCAAGCTCTTCCGCTGTCAGCTACCACAGGTTTCCCGGTCCTCGGGTCTCCGGAAAGTGCTGTTAGAAATCTCTCTCAGTCTGTTGCAAGCGGGCTCCGAACTCCGACCCCAGTCGCCTGCTGCAGACACCACGATTCACCACTCGACAGGCTTATAACCTAGTCTTAACTAGGCACACACATTGTTCTCAGTTCCAAACAAAAGTCCCAAAGTTCAAGTGTGCCTTTTCTCAAGGATAGCTCACCCAGCTGTCCCGCAGCACAGTTCACCTCCGGGCAGCTCCTCAGTTATGTGAGCTTTAAGTTTCCCTTCCCTATCCCTCCTACAGCCCTATACAGTTTTTCTCTTTTTTTTCTTTTAATCAAACTTATCAAGTCCACAAACAGGGTAGCACCAACTACACTCTTCAGACACTATCCAATCTCTTCCTTTTCCTCTCCTCAAAATTATAAGGTAGAAAGAAAGACCCACCTCCCTCACTTGTCAGATAACCATCGCCTAACAACCACCCACCGGGTTTAGATTAGACAGCAGCTCCCTGCTACTAATACAATAACCCACAGTCCCCCTAAGAATCACCTTCTAATGCTTACAGTGATTCAAACCCTGGAGACTTCCATTTCCTCCAACTCCCTTCCCTCCTCTGTTTGTGAGTCCCCTTTTCCCCAGTCCATGGACTCTAACTCCCCTCCCCCCAGCAGCTGTTCCTCATCCCCCTGGTCAGAGTGCATCTCCCAATTTTCCCCTCCCCCGCCCTGCTCCTGGGAGTTGTAGTCTTCCTCTCTACATACCCTCCCCAGCTGTAAGGGCCTCTGGGATTCACATTCCTCCCTCCTCCTCCGGTTGTGTGCCTGATTTCTCCCCACCAGAGGGCGAGCTACTAATTCCTGGGGATTCTGGGACTTGTAGTTTATAGTACTAACAGGTATTCCTTTCTTTCCTCTCTTTGCCCCTGCTGGGACCCGATGTTCCCGACTAGGGGCCTTACAATAGATATGATGGACTGAGTGAATACAAAGCTTTGTGTTTTAATGTCAAAACTTTAAATTTTAACCTTGCTTCCATTGGAAGCCAATGCAATTGATATAGTAGTGGAGTAATCCTGTCATATTTTGACGCTCTCTACAGATGATACGAGCTGCTGTATTTTGTATCATCTGTAGACGTTTTAGATTGAGTTTTGAGAGACCTGCATACACTATGTTACAATAATCTAAACGTGATAAAATATAGGCATAAGTTAGAGTATGCAGGGATGATTTCTCTAATGAATTTCTAATCGAGCATAATTTACGTAGTTGATAAAAAGATTTCTTTATTACATCGGATATTTGCTCATTAAAGGATAAGGAGGAGTCAATAATAATACCTAGGTATCTAAATGATTGTACCATAGATATTTGTTTACCAAACAAAATAGGTATTAAAGTTGGAGCAGTAACCTGGAAGCAGTATATCTGAGCGATAAAAATCCCAACCCGAGTTCCCTGTTGGCATGTATGACACCCCTCTGCTAATCACCTTAAGGTACTCTGAAATTAGAATCTTCCAACTTGGTTGCTTAGTGTTGCATCTGTGACACCTCCCTGCTAACTACCTTGAAAATGCTCTGAAGGCCACCCACTCCCCTATGCCTGCCTGTTTTGGAAACCCTCATCTGAAACTTTCATGATATTATAATCTCCACTTGAGAAGTCCCGGTCTGTATTCCGTCTCTGTTCCCCGTAGTCACTTTAGCTGCACTTAAACTGCTGTTTTATTTTTGCTTTCTAAAACTGTTTCTGAGACTTTCAGAATAAGATGCTTTATTTGGCAATCTAATCTGTTGCCCGCGTTTCGTTAAAACTCAGAGACAGGGTTTTTTTTTGTTTTTATGCTGCAAGAGACAGCTTGGTAGATCTTATCGTGTTCCACAATGTGGTTATAAAGTTTTAAAAGTTTGCTTAAAAGAGGAGTTCTCGATACTAAATCTTATCTCTATTTCTACTGCGACATTTTTTTTTTTTTCACTTCCCCTTTTCTCGCTTGGGCGGTGCCCACTTCCTTCCTCTTCTCTGCACTTTCTCCCTCTCGTCTCTACTAATCTCAAACTTTGGAATCTATCATTAAATCCCTTTTCTAATAATCTTCTTTAATAACGTCTTGATTTGCCTCCGTTGGTTACTGCAACAACACTTTCCTTTCCTTTTGGCTATGCTCCCTGCTCTAGCCTGTCACTCCGTTACATTTGCACCTTTCTCTTATACACACGCTATTTCTCTGCTATACCATCTTGTCATTTATTTCTCTGACTATAAATATTCCCTGTGACAGGTCTGTTGTCAGTTTTAAGTATTGTCAGCTCGTTTCTCTATCTTGCAAGTACATTTTATGCCTTTAGTGCTTCGTGTCCGTTTATGCACTGTAAATGTGCTCTTATGCCTTTACTTTTGACAGACTGCCACCATCTTCCGTGTTAATAATACTTTTTCTTTTCTCATTTACACACCCACTATGGGCGTACCTTGGGGCGTGACCATTGGTGTCACTCCATCCTTTGGGCACACCCCTGATACGTCTCTCTCTATCCTGTCTTTCACTGTTTTTTTATATATCTCTATTGTGAAATACATTTCTTGGATCATCAGTTGGATATTATTATAAGCAATTGATTGTTAGCATTCTAACTAAAGACTATTATAAGGATATTTACATTTGATATTTTGCAATGTAATATTTTAACTATAGCTGTGTGAGTCCGTTTTTTTGTATCTGGACACATAGATGCAGCATTTGAAGGGGTAATGGAAGTGACTATCTGCAATGTAGTTTCATGATAATATGACTTAGAAGCTATTTATGTATTTTAGCCCTTATTAATGAGGTATTTTTGGCTCCGGGACTTAGCTTAGGACATGGTTTCTGTTCGACATGATTAATATGCATTCATTTCCTGTAGAACTGTTTGCCAGAAACTGTTTTTGGTACAGTAATATTGTGTTCACATTTTATACATAGCTCATTTATGGCATTGTTTCCTGTTGTATCGCATTTACAGCTTTACGCAAGTTTAATCTGCTTAACTAGATTTACTAGTACTTCTTCTCCGTAAGCATCAAAGTTGTAAAATTACTTATCTTCTGATGAGTCATTAGTGTCTGCAGAGTTCGTTGTATGTGCATTTCTCTACATGCTGCAGTGTACGAATGTCTTTTTGCTTTCATTTTTTTTTCATTTTGTTTGTTTATTGCTCGTTCCTTTACTCCCCGGTACTAGGGAGAATATAAAGCTGCTTGATTAATGGTCCGCAATGCCTGTCCATCAATCTCTAAGTCCCACCCACTTCCCTATTTTCTGCATGTCAGATATTTTTTCAGACTTTTATGCTTGAACTGCGATGCTCAAGTTTTGTGTTTTAATTTTATGGTCATAGCTACACAACTTTTTTATTTCTTTATTTCTCCACTTTATCTTTACATATAAAATACTTTCCTATAGTACCACAGGTATAACTGTATGAATGATTTTATTTTTATTATTTGCCCCGTCCTTGCTCAATTTTTTGTGTCCTCTTTAATGCTCTTGAGTTTCCTTCTCGTGGTTTGTTGAGTGGAAAAATATGTTGTCTAGCGACTGATGACCGTGGAATAAGAGCATTTTTTTGTTTTGGCTAAGGTGTTCCAACTAATGGCTCTTTTTATGGTTGTCCCCTTCCCGAAGAACTTACATGTGTTTTATTTCTTTTTTTATTCTTTCTTGCTACCTCTGAAGTAGGTTTCAGGGGCTCTTCCCTGGGATATGCTATATTTTTATTTCTATTTTTTTCTTATTATTTATTTTTTTATTTTTATTTTTTTTTCTTATATACCAGTGTCCTGCTATAACCATTGGGTTTGATACCGATGCCTGGGGCTTACACCCATTGGAGGTGATCCTTCAATGGATGACGGTATCTCAATTTGTAGGAGCAGACTTCCATTCCATTTTCGGAGTGGCCTGCGGATTCGGCCTTATTGCCCACATATGAGTTACCTAGTACAGATGAGCGTGGGGGCAATATAGAGACGTCTGACGCTTTTCGTTGCGAGTTTGGACTAGGTGACGAGGGCTTTTACATATTTTTGGATGGTTGGTGGTAGACGAGAGGACTCCTAACCTTTCAGGGTTTCAGGATGGTTGGTGGTAGACGAGAGGACTCCCAACTATAAAATTTTGGGTGGTGTGTTAGACCACTGCAGGTCCATTGGGGTGCTTAGTTGTAGACGCGAGGACTCCTAATCAGCAGAAACCCATCGGACCGCTGCTCCTCGACTCAGGAGACCTTATTCGCTGGTTTTTTGGGTTCTTTTTGGGAGTATTTGCAATGTCCCTTTTTGGGGGCTCTATCATGGGTTGGAACCCATGGCCAATCGTAGCAGGGATAACTCTTGGCAGGCAGTAGAAGCAGGCATTACTTCTGCCTTTAGAAGCACACTCTGGAGAGTAGTTTTCATTAATTAGGGGTAGAGTAGTAAATATATAATAGCTGACACTAGGTATTTCTTCACTTATACACTGACTTTCAAGGCATATTTCTGTTTGCTGTTTTTGTCTTTCTTTCTTCTAATGTTACTAGCGGTTAAAGCGTTGAGCTTTCCGCCAATTAGTAATTTTTATTTTGGGTCCCTATGTTGGAGTACATTAGCAGATGCGTGAGTATGAATGTGTTATGTCTCTGCATGTTCTACTATCATGTTTTTGTAAACTGTTAGCACATTATCATTTCTGGGTCTCCTTGTTATCCCTGAAGCTGCCTTTTGAACCACTAACCTTGTACCAGGTTCTAGGTCTGGTCAATATTACTAATCTAGTTCATTTTTCTATAGCAGATTATAGGTCTAAAGCTTATTTGTAGACCACTTGCTCACTAGGTCCCGTTATTATACATATTGGGTGATGTTGTTCACTACCCATTATATCATATCTTCCTCTCCGCACCCAACACCAGATACTGGTGATCTGACATCTATTCAGATCTCTGGTAAGGACTTTCTGAAACAAACCTTTCTATTTTGCGGTTGACCTCCCTATGCCACCGAGAGTTCGGAAGGGCATAGTTATCCCGCCAACTGTTCTCTTTCTCAATTGATTTTCTGCGCTGGAGATTACATTGTACGAATCGTGAGTATATTTTCATTTATTGTATGTGTTACTATTAAGCTTGCCGTTATATACTTTCATAGCCTATTGGATTAGCTCTAATTTAAATGTTTTCTTTTACCAAATTTAGGATTAAGATTTTGTCCTCAGTACACAAGGATACCTCTGTATGTGAGACAATAACTGTGTCTGTGTATGAGTGTGGCTTTCCTTTTCTGTCTATGTGCTGTGACTTGTAATTGGCTACTGGAATATTTATTTTTATATTTTTTGTTTTGAAACCCTATACAATTCCTTAACTGTGCACAATTCCAATGATTGGTTTTGAACTACATTTAGAAATATCTCGCTTCATCTTCTGAACTTTAAGTTTTCTACTTATCAGGGTTAGGTTACTGTTTTAATTTTATGTCTATATGTTGCTGTGTGTCCTGTGATAAATGGCATATAATAAACCAGCTAGTTATTAAGGAATCATTTCTTTAGTTTTAAATTAGTGCTTTAAGGTTACCCCGCGAGATTGCCTATCAACTGCAGTGGTAGTAAATCTCAAAGGAGTGTTTTTTTCCAGGATTGTATATTATTTCTTTTAAGCAATGTTTGTTTGATTTGTGACGTGATGTTAAATACCTGATTGTTTTTGACTTCTGGTAAATTGCTTTCACTAGAAATGCAAGCACTCTTTAGTTTTAATTTTATAGGTGTGTGTCCGTGTGTGTGTTCTTTGAAAATTGCATAATTATTCCAGATATTTACTATAAAAGGTTCTATATTATATGCCATCTAAAACACTGTTTATTTGTGACGTTGTTTAAAATTACTACTGCTGATGTTCACTTCCTGGCTCTCTATTGGGGATGTGTTCCGTAAGAATGAATTAACTGTTTTAATTTTTCTTTTCACGTCTTATCTACTACTTTCAAACTTCCTTCCCTGCCTCTTAAAGATTTATAGTTTTAAGATATATTATTGTATAGAGTTCCAGCATTTCTGGTTCTCAATAGGGTTTAGAGATTAACCCTTGCATAACATAACTAACTGGTAAATCGGAACTAAAGAAATTCAGGTTGCTATTATTTCAGAGCTATGTTCAGATAAGACTAGCTACAATTGCCAATTTCCTTTTTATTGAGACCCGTACCTATGAAAAGCAGATAAAGTAATAACCTTCTTTTCCTTCTTTTCCTGTCCTGAAGTATTAATTCTATGAAGACCAATTCCACCAGCATGAAGTTTTAATACGAAAACTTAAACTTACAGTTTTTGTCTGATGTATAGACCTATTTTCAGTCACCATAATATCCAATGCTTGCAGTGAGCAGTAAACTCAAATTAGACGCAGGAAACACAGTTATTTCGTGATTTCCTTAAGACCTATTGACAGAGATTAACCCTTGTAGTTCTTATTTTCTCTAAAGTTCATCTTTACAAATGCTTTGAACTCAGTATATGATAAAGGAATTCATTACGTGTTTCAGATCTTTAATAGCTAGATGGGTTTTTCTATGATTCTGTGTTATCCTACAATGTAGGTTTACAAGCTGTTCCATTTATCATACTGGTCTACAGTGGTGGAAATAAGTATTTGATCCCTTGCTGATTTTGTAAGTTTGCCCACTGACAAAGACATGAGCAGCCCATAATTGAAGGGTAGGTTATTGGTAACAGTGAGAGATAGCACATCACAAATTAAATCCGGAAAATCACATTGTGGAAAGTATATGAATTATTTGCATTCTGCAGAGGGAATAAGTATTTAATCCCTCTGGCAACAAGACCTAATACTTGATGGCAAAACCCTTGTTGGCAAGCACAGCGGTCAGACGTCTTCTGTAGTTGATGATGAGGTTTGCACACATGTCAGGAGGAATTTGGTCCACTCCTCTTTGCAGATCATCTCTAAATCATTAAGAGTTCTGGGCTGTCGCTTGGCAACTCGCAGCTTCAGCTCCCTCCATAAGTTTTCAATGGGATTAAGGTCTGGTGACTGGCTAGGCCACTCCATGACCCTAATGTGCTTCTTCCCGAGCCACTCCTTTGTTGCCTTGGCTGTATGTTTTGGGTCATTGTCGTGCTGGAAGACCCAGCCACGACCCATTTTTAAGGCCCTGGCGGAGGGAAGGAGGTTGTCACTCAGAATTGTACGGTACATGGCCCCATCCATTCTCCCATTGATGCGGTGAAGTAGTCCTGTGCCCTTAGCAGAGAAACACCCCCAAAACATAACATTTCCACCTCCATGCTTGACAGTGGGGACGGTGTTCTTTGGTCATAGGCAGCATTTCTCTTCCTCCAAACACGGCGAGTTGAGTTCATGCCAAAGAGCTCAATTTTGTCTCATCTGACCACAGCACCTTCTCCCATCACTCTCGGCATCATCCAGGTGTTCACTGGCAAACTTCAGACGGGCCGTCACATGTGCCTTCCGGAGCAGGGGGACCTTGCGGGCACTGCAGGATTGCAATCCGTTATGTCGTAATGTGTTACCAATGGTTTTCGTGGTGACAGTGGTCCCAGCTGCCTTGAGATCATTGACAAGTTCCCCCCTTGTAGTTGTAGGCTGATTTCTAACCTTCCTCATGATCAAGGATACCCCACGAGGTGAGATTTTGCGTGGAGCCCCAGATCTTTGTCGATTGACAGTCATTTTGTACTTCTTCCATTTCTTACTATGGCACCAACAGTTGTCTCCTCTCGCCCAGCGTCTTACTGATGGTTTTTGTAGCCCATTCCAGCCTTGTGCAGGTGTATGATCTTGTCCCTGACATCCTTAGACAGCTCCTTGCTCTTGGCCATTTGTAGAGGTTAGAGTCTGACTGATTCACTGAGTCTGTGGACAGGTGTCTTTCATACAGGTGACCATTGCCGACAGCTGTCTGTCATGCAGGTAACGAGTTGATTTGGAGCATCTACCTGGTCTGTAGGGGCCAGATCTCTTACTGGTTGGTGGGGGATCAAATACTTATTTCCCTCTGCAGAATGCAAATAAATTCATATACTTTCCACAATGTGATTTTCCGGATTTAATTTGTGATGTGCTATCTCTCACTGTTACCAATAACCTACCCTTCAATTATGGGCTGCTCATGTCTTTGTCAGTGGGCAAACTTACAAAATCAGCAAGGGATCAAATACTTATTTCCACCACTGTATATGAACATATCCTATTGGTCAATTGTGTGCATTTATTGCATTAATAAAAATTGTTACTACATCTTTGAATTTTTGAATTTTACTAAAATGTTTTAAGAAATGCTCCTACTTGTCTCCTGCTGATAAAGTGGCTCCTCCTCTGTATTTAAAATATACTTTAAATTGTAAATTGATTCCTGGGAATATATAAGCTTATTTTTAGCTATCCCTCTGAATGTGAATCTTGATATGCTGTCATAATTTAGGGCCCAAATTGTGAAAGCATAGAAAGGATCAGTTTCGAATTTAATATAATTTTCATTTTCCAAATTGGTTCTGAACTATTACAGAGGACTATAGGATATTGTCCTTCTCATTTGACCTATTTAAACCTTGTGAAGGTCACGTGAGGAGGCCTCATAGAAATATATAGTCTTTACATTTCTGATATTGGCTTTTCTCTATCTCTCTAAATATCATATTAAAGGCTGTTGTATTTTCCTGGAGCAGACTCTGACCACAATGTTTCCTCAGACTCTGCTGACTTCCTGTGCCAGCAACATCTAATTTACAGAGAACATTTTTTTTTTATTCCTACTGGTAATTTGTAATATTATATATTGAGACTATGCTCCACCTACTGGTGCCCCAAGGAACTAACAATGCATTCTTTGATTTTTTCTTTCTAATGGTCCTGTACTGAGATTTGACTACTTCTTATATCAGCTCTATTTATTAAGTTCTGTAGGTTGAGTGAAGACTGCTAATCCAATTCCTGATCTACCGTCTCTATTCCAGTTTGGTACTTGTGCTACAACTGACCTCTGGCAAGAAACAGAAGCGCTAACTTCTCCAATGAGAATTTTCTTTTGTCCAAATGATGTCATTAATTTAGACCTTCTTGGTTATGCTCTTAAATGTTCTACTGTATTAAATATTTTTTGCAGACTCATCTTTTCCAGAACCTACATGTCACTTTACGTATGAGCTCTCTATTACAACAGACAGCGACCGTGATTCCAGAAGATACTTCCATCACCTGGACTAATTATGAGTTTTAAATTTCTGCACATTAGTCTTCTGCTTTGACTATGACTATTTCCTAAGCTACCCTTCTTTTGAAGCATCTAACTCGTAAGTCCTGCTGGCCTCCTGCAGCTGAGGGCCCAACCCTTGGTGAATGTTAGTCATCGCAGGTGAAGATTCCATACCTATTGGCGATAGATTTCAATGCATTGCCTGTGCCTTTTGACTATTTTTGTGCACCATATTCCTGACCCTCCATACCTCAATAACTTGAACAATCAACATCGTCTCTAAATTTTAATTTTTATGTTTTTTTGGTACCCTTTTCTTTGTTCCATATACTTAACTATTGTTATTTGATCATCTCTTCGTAGTAATTACCAATCTGTCTTGCACACTATGCAAGCCAGAAGTGGGGATACATTCTGCAAATCCCAATTCCTAGTATTAAGACTGTCACTTCTACTGATTCCTTGCCCAAGTTGCTGTGAAATCCAGCCCTGTAGATCGTCCAGATTCTTCAGCGCTTCCACCGCCTCAACCATGATCGATGAAAGAGAATTCAGAACGGATACTTAATTTGAGATTACAGTTGCTGTTTATGGACATTATAGACTCATATTTTGTTTTATTTTCAGTTTAGCAGTAATCCTGTCTATATATGAAAAGGTTTTATTTTATTTTCCTAATATTTCCTGTATTGTTCTTATTGTTTTTCTAAGAGTTTCCCCGTTATTTCTGTTTATGTAATTAAATTGAAGTTGATATTGCTCAGATACAAGGGTAACATCACACCCTAATACTGGCTAAGATATCATAATGTAGGTGTAACCCTGTAGTATCAACTAGTTATGCATTTGTTTAACTTTGGTGTAGGCTTACTTAAGCTGCATGTCTTTCTGTAGGTTTGACTAAGCTCCAAGTGGGGTAACGGATATATAAATGCTTCCCATACTTCCAGGTCATTATGCATATGTCAAGATCCATGCATGACCTTTGTTAATATAAATTTTCTTAGGATTGACCATTTTGCTGTATAAGGCAACCTCATACTTGCTATCCACTTTTTAGTGCTCATGATTGGATGCCAATGATGAGTAACAGTAAGGTCCAGGAATTCTGACCTGTTTAAGGATTCGAATACCTACAACCTTAAACAGCCTGCAATCAGAGTACTAACCATATATTTGTTGAGCCCATAACAATGCTTAATCAAAACACTGTTCCTCCCAAGCCCACGAGATAGATACATTAGATTATCTCCCCATGCACTATGCAACAGATACACTAGAAGCCATAGAAAGACCTGAAAGTGTTTATTAGTACGATCCACCTGAAATTGCTATTACCCACATACCGATACTTCATGAGATTTTGTAGATGAACTCATGAATTTGTCCCATTCATAAAACCTCTCTCACTACAGGTTTGAGTAAGTCTCAAGAGAGATGACATCAGGATTAAGGCCAAGGGATTGGGTAATATAAAGGGAATTCCATATGCCCAAATAATATATCACCTGAGAATGAAGTTTCCTGTCTTGCACCATACCTTCTAGCAATTTGTAAGACCAAAACTCGCCCTCTCGTTTGATAGCTTGCTACCTTCTGGAATGCATGATGACAAGCTTGACGAGCTTTGTGTCACCCCTCCCCAGAGGGGGTGACAAGTGGGGAATGTATAATTATGGTACAGCCAGAGACCCCTCCACTGGAATGGTGGAGGGCCCAGTCATAGAGCTCAGGCCATTACAAACCTTGGCTGAGTCAGAAATCTGATGGCTAACATAACTGGGAGCTTCCTGGAAAAGTATGGCCTAGTTTGTAGCCCAGATTGAGGCCTAAAAGTTAAGTCAATAGATATGGAAACAAATATAGGATTTCAACACAAAATGGAAGCCCGTATCTGTTACAAAGTGGAATTTTCTCTAATGTAAGTTAGAAAAACAAGTTGAGAAATAAGTGAGTCATAGCAGGTGCAAAGAAAATAGGGAACTAGCTGTTCCAGAGAGGAGGGAGACTTCCTGTGAGCAGGATTGTGGTCAGCTGGTATGAGAAAGGAAAGGCGTAGCAAGATAGAAGCTACTCATTAGCATGAGCCAATCAGTGACAACCATGACATTAGCATAGATCCAATCAGGTATATCTACTGTCATATTACCCATATCCTGAGGGCACCTATAAAAATCCGGGCATTTCCTGGTTTGAGTTAGAGAGAATAGGGTTGCCACTCTCTCTCCAAGGGAAACCAATGTGTCCAGCAGAATTGACAAATTACCTAATTGCTTTCCCTTGTAAAACCTCTAATTGGTAAAATAAATTATAAAAGATTAGCAAATAATTGACACCTGTTTGCAGCTTATTATATTCCTATAATTAATTGATTGTACCTGCCTGTTGTCAATCACTGATTTGACTTGTACCTTGGCGAATAAACTCCTCATTCCAAATGATGATTTGTGGGCTTCACTTAATGATCAAAGGCTGTAAGTATAAATGCATTGTATAGTTTGTCATAAGGCTGGTATCTTTTCCTTAGACCTAACTTCTCCCTTAGAGGCAATAACTCCCTGATTACCCCAGTACTAGTGTTATTTAGAGATGGAGTCAGATTAAGGTCACTCTAGCCTTCCTGGGGGGGGCTCGGGACCCCCCCAATTCTCAAACACTCCCCTGCCAAAACAAGAAATAGGAGCCTGAAAATTCAATGGGCAAGGAGAGTAGAAGCAATTAGCTGATAGGAGACAAATTAAAGGAGAACCCTGTCTCAGAGCTATTCCCCCCTCCCATTCCCCTCTGCGCACTAACATATCACTGAAACCGGAGCCACTGTGATCTCAACAGCTCAAAGGCAAGCTGAAAAACACACAAGACCAGAACACCAGATTCCATACCAAAGAACAAAGTCCCATCATGCATCCTATCGACACGGCCTACAAGTAGCCCATAGTGAATTGAAACCAAAATGAATACCGTCAAATTACTGTTAGCAATCTACTCCTTATCACTGATCCACCTAACACTAACCACCCCACTCGCAGAAAGTAACATCATACCCATACTACATAATCACCAAAGACTGATCAGATACACCACACCTCATCAAACTGACAACAACCTAACAAAGGAAGAACACCAACATGTGGACGACCACAACAGAAGGGAAAAAAAAAGGTCCTAACAAACTCACACTAACAAGAAATGACAACTAACAAAAATCCACACAACACCAACATAGAAGACTCATACCAAAAAATTCAAGTGGGTTATATCAACGTCAGATCTGCTGTAAACAAAACAACAATATTAACAGACTGGATCATATCTTGAAAACCTTGATCTACTTTTCATCAATGAAACCTGGATCCATGATCAAAAGGACCCTATAATCCTAGACCTATGCCCTCTAGGATACAAAATCATACACTGGACCAGAAAGGAAAAGAGAAGCGGAGGCATAGCACTAATTTATCGATCCAACTTTACCACCGAAACCACTGCCGAGTCCATAACACCCCAACTTGAAATTGCCTCATTCAGAATCCACAACAAAACCCTACATGATCACCTGAACTGTGACTTGTTTTACAGACCACCAGGTAACTGGAATGAAGGCCAGACAAACTTCATTTCAAACACTTGTGTAACCAACTCCAATATACTAGTACTAGGAGACATTAACCTTCACCTAGAAGACCCAAACTCTATCAATGCATGAGAATGTAAGGAATTCCTCCACCTATGGGATCTCAAATGGCCACATATGCAAGCAACCCACGTCAAAGGCACACACTCGACCTCATCTCAAAGAAACTATCAACAGACCAGAACCTAATAATAACAGATATTAAATGGACAGAAACACCATGGACAGATCATTACAAACTAAACTTATCCCTAAAATGACGGAAGAAGGGTTCATACCGTATACAAGAACACACAACCTACAGCACAAGAGGTCAAGTAGACATGAAAACATTCTGGCAACAGATATACAATAACAAATGGACAGCACAAACGGACTCCATATACCACCTCATAGAATGGGATAAAGATGCAGAAGCATACTAGATGAAATAGCACCCTCATGAAAAAGAACCTCATGTAGGCATAACTCGATACCATGGTTCAACGATGAACTGAAAAAGTTAAAAACACAATCCAGGAAAGTCGAACGAGCATGGAGCAAAACAAAGGATGAACACACACTCAATGCATGGAAGCAAATGCAAAGAAAATACAAATACGCAATAAGACAGTCCAAAAGATCATACCATAAAACTAAAATAGGGACAGTGTCCCGTTCCGGGTCCTTACCGGTGCTCCCGCGGCGGGGAGCGGGGGTCGCCGGGGGCCGCGGGCTCCAGGGCGGCAGGGACCAGCCGCCGACGGGGCCAGCGCTACCGCGGGTCGCTCCCAGGCCGGCGACTGGCGGGAGCGGACTCCGGCCTCGGGGAAGGGGAGACGCCGGCCAAGATGGCGGCGCCGGCGTCGTCGTCTCCCCGGCCAGAGCAGCAGCAGGCAAGTTCCGCCCACTCACGCCGGATTGGCGCGTGGTAGGAGAGTCTCCGCCTGGTAGGCAGGACCGCCAATCCGGGCGCTCCTTGCCTATCAGGGCCGGCGGGATTGGCTCCTTTCCCGGAAGAGGAGAGATGGGCGGGGGATTTAAACCCCGAAGCAAGAAGGGCCCAGCGCTTCCGTTTCGTGTGTCAGAAGCCGACGTCGTGGAGTGCAGAGACTGTGTCCCTTCAGCTAGCCGTCCTTGCTAGCCACCTCCAGTGACTGTCTTCAGCTAGCCGTCCTTGCTAGCCACCTCCAGTGACTATCTTCAGCTAGCCGCCCTTGCTAGCCACCTCCAGTGACTGTCTTCAGCTAGCCGTCCTTGCTAGCCACCTCCAGTGACTGTCTTCAGCTAGCCGCCCTTGCTAGCCACCTCCAGTGACTGTCTTCAGCTAGCCGTCCTTGCTAGCCACCCCCAGTGACGGTGCTCCCTTCAGCTAGCCGTCCTTGCTAGCCACCTCCAGTGACTGTCTTCAGCTAGCCGCCCTTGCTAGCCACCTCCAGAGACTGTGTTCCCTTCAGCTAGCCGTCCTTGCTAGCCACCTCCAGAGACTGTGTTGCTGGCGTCCAGCCAGGCCGACCGTCACCCCGCGGTTCCAGCAGTCCCGCTGGCTGCCTGCAGATGGGGGCTCAACTCTCGGTGAACGGCGGTCGCCGCGGGTGAAGATTCGGGGTGCGCGGCAGTCCTCTGAGGTCCTCCGGGCCTCAGGGAAACTAAGGGCTCACCACTACCCAGACCCGACAGGAAACGGAAGCCATGAGCTCGCCGACGCAGCCTGATCTACGGGACCTGGCCAAGGTACTTCAGCAGCAGCAGGAGCAGTTGAACGCCCTGTCAGGGGCGCTTTAGAACGTCTGCTCTCAACTTTCAACGCTTCAGGTACAGAACCAGGCCGCTGCGGTCCCGGGGGCCGCAGCAGCTCCCCGTTCAGGAGGGTTCCGCACGGGACCTCGGTTCCCTGAGCTGGCACGATATGATGGGGCCCCCGGAGGTTGCCGGGGGTTCCTCAATCAGTGCAACCTGGCCTTCCGGATGCAACCGGAGACATTTGCTTCAGACCAAAGTAAAGTGGGATATATCATGGGCCTATGTGAAGGGAAGGCCCTGGCCTGGGTGGCCCCACTGAATGAACAACAGGACCCCATCCTGGATGACTATAGTGAATTTCAGCGCCGGTTCCGTATGGTGTTCGACCTTCCTGGGAGACCATCTTCCGTGGCGTCGGAACTATTGCGAATTCATCGGGGAGGGGACGGTGGCCGATTATGCCATTCGTTTCCGGACTTTAGCCACGGAGCTCCGTTGGAACCCAGAGTCCTTGATGGCAATTTTTATGGAAGGGTTACAAGAACAAATCAAGGACGAATTGGCAGGACGAGAGGTCCCAGGCCAGTTGGATGCCCTGATTTCGCTCTGTATTCGAGTAGATACCCGGTTCCAGGAGCGAGCCAGAGCCCGGGCAGAACGGCAGAAGTGGACGCGGGGAACGTCCCGAACTGCTAAGGGGCTGTCTCCTCGCCGTGGGAACCGGGACTCCAAGGAGAGTGGGGAGGAGCCGATGGTGATGGGCCGGCAACGGCTGGCTCCCTCCGCTAGGAAGAAACGCCTGTGGGACGGACTGTGCCTCTATTGTGGTGAGGCTGGACATTTTATCCGAGCCTGTCCCTCGCGGGCGGGAAACGTCTCCCCCAAGGCACCTTGAGGGGAGGGGTCTTGGGGCATTCCGCTCCCCTACCGGATGCCTTGATCACTCTGCCAGTAACCCTATGATGGCACGAGACCATGGTGGACTCGGGGTCGGGGGGCAACTTCATCGGGCAAGAGCTGCTGCAACAGATGGGCTGGCCCACGCTTCCGCGGCGGCCGGCACTGCAAATAACCTCCATCCAGGGAACGACGTTACCGCAGCTGGTCACAGAGATCACCCCCTATTTGGGACTACAGGTGGGGGAGGACCACCGGGAGGAGGTCCAATTCCTGATTCTATCCCGGACCATTCATCCAGTGGTCTTAGGACTGCCATGGTTACGGAGACATTGCCCTGTTATTGACTGGACCCGGGGAAGCATCCAGGCTTGGGGTAGTGCCTATCAGGGGAACTGTTGTAAGGGCTGGACCAGCAGCTGCCCTGCCCTGGCGGTGGTGCCCGGGGGGGGTACGGGTAGAGCTGGGCTCCCTGCCTATGGACTATAGAGACTTTGCAGATGTGTTTAGTTCCATGGAGGCGGAGGTTCTACCGCCCCATCGGTCGTTTGACTGTGCCATTAACTTGATGGCAGACACCGTGCCGCCGCGGGGTCGCCTACATACCCTGTCCCGAGGAGAGTCCAAGGTAATGCAGGAATACATCCGGGAGAATCTGCGGAAAGGATTCATCCGGCCCTCTACGTCCCCGGCCGGGGCCGGATTCTTTTTTGTCACTAAGAAGGATGGCTCCTTGAGGCCCTGTATTGACTATCGGGGGCTAAATGCCATCACCGTAAAGGATCGTTTTCCTCTACCGCTCATCCCCGAACTCTTCGACAGGTTGCAAGGAGCCCAAATGTTTACCAAGTTGGATTTGCGGGGGGCCTATAACTTAGTTCGAATTCGGCGAGGGGACGAGTGGAAGACGGCCTTTAACACCCACGAGGGACATTTCGAGTATCGGGTGATGCCCTTTGGCCTGTGTAATGCCCCTGCGGTGTTTCAGCGACTTATCAACTTTGTGCTTGAGGATTTTTTGAACTCCACAGTGATTGTGTACCTGGACGATATCTTGGTGTTTTCCCAAAACCCCACGGACCATGTGAGCCATGTTCGCGCAGTGCTGCAACGGTTACGGCAATATCACCTGTTCGCTAAGCTCAGTAAGTGCGCCTTTCATCAGAGGTCGCTACCATTTTTGGGACACATTCTGTTACCCGGGGGGCTACAGATGGAGCCGGACAAACTCCGGGCAATTCGAGAGTGGCCACAGCCGCTGGGATTGAAGGCACTACAACGTTTTTTGGGATTTACGAACTACTATCGCCAGTTTATTCCTCAATATTCACAACTGACGGCGCCGCTGACAGCTCTTACAAGAAAAAACGCAAATGTCCGGGACTGGCCGCCCGAGGCGCAAGTGGCCTTTCGCCAGGTGAAAGAGGCCTTCAAATCAGCATCCATTTTGCTAGCCCCGGATCCTGAGAAACCCTTTATTGTGGAGGTGGACGCGTCCTCGTTGGGGGCCGGGGCGGTCCTCTCTCAGGTGAACCTCCAGGGCCGGCGCCAGCCTTGTTCGTTCTTCTCCCGTAGATTCTCCCCGGCTGAGTGTAATTATACCGTGAGGGATAGAGAGCTCTTAGCACTGAAATTAGCCCTGCAGGAATGGAGACACCTGCTGGAGGGAGCGGAACATCGGTTCACGGTGATCACCGACCACAAGAATCTACTGTATCTGCAGGAGGCCCAGCGGCTCAATCCCCGACAAGCCCGGTGGTCATTGTTTTTCGCCCAGATTTCATTTTCAACTGGTCTTTCGGGCTGCGGCTCAGAATACCCCTGCGGATTCTCTCTCCAGAGCATTTGAGGTTCCAGAGGAGACAAGGGAGATCCAGTCCATGTTGGACCCGGCATGCCTCAGCGCGGCTGTAGGGGAAGTCGCGGCTGTGAAAACACTAGTGCCGGCCGCTGATCGAGCGAAGGTAATGCAATGGGGGCATTCGTCCAGGTGGGCGGGTCATTTTGGGTATCACAAAACCCTGCGTCTCATTGCCAGACAGTATCGATGGCCTCAGATGAGGCGGGACATTCTTCACTTCATCACCACCTGTCCTGTGTGCGCCCAAACTAAACCGACGATCGGGACTCCCATGGGCGAGTTGCAACCACTGTCCGTACCGACAGGCCCCTGGACGGAGCTTTCCATGGATTTTATCACCGACCTCCCCAGCTCCCACGGACACACGGTGATCTGGGTGGTGATTGACCGTTTTTCCCGGATGGCCCATTTCGTTCCCCTGCCGGGCCTTCCGTCGGCGGCCGCGTTGGCCCGACTCTTCATCCAACACATTTTTCGACTCCATGGGCTGCCGCTTCGGATTATTAGTGACCGAGGTCCCCAATTTACCTCGCGTTTCTGGAGGGCCTTGTGCTCCGCTTTGGGGGTGAAGACCCATTTTTCCTCAGCATACCATGCCCAGACCAATGGCATGGTCGAGAGGGCGAGCCAAACCTTAAAAGGGTTCCTACGAGCGTTTGTCAACAAGCGCCAAGATAACTGGGTCTCCCTACTTCCGTGGGCCGAGTTTGCATATAATCACAGTGTCCACTCGGCCTCGGGAGACTCCCCATTTTTCTTGGTATATGGACAACATCCTCGACTGCCAGCACCTTTCCGTCTGGATCTACGACCCCCATGGTGAATGTAACGTTGGCGGACCTGCAAAGAGTCTGGGAGATGGCCCGAGAGCAACTGCAGAGGGCAGCTGCCAGATACAAGGTCTTCGCAGATCGTCACCGGAGAGCTGCTCCCGTCTTGCAACCAGGGCAGAAGGTATGGTTAAGCACAAAATACCTCCGACTCCGGGTGCCCTCTTGTAGATTGGGACCTCGGTATATTGGACCGTTTGCAATCCAATCTCGACTTGGAGCTGTGACCTATCGATTGCGATTACCTAGGACCCTGCGGGTGCACAACGCCTTCCATATTTCCTTATTGAAGAAGTTCCGAGGGTCGCGATGGCATCCCCAACAGCAGGAGACCGAAGATCTGGAAGCTGACCCCGACCCGGAGTATGAAGTGGACGAGGTTCTGGACTCCAAGAAACGGCGGGGAAAGCTATATTATTTATTGTCCTGGAAGAATTTTGGTCCCGAGGACAACTCCTGGGAGCCCGCGGCGAATGTACACGCTCGGAGCTGATCAAAGCCTTCCACACCCGGCATCCGTCCAAACCCGGGCCCGGGGAAAAGGGGGCATCCGGGGAGGATACTGTCCCGTTCCGGGTCCTTACCGGTGCTCCCGCGGCGGGGAGCGGGGGTCGCCGCGGGCTCCAGGGCGGCAGGGACCAGCCGCCGACGGGGCCAGCGCTACCGCGGGTCGCTCCGAGGCCGGCGACCGGCGGGAGCGGACTCCGGCCTCGGGGAAGGGGAGACGCCGGCCAAGATGGCGGCGCCGGCATCTCCCCGGCGAGAGCAGCAGCAGGCAAGTTCCGCCCACTCGCGCCGGATTGGCGCGTGGTAGGAGAGTCTCCGCCTGGTAGGCAGGACTGCCAATCCGGGCGCTCCTTGCCTATCAGGGCCGGCGGGATTGGCTCCTTTCCCGGAAGAGGAGAGATGGGCGGGGGATTTAAACCCCGAAGCAAGAAGGGCCCAGCGCTTCCGTTTCGTGTGTCAGAAGCCGACGTCGTGGAGTGCAGAGACTGTGTCCCTTCAGCTAGCCGTCCTTGCTAGCCACCTCCAGTGACTGTCTTCAGCTAGCCGCCCTTGCTAGCCACCTCCAGTGACTGTCTTCAGCTAGCCGTCCTTGCTAGCCACCCCCAGTGACGGTGCTCCCTTCAGCTAGCCGTCCTTGCTAGCCACCTCCAGTGACTGTCTTCAGCTAGCCGCCCTTGCTAGCCACCTCCAGAGACTGTGTTCCCTTCAGCTAGCCGTCCTTGCTAGCCACCTCCAGACTGTGTTCCCTTCAGCTAGCCGTCCTTGCTAGCCACCTCCAGAGACTGTGTTGCTGGCGTCCAGCCAGGCCGACCGTCACCCCGCGGTTCCAGCAGTCCCGCTGGCCGCTTGCAGCTGGGGGCTCAACCCTCGGTGAACAGCGGTCGCCGCGGGTGAAGATCCGGGGTGTGCGGCAGTCCTCTGAGGTCCTCCGGGCCTCAGGGAACCTAAGGGCTCACCACTACCCAGACCCGACAGACAGATTACAAAGACACGAAGAAACGATACCAACTCGTGAACAAACTACTAGACACCACCTTGGTCACTACAACCAATACAGACATCCCATCTGCAGACAACCTTGCTAAATACTTCAGTGAAAAATTTGCAAACCTACACAGCACGCTACCTCAGGACAATACCGATATCGAAAACTTCCTCAATTGTTTTGGACCCAACCCTTGGAGAATACCCAGCTGACCGAACCTGGTCAAACTTCGCTCTCCTCACTGTCAAAACAGTACCCAGGTGATTAGTAGGTTCTCCAACACTCACTGTAAACTGGATACCAGCTACCTATTAAAATCCACCCCTGACCGCTTCATAGCAGACCTCACATCCCACCTAAACTACATGCTTCAGCAAGGCCTCTTCCTCAAGGAAAATGGCAACATCCTACTCACCCAATACCAAAAGATACCAAGAAAAAACAAACAAAATCACTAACTACCGCCCAGTAGCATCTATCCCACTGGTAGTCAAACTGATGGAAAGCATGGTAGCCAAACAACGTACTGATTATATAAACAAATTCTCAATATTACATGAATCACAATCAGGATTTCGCCCCCTCCACAGCACTGAAACAGTACTAATTACTAGCCAAATTCAAGCAGGAAATAGCAACAGGCAAAAGCATACTTCTCCTCCAATTTGACATGTCTAGTGCAATCGACATATTACTAAGACTACTAGATTACTTCGGGATTGGTGGAAAAATACTTAGCTGGATCAAGGGTTTCCTAACCACTAGAACGTATCAAGTGAAATCAAACTCAAACATATCATCACCGTGGAAAGCAGACTGTGGAGTACCTCAAGGATCACCACTATCACCGATCCTCTTCAACCTAATGATGACCCCACTAGCCAAGTCCTTATCCAACCAAGGCCTTAACCCTTTCACAATATACATTCCCTATAAACATGAACTGACAGAAATCACCAACGAAATCAAACTCAGCTTGAACATCATGGACTCATGGGCAAATGCATTTCAACTAAAACTCAATAAAGAAAAAACACACTGTCTCATCCTCTCATCCCAATACAGTGTGAACAACCCCACAAGTATAAACACCCCAGATTACACCCTCCCTATCTCAGACAGCCTGAAAATCCTCGGCGTTACAAAGGACCGTAACCTTACACTAGAGAGCCAAGTGAAATCCACAACAATGAAAATGTTCCACTCAACGTGGAAACTCAAACGTGTGAAACCATTCCTCCCAAGGGAAACATTTCGCAGCTTGATACAATCAATGGTACTAAGCCACGTAGGCTACTGCAATGGAATTTATGCAGGATGCAAAAAACAAACCTTAAAGAAACTTCAGACCACTCAAAACACGGCAGCCAGGCTTATATTTGGAAAAACGCGATTTGAAAACGCAAAACCCCCTCCATGAAAAACTGCACTGGCTCCCAATCAAAGAATGTATTGCTTTCAAAATCTGCACCCTGGTTCATAAAATCATCTTCGGCGAAGCCCCGGGATACATGACAGACCTCATAGACCTACCAGCCAGAAACACAACACGAACATACCTAAATCTCCACTACCCAAGCTGCAAAGGGCTTAAATACAAACCAACTTACGCATCCAGTTTTTCCTACATAAGTACACAACTGTGGAACACATTACCAAAAGCCTTGACAACAACGTATGACCACCTAAACTTCCGGAAATCAATAAAAACCAACCTGTTTAAAAAGGCATACCCTACTGATCCAAAATATAGAACAGGAAAAGTTCTCTACAATGACGAATCACAGAAGGCAAAAGTAGAGACTAATAGACATGACCCTCAAGAGCCAGCCCAGCCTGGCGTAAGTGAAGGAATGCAATCTGCTAGCCAATTGGATATGGTGCGTTTCCCCACAGCCACTCCCCTCCTGTTGGGATCAAAAGAAACAAACAATTGGGCGGACTGTCTGTTGGGCTGTGTCCGCTCCAGATAGAAGGCCAATGCTCTTTTGCAGTCCAATGTGTGCAGCTGACGTTCAGCAGGGCAGGAATGAGGACGGGAAAAGAATGTTGGCAAGACAATTGACTGGTTCAGATGGAACTCCGACACAACCTTTGGCAAGAACTTAGGGTGAGTGCGGAGGACTACTCTGTTATGATGAAATTTGGTGTAGGGGCCTGGGCTACCAGGGCCTGAAGCTCACTGACTCTACGAGCTGAAGTAACTGCCACCAAGAAAATGACCTTCCAAGTCAAGTACTTCAGATGGCAGGAGTTCAGTGGCTCAAAAGGAGGTTTCATCAGCTGGGTGAGAACGACATTGAGATCCCATGACACTGTAGGAGGTTTGACGGGGGGCTTTGACAAAAGCAAACCTCTCATGAAGCGAACAACTAAAGGCTGTCCTGAGATCGGCTTACCTTCCACACTGATTGCGCTAAGGTAAACCCTTACAGAGTTGGTCTTGAGACCAGACTCAGACAAGTGCAGAAGGTACTCAAGCAGGGTCTGTGTAGGAAAAGAGCAAGGATCTAGGGCCTTGCTGTCACACCAGATGGCAAACCTCCTCCATAGAAAGAAGTAACTCCTCTTAGTGGAATCTTCCTGGAAGCAAGCAAGATGCGGGAGACACCCTCTGACAGACCCAAAGAGGCAAAGTCTACGCTCTTAACATCCAGGCCGTGAGAGCCAGAGACTGGAGGTTGGGATGCAGAAGCGCCCCTTCGTCCTGTCGGAAAACACTCCAATCGCCACGGTTCTTCGGAGGACAACTCCAGAAGAAGAGGGAACCAGATCTGACGCGGCCAAAAAGGAGCAATCAGAATCATGGTGCCTCGGTCTTGCTTGAGTTTCAACACAGTCTTCCCCACCAGAGGTATGGAAGGATAAGCATACAGCAGACCTTCCCCCCAGTCCAGGAGGAAGGCATCCGATGCCAGTCTGCCGTTGGCCTGAAGCCTGGAACAGAACTGAGAGACTTTGTGGTTGGCTCGAGATGCAAAGAGATCTACCGAGGGGGTGCCCCACACCTGGAAGATCTGGCGCACTACTCGGGAATTGAGCGACCACTCGTGAGGTTGCATAATCCTGCTCAACCTGTCGGCCAGACTGTTGTTTACACCTGCCAGATATGTGGCTTGGAGCACCATGCCGTGACGGCGAGCCCATAGCCACATGTTGACGGCTTCCTGACAAGGGGGCGAGATCCGGTGCCCCCCTGCTTGTTGATGTAATACATGGCAACCTGGTTGTCTGTCTGAATTTGGATAATTTGGTGGGACAGCCGATCTCTGAAAGCCTTCAGAGCGTTCCAGACCGCTCGCAACTCCAGGAGATTGATCTGCAGATCGCGTTCCTGGAGGGACCAGCTTCCCTGGGTGTGAAGCCCATCGACATGAGCCCCCCACCCCAGGAGAGACGCATCGTAGTCAGCACTTTTTGTGGCTGAGGAATTTGGAAAGGGCGTCCCAGAGTCAAATTGGACCAAATCGTCCACCAATACAGGGATTTGAGAAAACTCGTGGAAAGGTGGATCACGTCTTCTAGACCCCCAGCAGCCTGAAACCACTGGGAAGCTAGGGTCCATTGAGCAGATCGCATGTGAAGGCGGGCCATGGGAGTCACATGAACTGTGGAGGCCATGTGGCCCAACAATCTCAACATCTGCCGAGCTGTGATCTGCTGGGACGCTCGCACCCGCGAGACGAGGACAAGAAGTTGTTGGCTCTCGTCTCTGGGAGATAGGCATGAGCCGTCCGAGAATCCAGCAGAGCTCCTATGAATTCGAGTCTCTGTACTGGGAGAAGATGGGACTTTGGGTAATTTATCACAAACCCCAGTAGCTCTAGGAGGCGAATAGTCATCTGCATGGACTGTAGAGCTCCTGCCTCGGATGTGTTCTTCACCAGCCAATCGTCGAGATAGGGGGAACACGTGTACTCCCCAGCCTGCGAAGCGCCGCTGCTACTACAGCTAAGCACTTCGTGAACACTCTGGGCGCAGAGGCGAGCCCAAAGGGTAGCACACAGTACTGGAAGTAACGTGTGCCCAGCTGAAATCGCAGATACTGTCTGTGAGCTGGCAATATCGGGATGTGCGTGTAGGCGTCCTTCAAGTCCAGAGAGCATAGCCAATCGTTTTCCTGAATCATGGGGAGAAGGGTGCCCAGGGAAGCATCCTGAACTTTTCCTTGACCAGATATTTGTTCAGGGCCCTTAGGTCTAGGATGGGACGCATCCCCCCTGTTTTCTTTTCCACAAGGAAGTACCTGGAATAGAATCCCAGCCCTTCTTGCCCGGATGGCACGGGCTCGACCGCATTGGCGCTGAGAAGGGCGGAGAGTTCCTCTGCAAGTACCTGCTTGTGCTGGAAGCTGTAAGACTGAGCTCCCGGTGGGCAATTTGGAGGTTTGGAGGCCAAATTGAGGGTGTATCCTTGCCGGACTATTTGGAGAAACCACTGGTCGGAGGTTATGAGAGGCCACCTTTGGTGAAAAACTTTCAACCTCCCTCCGACCGGCAGGTCGCCCGGCACCGACACGTTGATGTCGGCTGTGCTCTGCTGGAGCCAGTCAAAAGCTCGCCCCTTGCTTTTGCTGAGGAGCCGAGGGGCCTTGCTGAGGCGCATGCTGCTGAGGAGAGCGAGCGCGCTGGGGCTTAGCCTGGGCCGCAGGCTGTCGAGAAGGAGGATTGTACCTACGCTTACCAGAAGAGTAGGGAACAGTCTTCCTTCCCCCATAAAAACGTCTCTACCTGTGGAGGTAGAAGCTGAAGGCTGCCGGCGGGAGAACTTGTCGAAAGCGGTATCCCGCTGGTGGAGCTGCTCTACCACCTGTTCGACCTTCTCTCCAAAAATATTGTCCGCACGGCAAGGCGAGTCCGCAATCCGCTGCTGGATCCTATTCTCCAGGTCGGAGGCACGCAGCCATGAGAGTCTGCGCATCACCACACCTGAGTAGCGGCCCTGGACACAACATCAAAGGTGTCATACACCCCTCTGGCCAGGAATTTTCTGCACGCCTTCAGCTGCCTGACCACCTCCTGAAATGGCTTGGCTTGCTCAGGAGGGAGCTTGTCCACCAAGCCCGCCAACTGCCGCACATTGTTCCGCATGTTTATGCTCGTGTAGAGCTGGTAAGACTGGATTTTGGTCACGAGCATAGAGGAATGGTAGGCCTTCCTCCCAAAGGAGTCTAAGGTTCTAGAGTCTTTGCCCGGGGGGCGCCGAAGCATGCTCCCTAGAACTCTTAGCCTTCTTTAGGGCCAGATCAACAACTCCAGAGTCATGAGGCAACTGAGTGCGCATCAGCTCTGGTTTCCCCATGGATCCGGTACTGGGACTCGATCTTCTTGGGAATGTGGGGATTACTTAGAGGCTTGGTCCAGTTCGCCAGCAATGTCTTTTTTAGGACATGATGCATGGGTACTGTGGACGCTTCCTTAGGTGGAGAAGGATAGTCCAGGAGCTCAAACATTTCAGCCCTGGGCTCGTCCTCCACAACCACCGGGAAGGGGATGGCCGTAGACATCTCCCGGACAAAGGCCGCAAAAAGACAGACTCTCGGGAGGAGGAAAGCTGCCTTTCAGGGGAGGGAGTGGGATCAGAAGGAAGGCCATCAGACTCCTCGTCAGAGAAATATCTGATGTCCTCCTCCTCCTCCCGCGAGGCCTCACCATCGGTATCAGACACAAGTTCACGAACCTGTGTCTGAAGCCGTGCCCAACTCGACTCCGTGGAAATACGGCCACGGTGTGAGCATCGAGAGGTAGACTCCCTCGCCAGCACCGGCGAAGCTCCCTCCGCCGACGTCGTTAGGGAGCCCTCCTGGGAGGCGACCGCAGTCGGTACCGCAAGCGGCACCGATGTCGGGGACCTCACCCCGGGCAAGGGGCCAGCTGGCGCCTCACTCGACAGTACCGGTGGCGCAAGCACCCCCGGTACCGGAGGGGAAGGGCGCAACAGCTCTCCCAGGATCTCTGGAAGAACGGCCCGGAGACTCTCGTGCAGGTCAGCTGTGGAGAAAGACATAGAAGCCAATGCAGGCGTCGAAGTCAGAGTCTGTTCCGGGCGTGGAGGCTGTTCCGGGCTGTCCAAGGTGGAGCGCATCGACACCTCCTGAACAGAGGGTGAGCGGTCCTCCCCGGTGCCGATGCCTACTGGGTGCCGACTCCCTCGACGACCCAGAGCTCTCAGTACCGATGCGGGAAGGAGACCGGTGTCGATGCTTCTTTGACTTTTTCAAACGAAGCATGTCACCAGAACTTCCCGGTACCGACGAGGAGGACGTAGAATCCAACCGTCGCTTCCTCGGGGCCGAGGCCGAAGAAGGTCGGTCTCGGGGGGGCTGTACCGCAGGAGCCCTCAGGGTAGGGGGAGACCCACCCGAAGGCTCACCGCCACCAGCAGGGGAATGGACTGTCCTCACCTGCACTCCGGTCGAAGCACCACCGTCTGACGACATCAGCACTAGTGGAAGTCCCGGTACCACCGACGCCGACGCAGCCTTCTGATGTCTCGGTACCGACGATGCAGAGGGTCAATGCCTCGATGCAGTCGATACCGCCGAGGTCGGAGGTCTTGACGCTGTCGACGTCGATGCACTCGATACCCCCGGTGCTGTTGCCGACGAAGAGCCCGAGAACAACACGTTCCACTGGACCAATCTCGCTACCTGAGTCCTTTTCTGTAAAAGGGTGCAAAGACTACAAGCCTGCGGGCGGTGCCCAGCCCCCAGACACTGAAGACACGACGCGTGCCTATCAGTGAGCGAGATTACCCGGGTGCACTGGGTGCACTTCTTGAAGCCGCTGGGAGACTTCGATGACATGGGCGGAAAAATCACGCCGGCAAAATCAAAACTCGTAATTGCGGTAAAGGCACGAAAAAGAAGGCGAGAAAAAACTCGAACCGAGGCCTCCAAAGGGCCTACCCCGAAAACGAAAGTAAACTTAACGGGGCAAAAAACTGGAAATACGGGAAGGGAAAAAGACCGAAAAGGTCTTTCTCCAAAACCCCTTTTTTTTTTTTTTTTTTACAGTAGCGAAAAGCCAAAAGACGCGCAAGGGTCAACTTAAGGGGCGCGAACGGCGTAAACACGACCGTCCCCAGCGCGGACAAAAGAAGACTGACGAACACGAGCCGGTTCGGGCGGGAAGACGGCCACGCATGCGCGGTGTGCATGGGCGCGCGAGAACTAGCAAAGGTCTTTGCTAGTGAAGTTTCCGATTGGAGGGGCTGCCGTGGACGTCACCCATCAGTGAGAACAAGCAGCCTGCTTGTCCTCGGAGAATGGACATAACACAACTCTTCTGCTCTACGATTCTCTAATGTGTCTGTTCCACATGAACCTTATCTTACCACAACATCAGTTTGTAAAAGTTCATACCGGAGTCAGCGAATGCCTCTCCAGTACTATGTAAGCCACATTGAGCCTGCAAATAGGTGGGAAAATGTGGGATACAAATGTCACAAATAAATAAAAGCTAGGAAAACTACTACAAGCCAATGCATCATGAAACTAGTACCACTAAAACAATACAATAAAATACCAAGTAAATTAAAAAAAATCAAACTTGAAATTAGAATTATCCAGGCACTAAGGAGTGCGCCTTAGGCATCATGACAAATGGCAACACGCTTTAAATGTTCCACTACATCTGATGTTGATGCCAGTGGACGGAGTTACTCCCACGCCCTAGTCCAAATAACAAATGACTAAATAAAGGGTGGAGCGTGCTCTCACACCATGAGAATCACAGTCGGGACCAAGTGAATACAATTCAGACTCTCAGAGAATCAAATGCACAGCAACATAGAGTGAAAGATGCTAACAGGCTACTCCCAACAAGGTTTAAATGTCCCGTGGCTTGCTCCCACACCCTGGACCAGATGACATAAATACTAAGTAAAGGGTGGAACATGCTCCCACATCCACAAGAATCACAGGACCAAGCAAATACAATTCAGACTCTCAGAAAATCAAACGCACAGCAGCATAGACTGAAAGATGGTAACAGGCTGCTCCCAACAAGGTGTAAGTGTCCCGCAGCATCTGACGTTGACGCTGGTAGGCTGAGCTTGCTCCCACACCACAGTCCAGATGACAAAAAATTAAGTAAAGGGTGAAGCATGCTCCCATACCTACAAGAATCATATTATAAACATAGATCTATAATGAGTAATATAGTAGAGAATGGTTATAAAATGCTGTACCTATGCTACTATATGCTGGAACTCTTGAAAAACCTATATGGTTCTGGTAGAGATCTATGTTGGAGATCTTGTGGCGCACAAGGTACCTTCTTTTTTTTTGTTTGTTTTAACTGTTTTTATTGTCAGGAGAAATGCATAATTAACATAATTAAGCACCACAGAAACCACATCTCTTACTCAAACCGTATATATACAGAGATGGAGCAAGAACAAAGAGATGTGCGTCTAATACAAGTAACAAACTGACTGTGATACCCACAAAACCAATTACAGTATACCATACATATCCACCTCTCCCCTTCTTTTCGTATTTAAGCAATTCACATACCCCCCACCCTTCCACATTCCCACCCTCCCTCCCCTCGTCCCTCCCCTGAGTCTGAGCATCCATACAATCGGTGAGGCTCCACCGTTTTTGTTACCCGCATTTAGTAGCGGTTTATGGACTTGTCCTTTAGGAAACCATCCAGCCCCTTTTTATATTTCAACGTTTTTATTGAAAACAGTACATAATAAAAAATAGAATACTTCAATATACTGTTTCTCAATTCAAAGAACATCCATTAACATAACTTTGCTGTATTACAGAGCTTTTCCTAACTGTCTCCAAGTTTTCCCCTTCCCCCCCACCCTCCCCCCTTATTTATCTCACTCATGTTTATTACCATACAGTGTCATGATGAAACAATGTACCATTACAAATTATTAACAACAAGGCTTCGACCTTTCTGTGTCATTTTGTCTAAGTAGCATCCCCATACTTTAAGAAATCGCACTTTCCTTTTGCAATATCCTTTCACCTCTTTCGCCTCCCACACCAGCAGCTGATGTACCTGGTTACGCCAATGCCAGTAAGAAGGCGGAGTGGCTACCGTCCAACATTGCATTATGCATTTCTTTGCCACCAGACATAATTTACGATACAGTAATGTTTTGTCGGCATTTAGTCTTAATGGTGGTTCTTTCAGATCTAATACCAATTGCTATGCATTCATGTTTATTCTAGTACCCAGCACACATGTCAAGTAAGTAACTATTTGTCTCCAATACCTCTGTATTACTACGCAACCCCACATCGCGTGATATAAAGAATTATCATATAGATTGCATTTCAAGCAAAGAGCTGTCTCAATGCCCCCAGATTTATATAACTGGACTTGAGTAAAATAAGCTCTTTGGAGAATCCTGTACGCGCATTCCCTGTAAGCTGCTCCCCCTATTATTCTTGGTATATCTTTTATCTGCGCAATAATGTCCCAAGATTCCAGATTATGGCCCACATCCTTTCCAATTTCTTTCTAATCTGGGTCAGCTCTTTCCCCGGAGATAGCCCCCACAGTTTCTGATGTATATGAGATATGGATGGAGCATTTTCAGAAATCTCATCAAAAAATTTTCTAATGTTATTCCCCAATATACGATGCAGTGCTTCTTTATCTAAAGTTTGTATATAATGTTTAAGTTGACAATGCGCGTACTTGTCACCCCATCCCTGCTCGCCCTGAGCCAACAGCTGCGGCAGCGGTATTATATCCCCATTCTCTCCCAATACATCTGCTAAGCGAGTCACTCCTAGCTGTGCCCATCTATCAAAAGTTTTGTTTTCCAGCCCTGGCACAAACGCAGGATTTCCTCTTATATTTATGTGGTCAGTCACTCTTGGATCTCCACCCATTAATGTCCCTAAGAACCTCCACGCTGCTCTGATGGAGTTAAGCAGCACATTATGTCTGAGTCTATGTGGAATCTCTCTTTTCTGTAAGTGAGCTAGTGTTATACCATGATATGGATTATACAACGCTTCTTCTATCTCTAAAGGTGTATGTTCCTGGGAGTGAAATAGCCAGTCTCGCACCTGCCGCAGCAGACATGCCATATTATAATATTTAATATTGGGTATTCCCAATCCCCCTTGTCTCCATCCATCCAACATATATTTCAACTGCATCCTAGCTCGTTTTTTGGCCCAACAAAATCTGGACACCAAGCGATACAAACATTTTATATCCTTCTGTAGTAACACTATGGGCAGGATCTGTAATGTATAGAGCCATCTCGGCAATATCACCATTTTGATGAGGCCGATCCTCCCCGCTAAGGACAGCGTTAAGGTGCCCGATGAATCTAACTGCTGAGCTGTCTGCTCCAATAGTCTTGTAACATTTAAAGTATAAATCTCTCTCGGTCTGGTCGGCAGCAAAATCCCTAAATATGTAAAATAGTTTGTCGCTCGTTTCAATGGAAATCCATCTGGCCAGAGAGTTTGGATATCTAGATTTATCGCAAGAGCTTCAGATTTGTCTATGTTTAGTTTAAAGCCCGAATAATCTCCGTATTCCTGAAATGTCTCTAAAAGATTCTGTAAAGTCTCCTTCGGTTTTGTAATTATCACTAATAAGTCATCAGCGAATGCAGCAAGTTTAAATTCTTGATTTCTAAGCTGTATCCCAGGGATCGCTTTGCAATCACATATGTCTCTAATTAAAGGATCTAATTGAAGCGCAAATAAGAGGGGTGACAGTGGGCACCCTTGCCTAGTACCCCTACCAATTTGAATTTCACCCGATACATTACCATTTACCAGAACCTGTGCTCTAGGTAGGTAATACAAAGCTCTAATCGCTTGTACAAAGCTACCCTGAAATCCGTAATTCTCTAGCACCGAGTACAGAAAGGGCCACTCCACTCTATCAAATGCTTTTTCAGCGTCGAAGCTTATCATTAAAGCCTGGTCATGGGAGTGGCCCAATCCCTCCAACGATGCTATAATTCTCCTCAAAGTTTTGGTGATTGATCTTCCTTGCACGAATCCTACCTGGGCCGTATGAATAAGATGGGGTAATACCCTGCCCAATCTATTTGCTAAAATTTTGGCAAATAATTTGGCTTCTTGGTTAATTAAGGAGATGGGTCTATAAGAAGTTACTAGCTTTTCATCTCTTTTGGGTTTAGGGAATACCACTATCCGGGCCAAGTTTAAATGTTCAGGCATCTTGCCACTTTCCATCTATTCATTAAACACTTTGACCAAAGTAGGGACTACCGAGTCTCCCATTAGCTTATAAAATTCTGCTTTGTATCCATCCGGGCCAGGGGCTCTGCCTGATTTACTCTGAGCTATCACCCAAGCCACCTCGTCTGCACTAATTTTGGCATTCAATTGATTACAATCACTAAGTTGTAATTTCGGGGTCTGAACCCCATCCAAGTACATCTCTCCTGAAAGTCCCTCTTGTTCTGATGCTTTATAGAGACTTTGATAATATGTTTGGAACGCTAATCTAATCTCTTGGTTAGAGTGGAGACAATTCCCCTTCTTAGTTTTAATGGCTGTTACAGTCCTTGAAGCATATTTTGATGCAATAAGTCTAGCTAGGTATTTGCCTCCTTTGTTCCCATGTCGATATAGTTGGAACCGATAATAGGCTTGAGATTTCAATTCTCTATCATGTAAAAGTGAGTTCAGGGTTGTTTGTAGTTCCATCACCTCTTGTCTGATCCTAGTACTTGGGGTTGAACCGTATTGTCTATTCAATTTAACCAGTTGCCTTTCAAGCCGCACAATTTCTCTATCTCTTGCACGTTTATATTGGGTTACATAACTTATTATTTCTCCTCTTAAAACTGCTTTCGCGGCTTCCCAGAAATTAGTGGTACTCCCAACCGACCCCTCATTGAAATGTTTATACTCAGTCCACTTATTTTGTAAGTATTCCCCAAACCATGCGTCTCTTAACAAGTATGCTGGAAACGTCCAGCTTTTTAATTTCTCTTCCTCCTCTCCCCCACTCCAGCCCATTCGTGTCACCGAATGATCCGATATAACGCAGGGATCTACGTATATGTGCCTCTGTAATGTCTGTTAGTAATGTGCGGGAAGCAAGCAAATAGTCAATTCTAGCCGAGGTGCCATGTGCTCTAGATTGACGTGTATATTCCTTATCTAGTGGATGCAATGTCCTCCAGACATCGATTAGCTCAAGCGTGGTGCAAAAGTCAGGCATACCCCTAGTGCTTATCCTTCTTAAATCAGTTGGGGGATGTGATCTATCTAGTATAGGATCCCAGGTCATATTAAAATCGCCTCCTAATATCATGGGCAGTGTTTCTAGCTGCATGAGCTGCTTAAGCAGTTTCTTATAGAATTTTAAATCTATTATGTTAGGAGCATAAATGCTACCCAAAATTAATTTTTGTCGATTCAGAGTAACAATGCAGAAAACAAATCTACCTTCCGGGTCTCGTATCGTTTTGTGCACCTGGATTGCTATCCCTTTTCTAAAAAGTATTGCCACCCCACCTTTGCGCCCCAAGGCCGCAGTTGCAACACAGTCTGCAACCCACCACCTAGCCAATTTAGTGTGTTCAACATCTGACAAGTGCATTTCTTGTAGCATCACTATGAGGCATATTTTCAAAGCACTTAGCCTCCCAAAGTTCCATAGAAACCTATGGAACTTAGCCTCCCAAAGTGCTTTGAAAATATGCCTCCATGTCTACTCCAATGCGTTTAAGATGTCGCAAAATCTTAGAGCGCTTGATGGGGGAGTGAATACCTCCTACATTCCAAGATGCTACCTTAATCTATTAACCTCCAGTATCCAGCCTATCTATCCCCAAAATATCTTTTACATTTGAGAGAAACCAGCCCAGCCTCCAGCCTCCCTCTTGTGAATACCAGGCTCTAACAGGCTCCAGCCTTCGATTGCATGACACTGAATGAATCAATCCCCATCCACCCAACCCCCGTTTTAGCCCAAACTCCCCCCTCCCTAACCCTCTTAGTTCCCCCCCTTCTAGTCCCTTCCATTCCCTAAGGAATCAGGTCACTTACAACGCCCCTACTCCTCTTTCCATGATCCTTCTTGCTCATCGTTACTCGTCTAACGACTATTACAGATTATTCCTGTATATTCCTCATCATCCAGCCCCCCTCCATTCAGTATTTCCTACCTCCTTCCAAATAAAGTAAATGAACCTAAAGCCACATCAACTTCCCTATTACATATTCAGTCCTCTCTGTCCAACCCACAACCACCCCTATCGGGTATTTTATCTTCCCAAACAGTGAGCTATACTTTCATCACTTAACAACAGTTTGTTTTTGTTTCTTTCATTTATATCAGGATGTTTAGAATTTGCAGCGCTGGCCTCAGTGATCAGGATAATGTTCAAACAGTGTCAGTGCACCAACAATTGTCCAAATGGTAATCCAGCTCTCCCTTTCATTTATCAGGATCTCATGTCCATCCTATACAGCGTCACCGATATCCTAGCAGTACCCGCCAACCATATTGTCTTCCACTCAATTCTCATGCTCATCAATATGTTATATAAATTCAATGTCTCATATTAGGGTTCTTATCCAGTAGGCGTTCACATAAAAAGAACATCTTACCATACTATATCCAATCTTCGCGGGTTTGCTCTGTGCAGCCGTTACCCATGTTCAATGTCTTCCAAGGTGATTTGTAATCCAAAATTCTATAGCAGCTCAGTGCATCACATCGCCAACATTATTGACCCGTTGCCATCTGTTGTACAAACAATTGCGCTTCCTCAACTGAAGTAAACAGCTTTGTTCCCGAGTGATGAATAACCCTCAATTTTGCCGGGTAAAGCAGCGCAAATTTGCCTTTCTGATTGACGAGCTCAGAGCAAACTGGCGAAAACTTTTTTCTTTGCGCTGCCACCGCTGACGAATAGTCTTGGAAACAGAGCACTTTACGATTCCCACTGTGTAGCTCTTTTCCACTTCGCAAGGCTTGTAGAATCACATTTTTATGAGCAAAATTAAGAATTTTACAGATAACCACACGTGATCTTCCTTCCGCCGTCTGCTTTAGGCCCAAGCGATGTGCCCTTTCGATTTTAAGCGGGCCCAGTGCCTCCGGCAGTTCGAGCTCATCTGCTAGCCACGTTTCAAGATATCTGCTCAAGTCGCGATCTCCTTGCCCCTCCGCCAGACCTAGTATGCGAAGATTATTCCGTCTGGATCTGTTTTCTAAGTCTTCCAACTTTTCATCATACGAGGCAAGTCTTTTTTTCAACTGATTGACTTCTGATTCTAATATTCCGACTCGGTCTTCGGTATCACTAGCTCGTTGTTGGTAATTTGTCATATCCAGTTGAATCTGAGTTACACTACTGTGTAGCGATTCTAATTTAGTGTCCAGCGAGCTGAGTTTTTTTTCAAGTATGGCTTCTAGGGCCTGGGTGACTTCACCTACGATCTCGGCGGCCCATACGGATCCAACCGCTGATGTTCCTGGGCTCGCCGGCGCCGCCATTTTGTCCTCAGTCGATCGGCTCTTATCTTTCTCTTTTCGAGCGTATTTTGTCGCCATAATCTTTTAAAAAGGTGATCAGTGGATCTCCTGTCGTTTCAGTGATCTTTCCTCTCACGGGTAGCAGTCTGGAAGTTCTCTTGAGCGATTTTGGTAGCTCGATTCTTGAGGAGAAGGCAGGAGCAATCCTTTTAGCGTCTGCTCCTGTGCATAGCGTCACGTGACCCCCCCCCCAACCCCTTTTTAAACTCTGCTAAGCTAACCGCCTTCACCACTTTCTCCGGCAACGAATTCCAGAGTTTAATTACACGTTGGGTGAAGAAATATTTTCTCCGATTTGTTTTAAATTTACTACACTGTAGTTTCATCGCATGCCCCCTAGTCCTAGTATTTTTGGAAAGCGTGAACAGACGCTTCACATCCACCTGTTCCACTCCACTCATTATTTTATATACCTCTATCATGTCTCCCCTCAGCCGTCTCTTCTCCAAGCTGAATAGCCCTAGCCTCCTTAATCTGTCTTCATAGGGAAGTCGTCCCATCCCCGCTATCATTTTAGTCGCCCTTCTCTGCACCTTTTCCAATTCTACTATATCTTTCTTGAGATGCAGCGGCCAGAATTGAACACAATACTCAAGATGCGGTCGCACCATGGAGCGATACAACGGCATTATAACATCTTCACACCTGTTTTCCATACCTTTCCTAATAATACCCAACATTCTATTCGCTTTCCTAGCCGCAGCAGCACACTGAGTAGAAGGTTTCACTGTATTATCGACGACGACACCCAGATCCCTTTCTTGGTCCGTAACTCCTAACGTGGAACCTTGCATGACGTAGCTATAATTCGGGTTCTTTTTTCCCACATGCATCACCTTGCACTTGCTCACATTAAATATCATCTGCCATTTAGCCGCCCAGTCTCCCAGTCTCATAAGGTCCTCTTGTAATTTTTCACAATCCTGTCGCGATTTAACAACTTTGAATAACTTGACATTGCAGATCAGAGATGTCCTGTGCCACCAAGTCTGAGTCCGACCCCATAAGCATGATACCGTAGGACCATTCCACCGGGGTTCCCAGTACCTCCTCCACGAAACCCTGGACTCCTCCCCAAAACTCCCGCAGGTGGTGGCACTCCAAAAAATGATGTACCAGTGTTCCCCTACCGCTCATACATTTATCACAGTCTACAGAATCCCACAGCCCCATGGTTTTGCCTCTGCTTCTAGTAAGGTATATGTTATGTAGAATTTTAAATTGAATTTCATGGAGACCTACATTCGGAGTGATTTTAAATGCTAGCAAGAAACACCGTGCCAGTTCCTGTGTGGTTACCTCCCTCCCCATTAATACCCCCCAATGCCTCAAGAGTTGTTCAAAGAAAGGGGAGGGACGCCATGCTCTCCCCATGCGATACCAATTAGCTTATTAAGTTTGCTGGGTGTCTGGATGAATGCCATGTCTAACGCGGTGAAGGCTGGGAGCTTCCAATCTATTCCCTTCAGTGTGTGCATGTAATGTCGAAGCTGCATATTCCTATATAATAATTTGCACCTCCAGCGTTCTACGTCTGGATGCCTGGGTTCGTAACACAATTCCCATAGGTCCGCCCTCGCATCGGAACATGATGACATCAGAGGGCGGATCAATGAGAGGAAAGCGAAACCAGCACCAGCCAGCAAAAGAACTTTGGAGGTGAGGATTCAATCGATGGAGAATCGCCCCCTTCCTCCCACCCTGTCCTCCTAATTTTAGGCCCCCCCCCTCTCCTCCGAGTTCAAGGTCCGCCCCTTCCCTTCCTCCCTCCCCTTCCCTGCGAGTTCCATGCCCCCCTGTCTTCGGAGTTCCACACCCCCGCGCCTCCCTCCCTCTCTCTCTCAGTGTTAGCCCAACCTGCGTTGGCCGCCCTCTTCTTGCAGTCCTGCACCTGCCCCTCGCCTTCCTGCATGCCGGCTGTAATTAAAAAGTTCTTACCTCGGTGCACTCCGGCAGCAGTGAAAGTAGAGGAGGCACAGCGCTTCAGCCTGCCTTCCCTTCTGTCTCAGCTCTGCCTCTGGTCCCGCCCTTCTGGAAACAGGAAATGAGGGCGGGACCAGAGACACAGCTAAGACAGAAGGGAAGGCAGGCAGAAGCGCTATCCCTGATCAACTTACACTGCTGCCGCCGGACCACGAGGTAACAACTTTTAAATTACAGCCGGCACGCAGGAAGGCGAGGGGCAGGTGCAGGACTGCGAGAAGAGGGTCGCCAACGCAGTTTCGGGCTGCCACTGAGAAAGGGAGGGAGGCGCGGGGGTCTGGAACTCCGAACACAGGGGTGCATGGAACTCGCAGGGGAGGGGAGGGAGGGGGCATGGAACTCGGAGGGAAGGGGGGCCTAGAACTCGGAGGGGAGGAGAGGGAGGGAGGGAGGGGGGCATGGACCTTGGATGGCAGGGGGGGCTGGAACTCGGAGGGGAGAAGAGGGAGGGAGGGAGGGAGGGAAGGAGGGGGTCATGGAACTCGGAGCTCGTACGTGATAATGAGCGCTAAGTCAAACTGAGAATGGCTCCGAGGCAGCAACTCGCGCCACAACTATCTGTTGACATTCTTAATACTGTGCCGCTCAAAATACATCGGGCAAGCGCTGATCTCGCAAGACAACTCACTGCTGACGTCCCAATACAGCTGGTAGGGTTAAAAATACTATTGAACAGATGTCGACAGGCTGCAGTCATGTTCTGATATAGTTTCTCAGACTCTATCAACTGAAAAATAGGGGTCTCTCTCTCTCTCACACACACACACTCTCTGTGTCACACATACACTCTCTCACACACTCACTCACTCATTCTCTCTCTCTCACACACACACACTCTATCTCTCACATAAACTTTCTCTATCAAACACACACACTCTCTCTCACTCTCACTCTACACACATACTCTATCTATAACACACACTGTCTCACACACACACTCTCTCTCTCACAAACACACTCTGTCACAGACACACTCTATCACACTCACTCTGTCTCTCACATACACTCTCTCTGACACACTCTCTCTATCACACTCTACCTCTGTCACACACACACTCTCTCACACACACAGTCTATCTCTCTCTGTCTCACACACAGGGCCGTGCCAACACGGTAAGCGGGGTAAGCGCCGCAGGGGGGCTTCCTGCCTTCAAGGGCGCCACTGCAGTGCTGCCCCGCCTCCCACCTACCTTTAAAAAACTTTTTTGCAGGCAGCGCCTCGGGTCTGCCCATCTGCTTGTAAAACAAGTAAATCTCTTCTCCTCGTCATCGTCGGGCCTCACTGTGTCCCGCCCTCGCGGAAATAGGAAGTTACCTCAGAGGAGGGCGGGACACAGTGAGGCCCGACGATGGCGAGGAGAAGAGATTTACTTGTTTTACAAGCAGACGGGCAGCTGCCTGCAACTCGGCTTCACAACATTTTTAGCAGCATATTTTAGCAGACAATGAAAACAAAACACCTTGATGATTTCCCGGATCTGTAGGGGACATATTGAACCGTGACTGCACCCTCAGGATCGATGATGCCTTGAAGAAGGATCATGGAAAATATTTCTTAAGGATACAGGGAGAGGATTTCAGTTACAGCTACAAAATGCCAAGCTCAACAAAACCATTGGTGAATGTAACAGGTGAGTACTGTTAAGTATTTTACGACTTTGTATCTGTCTGTTTGACTTTCTAGAATGATCGACAGCATTTCGCTCAGATGAACCAGACAGACGTGATTCATGTTGCTAAAGTTGCAGTACAGTGTGGAGCATGTGGCTGGATTTCCCCGTGCTTTCCCCTGGTACTGGCTCTTGTTTACTACCGGGGTAATAACTGCGGGAGGTCTGGACTGTGACAGTCTCTTCCTGTGTCACTTGTTTAGATCTGTGGGAGCAGCCTGAGTTTTGTCCCTCTGCAGAGCTGGTTGCAGGGACTCCTGTGAATATCACCTGCACAGCTCCAGGGAGGTGCTCAGGAACCCCTCCCAGAATCACCTGGACAGGAACTTTAAATACAGCTAATTCCACACTTATCACCCAATCTATGAACAGGGACGGGACAGTCACCCATGCATCCATGATCTCCTTCATCCCATCCATAGGAGAC
Source organism: Microcaecilia unicolor (assembly GCF_901765095.1). NCBI lineage: Eukaryota > Metazoa > Chordata > Amphibia > Gymnophiona > Siphonopidae > Microcaecilia > Microcaecilia unicolor. The sequence goes on from NC_044040.1 coordinate 86,338,162, forward strand.
CAGAACAAAACACTGACCTGTAAGGTGTATTTCCCTGCGGTAGGACAATCCATTAACACAACGCTCAGCTTAAAGTAACTTTCCTGTTTAGCTACTCTAAAGAATCAGTCACACAGCAAAGTAGAAATGAGACACTGCGGGGGGGGGGAATTAAAGCAGCGATTTTGCTCAGATCTAGCACAAAATTTCTGGGGAAATGAAAGTGCAGGCACAGTTAAATATGGTAAAAATCATTATTGCCAAGGATCTTGTATTCTACTTTTTTTAATCATTCTTTTTTTATTTTACTGGCACTTTAAAGCTACAGAGCAAACCAGTCTTGTCTTTCATAACACAACCTCTAAGCCTAGCGTCATGTATTCCCGTTCTTCTCTACAGAAACTACAAATCCCAGTATATAATTAAAATAAATAATCAGAATTCCCTCTGAAGTAATCCACTCCCACACACAGAAACCTTAAAGGATATAACATGCTTGCCGTGGATCCTGAGTTACGTAAAGCCTTACTAAACCATCACTGTTCCTTATGCAAAATTACCTTTTTCTCTCCCAGATATTATCGTAAAGGGTTTCCAAATCTTTTCAAACGGAATCACTGTTTTGTGATGAATTCTGTTACCATTTGCATGATATAAACCCTCCATATCCTTCTAAAACAATTTTAAATATTGGGGGGTTAAGGGGCCTTTTTACTTAAATATGTTAAGCAACACACATTTAACACCTGGAAACCAGGTAAAAGCCATATGACCATGGGCAGGGAGAAGAAGCCTAATGGTTAGTGCAGTGGCCTGAGAACTAGGGGAACTGGGCTTGATTCCCACTACAGCTCCTTGTGACTGGGCAAGTTACTTAACCCTCCTTGCCCCAGGTACAAAATAAGTGCATGCCCTCCTCCCCCATCTTAATTGATTTTGCATTAGTTTTCTTGTTTCCATCCATTGAACTGCCATTACTTTGATCATTTTCTGTCAGGGGGGGGGGGGGGGGATGACACAGAAGCATTATTCAGGTAGCATGCTACACTTTCCACATGCAAACTGGTAACTCACTATTAATATGGGCCACATACCACCTCCTAATTTGGCACCATGCATTAATGGGAACATAAATGCATGACCTGCAATAAAGTGTGGGAATGCCCCCAAATGTTGCAGCGCAAAATTTGCAGGCATCATGCAGTAAAATTCTGCATTATGCAGCAGCAACTGCAGATTTTACTGCTGTGTAGTAAAAGGGTCCCTAAACGCTCTCACATTGCCAAGCTCACATCTTGCAGTAATGAAAAGTTGGGTGATCAGTTTGTTTTTCCAAAAGCCTTTGGTGCAAAGAGCCTCAGTAGGAATATCTTGGAGGTCCCATAGTAGCATATTCCCGGATATTTTCCAGATCCAGCCTGACACATTGTTCCCAAAAGGGTCAATTTTGGGCAGTCCCACCATGCATAAAGTATTAGCTGGATCCCATATTCTACTGACATCTGTTCTTTATCCCTGTATAAATTTGCAGGGGATTATGTCTAATTAGATACTTTCTATAATAGATTTTATAGGACATTGAAATTCATCTTTCACTCATGCAATAAGACACGTTTTATGAAGATTTTTGGCCAATGATGACATAACCTGTTGAGTGCTGTGAAGATGTCAGTGATAAGTTTGCTGTAGCACCGAGGTTGATTGAGGTCTTTTCCTCCATGTGTTATTGTTATGATTTTCATTTTTATCTTCATTTTTGCTCCGCACTTTTAGGAAGATCCTTGAGCAATTAACAATTTAGATTCTAAAGTATTTTGTTGAAAGGAATTTGAGTCACGTTTTGGAAGGCATCCAACAGATTACAGTTGATTGTAGAGTATGTGATGGTTGGTAGAGATACAAAGTAGATGATTTTGGTATTTATGGTATTTTATGCTGGGGGGGGGGCGCCGACTGATAGTCTGCAGGGGGGCACCAGAGACCCTAGGCATGGCCCTGCTCACACACATACACACTCTCTCTCAAACATACACACTCCGAGGAAAACCTTGCTGGCGCCCGTTTCATTTGTGTGAGAAATGGGCCTTTTTTTACTAGTATGAAAAGAATGAGCTCTGGGGCAGCTGCCAGAAGTCCCGGCACTTGGACAATGGCCCTCTCCCACCTCTGACAACTGCCCCACATACCGACACCCCTTGTGAGACCACGCTGTAAACTGCAATCTACCCTGCCCTACAGGAAAGCTTGGGTTATCCCGGATTTCCAAGAAAGGGGAAGGACCTACCACACCCCCCAAATGACCTCTCCACCACTCCCAGGCCAGCCTAAGAGGTCGCAAAAGTGGGGACAATTTCACTCATGCCCCCTTAGAATGAATTATGTTAAAGACTGAAAAAGGGGAGGCCGCTGTTTCCCATACACCCTGGGGGGGGGGGGGGGGGGCAAATGCGAAATGCCCAGTGTGGAGTTCATGTATCCAGCGTAATACTGCAGCAACATTATATAGTCTGTGATCCGGCAAGTTAACTCCCCCCTCCCCTTTCTCTGATCAATTTGTTTAGCCCTTTACAGGCACGTCTCATACCCCAAATGAATGAAGATATTATTCCCCTATATATTTTCTCATCTTTACTAGGCACCCAAAGTGGCATCATCTGGAGGGGATACAAAACAGTTTAGGCAATAAAACCATTTTAACCAGCGCCACCAGTCCTAGGAGTGAAATGGGGAAGTCCTTCCACTTGTTACAAAGGCTCTTGATGGCCTCTATTTTCTCCCGAACATTCTTCTGATACATGACACTTGTCCAGATGTAAAAACACGCCTAGGTACTTCATAGGACCCGAGATCCAGACTAAGGGGAAATCAGGTAGCCTCTTACATGCACAATTATTAGAAATCACCATTGCCTCCGACTTTTCAAAAAGCCCCAAACTTCTGAATAAGATCAATTAGCACAGGTATCCCCGACGCCTGACTCAAGAATATCAGCATGTCATCTGCAAACAGATTAATTTTATACTCTTGGGTCCCTAGCAGAATAGCCTTTAGTGTGCTAGTTTGTCTAATTTTACACACCAAAGGCTCGAGAGATAACAAACAACATCGGGGAAAGGAGACACCCTTGTCTCGTCCCCCGCTCCAGAGCAAAGAACTCAGTGAGTTCACCATTGACAAGAATTTGTGCCATGGGTTTACTGTAAAGAGCTCTTATTCCTGTTAGAAACTCCCCAAAAATACCAAACTGCGGCAATATCCAAAACAAGCGATCCCATAAGATTTTGTCAAAAGTTTTTCCGCATCTAAACTCACAATGATGTCATCCCCCGGTTCCCCCCCCCCCCCCCCCCTTCGTCTGGAGTGTGCTCAGAGCTCGAAGGTTATTAGTAGAGGCATACCTTCCTTGCACAAAGCCAGTCTGGTCATCTTGTATTAACTTAGGGAGAATTTTCCCTGACCTAGAAGCCAGAACTCCTGCAAATAATTTAATATCCTGATTTAACAATGAAATGGGATGGTAGGAGCCAAGTTCTCAGGGTCTCGCCCAGGCTTGGGTAATACTATTATAGAGGCATGAGTCAGGGAACCCGTGACCTGACATGGAGTGCATAGTGCATGACACAAGTCACAAAAGGGACCAACGACCTGAGCCCCCAGTATCTTGTAAAATTCAGAGCCCAGCCCGTCTGGTCCTGGCGCTTTGGCCAATTTAAGTTTTTTAATAGCGGACTGAATTTCTTCTCCCCTAAAGGCAGAAGCGTAGCCAGGTGGGGCGCAGGGGGAGCGGTCGCTCCCCTAAACAGCTGTTTAAAAAAGTGGCGCCTATGCGCCTCAACTCGATATTTTTTTTCTGCTCCCTCCCGAGTCTTGTTTAATCTTCTTTTGCTACCTCTTCCTCTGCCCACGCTCTCCCATCCGCGAGGTCACTTTTACTTCCCGAAGCGTTCTCCCTTCGGCACCAGCGATTATCAGTCAGCCTGCCAGCGTCGGGGCTTCTGCTTCTCTTCCTCAGGCGCACGTCCCACCTCTGCGCAAAACAGGAAGTTGCTTAGAGTGGGCGGGATGCACCTGAGGAGAAGCAGAAGCCCCGACGCTGGCAGGCTGACTGATAATCGCCGGTGCCGAAGGGAGAACGCTTCGGGAAGTAAAAGTGACCACAGACGGGAGAGACGGGCAGAAGAGAGGGTGAAGCCAATCGGAAGACGGCAGAGGGGACAGGAGCTGGATGGGAGGGTCAGAGTGAGAAAGGAAAGGGACACGTGTTGGTTGGAAGGAGGAAGAGAGGGGCTGGATGGGATCCTGAAAGAAAGAGAAAGAAGGGGAGGAGAAAGATCTGGAAGAGACAGTTACTGAATGGAGAGTGGGAAGGGACAGGTGCTGGTTGGAAGGAGGAATAGAGGGGACAAATACTAGAAGGAATGGTCAGAGAGAAGGGGCAGGTGCTGGAAGGGTCAGTGAGATGGGTTAGAAAGGGGACAGATGGCGAAAGGAAGGTGGAAGAGAAGGGACAGACTCTGGAAAATAGGGAAAGAGAAGGGAGAATGGGGGCAGACATTGGATGGAAGGGGAAAGAGTGCAGGCTGGATGGAAAAAGTAGAGGAGGCACACACTATGTGGAAGAGGGTTAGGGGCAGACATTAGATGGAAGGGGGGGAGAGAGGGGCATCCTATTATTTCACAGGTTTTTTTTTGCTAACTCTCCCCCCTTTTCCAGCACCTCTTTCCTCCCTACTGTACAGCACCCTCTTTCTATTTTCACTCCTCTGCCCAGTATATTCTCTTGTTTTCTCTCACCCCCCTCCAGCATCTCTCCCTAACACTCCATCCAGCTGGATGGAAGGGGATAGGCCTCTAAAGGGGTTGAGTGAGGGCAATTGCTGTCTTGGAAGAGGGAGGGAATATTGGAGGATGCTAGACATGAGGTGAGTAGGAAGACGGGGGAGATGCTGGACAAGGGGGAATAAAAAACAGAGGGGGTTACTGGACATTACACAGGGATGAGGACCAAGAAGGGGTATGCTGCACAAGGGAGGAGTAGGGATATAGGGGAGATGCTGATATGGAAAGGAGAGAAGGACAAGGAGGAATGCTGCATACAAGGGGGGAGTAGGGTGTCAGGGAGAGATGCTGGATGGAATTGAGGGAAAGAGGACATCCTGGACGGAGGGGGGTAAGAGAAAACGAAAGAGAATATACTGGTCAGAGGAGTGAAAATAGAAAAAGGGTGCTGTACAGAAGAGAGGAAAGAGACGGTGATGGAAGAGAGGGGATAGCAAAAAAAAAAAAAAAACTATGAAATAATAGGATGAAGAATAGGAGGGCTGGAGTAAGGGAGATGAAAACTGTAGGCAGATGTGGTTAAAAATAAAAAGGAAGATTGAAGACTTTAGTAAAAATTAATGAAGTCTAAGAGGCAGAAAACTAAATGAAGGAAAGCTGAAAGGAAAAGATCAATTCAGAGGTGGATATAGGAGAGAAAGTGAAGAAGGCAGGAAGGGAGAGAAGAAGTGGCAGATGAACTGGAGATCATGTGAAGAAAGTTAAGAAAAGCCAGAAACTGGAGACTGAGACAAACATGATGGGAAAAAGAAAGCAAAATGACCAAACAACAAAGGTAGAAAGAAAAAATTTATTTTTAATTCACTGAATGGAAAATGTCAGTTTTACAGTAAGTTTACACTGCTTTCTTTATATTTTGCAGAGTGCTGTTTTGATTTCTCTTTCTCTAGTGTTGCAGTGTGGCTTCTTGGGTTTTAAGTTTAGTCTACATATTCATATTTTATCTTTGTGGTAATTTATTCTGTACCTGGCAAGGGTGTTCAGTGTTTGTGACCGAGGCCAGGTACTCTGTTTGCACCTAGTTTCTGTTTAAGCATCTGTAAGAATTCAACTTGTTCCAGTTTTCTAATGGGCATACTGATGTTCTAGTTCCTACTGTAGTATTTCCTGTGTTGCATTTTTCTAGATAAGGTCTTTGTTGTGTTACTTCTGTAAATCAGTGGTGTTATGGTCAAGTAGATTATATAGATTTTGAGTGACTTTTGTAGGCTTTGTATTACAGGTACAGCTGTTCCTCGTTAGAGTACAGGGGCGTTGCTGCTAATGGTGTCACCAGACTCATGGCTGAAGAATGGAGTGTTGGTTCTCCTGAACCACAGCAGAAGGGCCAGCGCCAGTGGCACCAGCACTGCACTCTTCAGTCATGATCATGACAAACACTAGCAGCACGAGCACTCCTGGTTGACAGAGTATGAATTGCAGCTAAGTTCTAAAGAGCCACTGTGGGGTGAGGATGCTCTAAGTTAGAGTGTGAATGGTAAATGACTGCAAATATTTTGCTTCATAGTTCAGGAAAAATTCAGTGAAAAATGTTTGGGCAATTCATAATGTGTTACCAAGCAGCATTCTTAGATGACTATCAGCTAACTAACCATAACAAAAATAATATCAATTTTTCTATTGTGCTATGCGTTTCTCCACTACCAGGGAATAGACACATGCTCATACTGTTTCCTGTGGTTTCCAATTTGACTTCTGCTAGTTCAGTTGTGTGATCGTTGCTGGCGCCTATTTTACAAAAGTCTGCTCCCCCTGACCTTAAAACCTAGCTACGCCTCTGCCTAAAGGGTGCATTCAAGAAGTCTAATTGCTCCTGTGTAAGAGACGGGAGGTGCAGTCCCCTGAAAAAGGCCTCACTCTGTGCAACATCACATTGCCCCGAGTCATATAATGATTTGTAGAAGTCTACAAATGCAGCTTGGATCTCCTTCTCTTTCATGGACCGCTGCCCTGACAATAACAATACAGGAGATTAGCTGTGTCGCCGGTTGGTTACAGACTAATGTTGCCAGCAGTCTGCCTGCCTTGTTTCCCCATCTGTGCAAGTTGTATTTATATAGCTGGATATCTCTCAGGGCGTGCTGGTTTAAAATCTCATTTATACGGCCTTTCAAAGCACTATAGGTTTCACTTGCACCCTGCTTTCCTGGGCCTCCTGGAGTTGTTTGAACAAGTATATTAACTCTTCGTCCTGTTTCTTGCATGTATGAGCAGTGTACTCTATGATTTCCCCTCTCATAACCGCCTTTCCAGCTTCCCAGAAATTGATGGGGGATGTGTCACTGGGCTTATTGTCCTTTAAATAGTGTTGCCACTTCTCTATGAGGAAACCCCTAAACTTAGGGTTCAAGTACAGTGTCGGGCTCATACGCCACCCTGCCGAGGCCTTCCTTCTCATTATTCCCATGTCCACCCAGACCATGCTATGGTCTGACACCGCCCCCGCTTCGATGTCGGCAGTTTGAACCACAGAGAAAAGGGAAGGGGCTGCTAAAATATAAACTAGCCTTGCGTACACTTTGTGTACCTGCGAGTAAAAAGTATATTCTCATATGTCAGGATGAAGCACACGCCAAGTATCAATCAGGCCTAATTCAGACTGAAGTAAGCCTATCCCCCTGCCTTTTAGCCCTTTGGGCCTCTTCTTTGACAGGTTGCAGTCAATGGTGGGATCTGCAGTGATATTGAAGTCCCCGCCTACCATTAGCTGGTATTCACACAAAGGCACTAGAGCTGCTAAGAGTGAGAAGAATTTCTGAGAGTACACATTTGGGGCACAAAACAAACACAGGGCAATCCTCTGACCTTGTAACACCCCAGCCCGTATTACAAATCTCCCATCTGGATCCTGTATTAACTTGTGCCTAGTGAAGTCCAAAGCTTTGTGAATAAGAATAGTCACTCCCCGCTGCCTGTTGTTGAAGGAAGCAAAAGCAATCTCCCCCACCAATTCGTGCTTTAACTTAGCATGCTCTGAAGGAGAAAGATGTCTCCTGAGCCAATAAGACGCTTACAGTAACAAAATATTTTTCCTCTTTATGGGAGAATGAATACCATCCACATTCACGGTAGCCACCCGCAAACTACCCTTATCCCCATTGCTCCTGGATAGGTCTGCACAACCATAACAATATTATCAACCCTAGGGATGGCGGCCCAGCTAGAGCACCCCACATGGTCTGTGCACTCCTTTGTAATTGCAGGTCTTGCCTCAACCAGCCAGCCTCAAATTTGAGATCATTCAGCCTCAACCCCTGAGTATCTCCCACCCTCCCCTTAAGCTGAACTCCCTGCACCTCACTCATCCTAGTCACAGTAGAAAGGCCCCCCACCCCTCCCTCCCCACCAATAACTATCCCCCCAGTCATCAGCAATGCTTCCCGAAACCTCCAAATCCACACACACCCCAGCCACATCCCCACACACCTCTGACCCCTGAACCCCCTCTCCCCTATCGAATTTCCCAATCCCTCTACTTCCCCCCGCCCCCCCAGCTTGTCTCCCCCCAAACACTCCCGCCGCATGCATACCTCCCTCCACGCGCTACTCCTTCCATAACCCTCAGTCATACCACTTTCTCCGCAACCCCTACCTACCACCCCCAGCACTCCTTAAAATAACCCAAAGAACTACACGCCCAACTCCTCCCCCCCCCTTCCCCAACCCACCTAACTTAAGAAACAACCAGCGGCCTGAGCCACCATAAATGTTTCGGAACTTGCATGTCAAAAATATGGAAACACCAATAAAGCATAAGGAACCCAGCAGCACGCAGGGACTAGAACACTCTGTAGATACCCCAGTGCAACTTCAGATCTCATTCCTGAGATTTGACGCCCTTGCACTGGACCTCTCACGCTTATGCAGCACATATGTCCGATCCTCAATGCAGGTGAGCGTGAGAGTAATCCGCTACCACTGTCCGACAACACAGTTAGTTGCATTGAAACTCCTTCCCTTCAGGTTGCGCCCTCAATCTCCAGCCACGCACAACAGAGCGGGATTCTGTACATCAGGGATCTTCTCCAGGAAAGGCTTTAGTTCCTCTGCTTTAGTCAGGCTTGCAGTGCGGTTATCATAAGTGATCCTCACTTTGGCCGGATATTGGAAAGCAAAACGAATGCTTTTCACATACAATTGTGAACAGTAGGGAGCCAAAAGTTTCCTCTGCTCCATTACCCTAAGCGAAAAGTCCTGGAATAGCAGTAACTTGTTGCCTTTATACTCAAGTGAATGCTGTTTTTTGTACAGTTCCAACAACTTCGCCTTGACTGCATAGTTCAGCAACCTTGCAATTACTAGATGGGCTCTTCCCGATTCCTCCCTGCGCACTCCAAATCTGTGAGCCCGCTCCACCTGGACTGGGCCTACCTCCGAGGGGAGCCCCAGAGATTTCGGCACAGTGGCGTAGGGCCTGGGTTTGGGCTTAAGCCCACCTAGTAGCAGCACACCTATAATGTACCTTGTAAATAGCAGATCTTCGCCTGCAGTGAGCAGCGACTGATACATACTATTCGCACCGTCCCCGCAGCCTTCCCTCTGATGTATTCCCGCCTATGCGGAAACAGGAAGTTGCATCAGAGGGAAGACTGTGGGGCCAACATGAGCAGTGTGTATTAGTTGCTGCTCGCTGCCAGTGAAAATCTGCTATTTAAAAGGTATTCAAGTTAGGGGGATGTTTAAAAGATCATATGACATGCACGCGAGAGAGAGAGAGACCAAATCACTTGTGGGACAAGGTGAAGTTCTTCTGCCCACCCAAAATTGTGTGTCTGGCTACGCCCCTGTTTCGGCAGCCATTGCTCCAGCAACTCCTTCAGCTCAGGATCAGGAATCGATTCAGGTAATCCAATAATACGAAGATTTTTCCGTCTACCTCGATTTTCTTGATATTCGACCCTATCTGTGAGGGTTCGCACCCGAGACTCCAGCTTGCTAATTCGAGTCTCTGCTGCCACCGCATGATCCTCTTGGGTGGAGATGTGTTTTTCCGCTTGTTGGAGCCGCGCCGCATGCCCCGCTATACTGTCTTTAATCTCCTCCATTCCTTCATGCAGTTTGGCCAGCTTGTCATCTAGTATCTGGGACAAGTGCACATGGACACCTGCACATTATCATCCTGCAGGCCAGGAGGGTGAGCTGGTGATTTAGAGGCTGCGACTCCACCACTTTGTGCACTGCGTTACTTTTCTCTCGACCAGGCCTCGGCATCTTAACTGGTATCCGTCAGAGGGAAAGAAAAAAACTTCTCTACCAGTAGTCTCCGCTTCCGTTCCCTAAGCTCTAATCGTGCGTTTGGGGCACTTTCCTTGGCAAGTTCTTACAATTAAGTAGGTTTTAAGAGTTGAGGGGCGAGGAGCCGAGTCGTCAGGTATCCATTCAGGTCGATTCCGTCATGTGACCCCACAAGGTACCTTCTTACATATTTGGTGGACTTGTCCCAAGGTCCAGCAATTCTGGGATTCTGTTTTCAATCTCATAACAAAAACGATAGGCTGCTGTCTGTTTAATATTGGATTGCAGAGACTTCTGGCCAAATTGCAAAGGATTGTGGCTAGTATAGCTATGGCGAGCAGACTAATCCTAGTGTCTGCCTGGTAGCAACCGGAGGTATCCACTATGTATCAAGTGCTCACCAAAACTGATTATGTTTATCTTATGTCTGTTAACTGTATTATGACGACAAAATAAAACTATTGAATTTTAGTAGGGCATGGTATCTATACAGCAAATGGAAGGAGCAGACGAGAAACTAAATTCTTGCTGGTTATTGGATCCCCATTACTGATATGGCTGCTATTTGATAGGAAAGGGAGAGGGGTTAGGGAAGGAGGTGGGAAGGAACTTTGACTTGTAAGTTGTTCTGATTGTACTTTGTAGCCCTATACTGAAGAGCCACGGTACATCTTGTATACATGTTTTTTTCTTTGTGTGTTTGGTTTAGTGTATGTTTATGTTAATAAAAATCTCTGTTTTGAAATCTGTTCATAGTGACATCTAATAGATATCTTATCAAATTTAGTTTAATTTTATTTTTCTTTCCCAAGCAAAGGAATGTTTGGGTACTACTCCATTCTAACCACCCTTCCCCATATACAGTCATAAGTACATATAAGTATTGCCATACTGGGACAGACCAAAGATCCATCAAGCCCAGTATCCTGTTTCCAACAGTGGCCAATCCAGGTCACAAGTACCTGGCAAGATCCCAAAACAGTACAATACATTTTATACTGCTTCTCTTAGAAATAAGCAGTGGATTTTCCCCAAGTCCATTTTAAAGTTTCAACAATTTTTATTGATGATTTAACATATTATCACTGCCAGCAATTTCCACCAATAAGCTGGTTATTAGTACATACTGAACAAAGGGAAGTTGGTATTCCATCATCAAAGTTTTAACACTTTCTCCCCTCCCCAACTTAAGCTATTAAACTCCCTACCAGATTATTCACATATCGAATTGGTTGAAATAATTTGGCAAACCCTCATCTGTTGGATGTTTTACTACTACTACTTAGAAATGCTAAGTAGTAGTAGTAAAACATCCAACAGATGACAACCATACTATGTCAGTTTACGCTCCTCCCCCACATCCCCCATTATGCTCTCCATGAAACAGCAGAATAAGAAGTGAGAGTTATATATCAATCAAGTTTTACCAATACACAACTAAGCATTTCGTGTCTCGCCCACCCCAACCCCGTCTCCCCTCCTTCTTGTGTTACAACCTTACATGTGTAGTATACCGTGAAATAGGGACACACCTGCCCTACTAAGAGAGCAAATTGCCAACCCCATTTTTTCAATCCGCTCCCCATGTCATATATACAGTGGGGGAAATAAGTATTTGATCCCTTGCTGATTTTGTAAGTTTGCCCACTGACAAAGACATGAGCAGCCCATAATTGAAGGGTAGGTTATTGGTAACAGTGAGAGATAGCACATCACAAATTAAATCCGGAAAATCACATTGTGGAAAGTATATGAATTTATTTGCATTCTGCAGAGGGAAATAAGTATTTAATCCCTCTGGCAAACAAGACCTAATACTTGGTGGCAAAACCCTTGTTGGCAAGCACAGCGGTCAGACGTCTTCTGTAGTTGATGATGAGGTTTGCACACATGTCAGGAGGAATTTTGGTCCACTCCTCTTTGCAGATCATCTCTAAATCATTAAGAGTTCTGGGCTGTCGCTTGGCAACTCGCATCTTCAGCTCCCTCCATAAGTTTTCAATGGGATTAAGGTCTGGTGACTGGCTAGGCCACTCCATGACCCTAATGTGCTTCTTCCTGAGCCACTCCTTTGTTGCCTTGGCTGTATGTTTTGGGTCATTGTCGTGCTGGAAGACCCAGCCACGACCCATTTTTAAGGCCCTGGCGGAGGGAAGGAGGTTGTCACTCAGAATTGTACGGTACATGGCCCCATCCATTCTCCCATTGATGCGGTGAAGTAGTCCTGTGCCCTTAGCAGAGAAACACCCCCAAAACATAACATTTCCACCTCCATGCTTGACAGTGGGGACGGTGTTCTTTGGGTCATAGGCAGCATTTCTCTTCCTCCAAACACGGCGAGTTGAGTTCATGCCAAAGAGCTCAATTTTTGTCTCATCTGACCACAGCACCTTCTCCCAATCACTCTCGGCATCATCCAGGTGTTCACTGGCAAACTTCAGACGGGCCGTCACATGTGCCTTCCGGAGCAGGGGGACCTTGCGGGCACTGCAGGATTGCAATCCGTTATGTCGTAATGTGTTACCAATGGTTTTCGTGGTGACAGTGGTCCCAGCTGCCTTGAGATCATTGACAAGTTCCCCCCTTGTAGTTGTAGGCTGATTTCTAACCTTCCTCATGATCAAGGATACCCCACGAGGTGAGATTTTGCGTGGAGCCCCAGATCTTTGTCGATTGACAGTCATTTTGTACTTCTTCCATTTTCTTACTATGGCACCAACAGTTGTCTCCTTCTCACCCAGCGTCTTACTGATGGTTTTGTAGCCCATTCCAGCCTTGTGCAGGTGTATGATCTTGTCCCTGACATCCTTAGATAGCTCCTTGCTCTTGGCCATTTTGTAGAGGTTAGAGTCTGACTGATTCACTGAGTCTGTGGACAGGTGTCTTTCATACAGGTGACCATTGCCGACAGCTGTCTGTCATGCAGGTAACGAGTTGATTTGGAGCATCTACCTGGTCTGTAGGGGCCAGATCTCTTACTGGTTGGTGGGGGATCAAATACTTATTTCCCTCTGCAGAATGCAAATAAATTCATATACTTTCCACAATGTGATTTTCCGGATTTAATTTGTGATGTGCTATCTCTCACTGTTACCAATAACCTACCCTTCAATTATGGGCTGCTCATGTCTTTGTCAGTGGGCAAACTTACAAAATCAGCAAGGGATCAAATACTTATTTCCCCCACTGTACAACTTAAATCAGGTATGAGATCTAACAGCAATTCCCCTCCCCCGCCCCCCAACTAACTACATTCCCAATCGCTCAATCATTCCTTCTGAGGCCTGAGTTCTTATAACCCCACAAGACCAATAGGTGAATGAAATACCATTGAATATTACCCTCCCTCCCTATTCCCCACCCAGCATAAAGAATAATAAGTAGGTTCCCCCAAGTCCATTTTAATAATGGCTTATGGACTTTTCTTTTAGGAAGCCATCCAAACCTTTTTTAAACCCTGCAAAGCTAACCATATTTACCACATTCTCTGGCAACGAATTCCAGAGTTTAATCACATGTTGAGTGAAGAAATATTTTCTTCACTTTGTTTTAAATTTACAACTTTGTGGCTTCATTGCGTGCTCCCTAGCCCTAGTATTTTTGGAAAGAGTAAATAAGCAATTCACGTCTACTCGTTCCACTCCACTAGTTATTTTATAGACCTCTATCATATCTACTACTACTACTACTACTACTTATCACTTCTATAGCACTACAAGGGATACGCAGCGCTGTACACCATACACGAAAAGACAGTCCCTGCTCAAAGAGCTCACATTCTAAATAGGACAGACAAACAGACAGAACAACTAAGAGGTACGGGAATTAAAGAGATGGGGATAAAAGGGTACAGGGCAAGCGAGTAGTGGTTAGGAGTCAAAAGCAGCGTTAAAGAGGTGGGCTTTCAGCCTGGATTTGAAAACGGCCAAAGACGGGGCTAGATGTAAAATCTCGGGAAGTCTATTCCAGGCATGAGGTGCAGCAAGATAAAAGGAATGGCATCTGGAATTAGCAGTAGAGGAGAAGGGGACAGACAAGAGAGATTTATCCACAGAACGGAGTACCTGAGGGGGGGCGTAAGGAGAGACAAGAGTGGAGAGGTACTGGGGAGCGGTAGAGTGAATGCACTTATATGTCAGTAAGAGAAGTTTGAATTGAATGCAGAAACGGATAGGGAGACAGTGAAGTGACTTGAGGAGAGGGCTAATGTGAGCATAGCGACTCTGGCGGAAAATGAGTCGCGCAGCAGAGTTTTGGACTGATTGAAGAGGAGAGAGATGGCTAAGTGGGAAGCAGGTTGCAATAATCTAGGCGAGAGGTGATAAGAGAGTGGATAAGGGTTCTGGTAGAGTGCTCAGAGAGGAAGGGACGGATTTTGCTGATGTTATAGAGAAAGAAACGACAGGTTTTGGCATATCTCCCCTCAGCCGTCTTTTCTCCAAGCTGAAGAGCACTAGCCGCTTTAGCCTTTCCTCATAGGAAAGTCGTCCTATCCCCTTTATCATTTTCGTCGCCTTCTCTGTACTTTTTCTAATTCCACTATATTTTTTTGAGATGCAGTGACCAGAATTGCACACATTTGAGGTGCAGTCGCATAGTGGAGCGATACAAAGGCATTATAATGTCCTCATTTTTGTTTTCCATCCCTTTCCTAATAATTCTTAATATTCTATTTGTTTTCTTAGCCACTGCCGCACATCAAGCAGAGGATTTCAACATATCATCAACGACGACACCTAGATCCCTTTCCTGCTCGGTGACTCCTAATGTGGAGCCTTCCATTACGTAGCTATAGTTTGGCTTACTAGATGCCCAATCTCCCACTTGTAAGGTCCTCTTATAATTTTTCACAATCCTCTTGTGATTTAACAACTTTAAATAACTTTATCTTGTCAGCAAATTTAATTACCTCACTAGTTACTCCCATCTCTAGATCATTTATAAATATGTTAAAAAGCAGTGGTCCCAGTATAGACCCCTGAGGAACCCCATTGAGAATAATGACCATTTAACCCTACTCTCTGTTTTTAATCCACAATAGGACACTACCTCCTATCCCATGGCTCTCCAATTTCCTCTAGAGACTTTCATGAGGTACTTTGTCAAATGCCTTTTGAAAATCCAGATATACAATATTATTATTATTTATTGCATTTGTATCCCACATTTTCCCACCTATTTGCAGGCTCAAAGTGGCTTACATAGTTTTGTTATGGCATTGTCATTCTAGGATGTCAGATACAATACTACTACTACTACTATTTAGCATTTGTATAGCGCTACAAGGCGTATGCAGCGCTGCACAAACATAGAAGAAAGACAGTCCCTGCTCAAAGAGCTTACAATCAATGTGCAGAGGTTAAGTAAGGGAAGAAAGAAGGAAGGAAGTATTAAGGGGGTAAGTGTAGAAGGTGAACTTTCATATCTGGATGGGTTGGTGAAGTGGATTAGTAGGTCTGTAGGTTCTCTTTGTAAGCTTTGTTGAAGAAATATGTCTTCAGAGATTTGCGAAAGTTGGTTATTTCGTTGATTGTTTTCAGGTCTATTGGTAGTGCATTCCATAACTGCGTGCTCATGTAAAAGAATGTAGTGGCGTGCATCTGCTTGTATTTTAGTCCTTTACAGCTGGGGAAGTGCAGATTGAGAAATTTGCGGGATGACCTTGTGGCATTTCTGGGAGGTAGGTCCACGAGGTTTAGCATGTAGATTGGGGCGTCTGCGTGAATGATTTTGTGTACAATCGTGCAGATCTTGAATGCAATGCGTTCTTTGACTGGGAGCCAGTGAAATTTCTTTCTTAGGGGTTTTGCACTTTCGTACTTAGTTTTTCCAAATATGAGTCTGGCGGCTGTGTTCTGGGCTGTTTGGAGTTTTTTGATAGTCTGTTCTTTGCAGCCAGCGTACAGTGCGTTACAGTAGTCCAGATTACTTATTACCAATGACTGTACTAGGGTAAGGAAGATGTATCTCGGGAAGAAAGGTTTTACTCTTTTGAGCTTCCACATGGAGTGGAACATCTTTTTTTTCGTGTTCTTCACGTGGGTATCGAGAGTGAGGTTTCGATCAATGGTAACTCCAAGGATTTTCAAGTTTTGTGAGATGGGAAGAGAACAGTATGGTGTCATTATGGTGGAGAAGTTTTTTGTGTTATGTTGTGAGGTGAGTACAAGACATTGTGTTTTTTCTGCATTAAGTTTTAGTTGGAATGCATCCGCCCAGGTGTGCATGATCTGGAGGCTTTGGTTGATTTCGTAGGTGATTTCATTTAGATCATGTTTGAACGGGATGTAAATTATAACATCATCTGCATATATGTAGGGGTGGAGGTTTTGATTGGCTAGAAGTTTGGCTAAAGGTATCATTATTAGGTTAAATAGGGTTGGTGAGAGGGGGGATCCTTGGGGGACTCCACATTCAGGTATCCATGGGGGTGATCTGTCCGCATTCGTTGTTACTTGGTATGATCTTGTGGTCAGGAATCCTTTGAACCATTTGAGAACTGTGCCTCCTACTCCTAAGTATTCTAGTATGTGTAATAGTATTTCATGATTGACCATGTCAAAGGCACTGTACATGTCGAATTGTAGGAGGAGTATGTTGTTACCAGTTGCAATTGCTTGTTTGAATGAGTTAATTGCGGATACTAGAACAGTTTCGGTGCTGTGATCTGATCGAAATCCTGATTGAGACTCATGTAGAATTGAGTGTTTATTTAGGTATTCAGTCAGTTGTTTCGTCACTATGCCTTCCATGAGTTTGGTTATGAGTGGGATAGATGCTACTGGGCGATAGTTGGTTAGGTCCATTGTGCTTTTCTTAGCGTCATTTGGCAGCGGCATAAGTAAGATGTTTCCTTTATCTGTGGGAAAGAGCCCATTTTGAAGCCTGTGGTTTACGTGATTCGTAAGGTCTGTTTTGAACTGTTTGGGTGCTGTTTTTATTAGGTTGGTAGGGCAAATGTCTAGTTTGCATTGCAATTTGGCATATTTTCCAAGCCAATGTGAGATTTCATCTGATGAGAGCGTGTCAAAGTTGGTCCATGATCGATCTGCTGGGTATTCCCCGGGTTTAGGGCCTAGGCATTCAAGGATGTTTGTGTAATCCGTTATTTTGGTGGGTATCATGAGTTGGAGTTTTATGATTTTTTCATTGAAGTATTTTGCAAGATTGGTTGCTGATGGGGTGTCTGTATTATTAGAGGTGACTGGTGTAGTATTTAGGAGCTTGTTTACGAGTGAGAAGAATTTGTGTGTATCCTTGTAGTTTGGTCCTATTTTGGTTTTATAATACGTCCTTTTAGTTTGTCTGATAGTGTATTTGTATTTTCTTTGTAGTTGTTTCCAGTCTTTGAGTGTATGTTCATCTTTTTTCTTGCTCCATGCTCTTTCTAGTCTTCTGACCTGTGTTTTTAATTCTTTCAATTTTTCATTAAACCATGGTACTGAGTTTTTTCTACGTGAGGTTCTGGTTTGAAGTGGTGCTATGTTGTCTAGTACTGTTCTGCATCTGTTGTCCCATTCTTGAAGAAATTGGGGTGAGTCTGTAGGTGTTGTCCATTCATCGTTGTAGAATTGTTGCCAGAATATTAGTGGGTCTATTTTGCCTCTCGTAGTGTAGGTTTGTTGTTTTTGTTTTTGTTGTGTCTTTTTTGTTCTCCAGTGGAGGGAAAGGTTTGCACTGTAGTGATCGGACCATGGCGTGGCTGTCCATTTTATATCTGTTAATGAGAGATTTGGTTCTGATGAGAATTTGTGGGTAATGATATCTAGTGTATGTCCTTTGTTATGGGTGGGTTGCATGTTTGGCCAATGGAGCTCCCATAGTTGGAGGAAGTCCTTGCATTCGCGTACATTGCTTAAGTTAGTATCTTCAAGGTGCAGGTTGATGTCTCCTGCTATGAGCAGGTTCTGGGTGGAAACACAGGTGTTTGATATGAAATCCAGAAAGTGCGTTTGTGAATCTTGCCAGTTGCCCGGGGGTCTGTAAAATATGATTAGGTTTAGGTGATCACGTAGGTTGGAGTGGTTGATTCTGACTGAAGCTATTTCGAGTTGGGGAAGAATAGATTCTGCTGTTGTTGTGACTGTGAATTGAGATTTATAGATTACTAGTAAAAAAGCCCCGTTTCTGATGCAAATGAAGGGGGCTAGCAAGGTTTTCTTCAGAGTGTGCATGTGGGAGTGTGTGTCCCTGCCCTCTGCCCTCTCTCCCTCCCCCTCCCCCCTCCGAGTCCAGTCCTTCAGTGTTAAGTTTCCTGCTGTGCTGTGTTTGTGTTACAGAGAGAGTGAGGGCGTCTCTCTCCCCTCCCCCCTCTGAGTCCTTCACTGTTAGAGAGAGGGATTTCGTGCTGTGCTGTTTTCCTTCACTCATGGGGAAACCGGATATCTCTGGCGCTTCACACTTCCGGCTGGAGGCTTCATAGAACGTTGGTCTTGCCTTTCATATATATAGATTGCTATGCCTCCTCCTCTTTTTCCTTCTCTTGTCAAGTGTGTAATTTTGTATCCTGGAGGGCAAAGCTCTAGAATTATTGGATCTTTGGAGTCATGGATCCAAGTTTCACTAATAAGTAGGAAGTCAAGATGGTCTGCTGTGATCCAGTCGGTTATTATTGTGGTTTTATTAACTACCAATCTGGCATTGATGTATCCTATTTGTATTTGTTGGTGGTGTTCAGTTGTTTGAGGTGGTGATAATTTCTAACAGCTGTCTGTTTTCTTGTTGTGTGAGTTTATTATGTACTTTCTTTCCTTTCTGTTGCTGATGAATGTGGATAGGCATGTTGTGTATGGGTTGTGTGGGTGATTTGTGAGTTGTGGGAGTGTTGCTGTTTCTATTGACCAGTTCACCCCTTCAAAGAAATGTAATAGATTGGTGAGGCAAGATTTCCCTTCACTAAATCCATGTTGGCTTTGTCTCATTAATCCATGCTTTTGAATATGCTCTGTACTTTTGTTCTTTCTAATAGTCTCTACTATTTTGCCTGGCACCAACATCAGGCTCACTGGTCTATAATTTCCCAGATCTCCTCTGGTGTAATCAGGTGCACCAGCTGCCTATGTGGGGCTCTGTGAAGGAAAAATCTTCTTCTGGTATGGACTACCTACTTGAATGCCTTCAGTCCTAGGGAATGTAGGTTTTTTTTTTTTATTGAATCAGCTGTAATTAAGGGTACAGTTTTATGAGTTGGTGTTGGGAGGACTATGCCAAAAAGATGGGTTTCCAGTTTGTGGGTGGGAAGGGTTCTGTGGAGGAGGGTGGGAATGTTTTATGGTCTTTCCTGCAGGGGTCTGGGGCTTCAAGAGTACATGACTACAGATCCCGGAGTTTTCCTTGGATCTGTGTTCTGGGGAGGGGAGGGGGTTGGGGGAATGACTCATAAAGCTCTTGATGACTGATTTCTTTCTTTTTTTATTTGTATGAAATCTTTATTGAACAATTTTCAAGAAAAAGCCACAGATTACAGTGATCTGAAACATGCTTACATTAACATATGTGACCAACAATACCAAGACATCTAGGAGTGCTATACCCCAACAACACAACACAATAGTAGTTCTTGAAATACAGCAAGGTAACTTTAACTTCAAAGTGTTTTCCTTTTTCTTTTTTATACCCCCTTCCCCGTAACCCCCCCCCCCCCCCCCCCCGTTCATCCCCCCCCCCCTACCACCACTCTCCCTCCCCAGCACCCTATGGCCCCCTTAAAACCCCCACAGAACCCCCCCCCCCCCTTATCCCACTTAGGGTCTAGTCACAACTTGAATCATCACACTAAGAACAGAGTCAAAAAAGGATCCCAAAGAGGGGCATAATCGAACGGGAACGACCATCTCTAAGGGCGCCCATCTCTAAGGACGTCCTGGCGAAGGGGTGGGGAAACACGTATTATCGAAACAAGATGGAAGTCCATCTTTCATTTTGATAATACAGTCGGGGATGCCCAAATCTTTAACATTTAGGTTGACCTAAGAGATGGTCAACCTAAATGTTGAGATGGTCGACCTTAGAGATGGGCAACCTCGGTTTTCGCCGCTAATGGAAACCGAGGATGCCCATCTCAAAAATCACCAAATCCAAGCTATTTGGTCATGGGAGGAGCCAACATTCGTAGTGCACTGGTCCCCCCTCACATGCCAGGACACCAACCGGGCACCCTAGGGGGCACTGCAGTGGACTTCAGAAATTGCTCCCAGGTGCATAGCTCCCTTTCCTTGTGTGCTGAGCCCCCAAAACCCACTCCCCACAACTGTACACCACTACCATAGCCCTTAGGGATGAAGGGGGGCACCTACATTTGGGTTCAGTGGATTTTGGAGGGCTCACATTTACCACCACAAGTGTAAGGTGGGGGGATGGGCCTGGGTCCGCCTGCCTGAAGTGCACTGCACCCACTAAAAACTGCTCCAGGGACCTGCACACTGCTGTCATGGAGCTGGGTATGACATTTGAGGCTGGAAAAAATGTTTTTTAATTTTTTGGGGGGGTGGGAGGGGGTTGGTGACCACTGGGGGAGTAAGGGGAGGTCATCCCCGATTCTCTCCGGTGGTCATCTGGTCAGTTCGGGCACCTTTTCGAGACTTGGTCTTGAAAAAAAATGGACCAAGTAAAATGGGCCAAATGCTCGTCAGGGACGCTCTTCTTTTTTCCATTATCAGCCGAGGACGCCCATCTCTTAAGCCCGCCCCTGGTCCCACCTTCGGTACGCTGCCAACACCCCCGGGAACGTTGGTCGTCCCCGCAACGGAAAGCAGTTGAGGACACCCAAAATCGGCTTTCGATTATGCCGATTTGGGCGACCCTGAGAGAAGGACGCCCATCTCCCGATTTGTGTTGAAAGATCGGCGCCCTTCTCTTTCGAAAATGCCCCTGAAATTGTCCCCCATTTAGCAAGTGAATTACATTTGAGTGCGCCAAGTCTCTCCATTTCACAAATATACCAGAGTTTATTTAGCCATTTAGTAATAGAAGGAGCACAAGGTTGCTTCCAGTGCGCAGCTAATGTCACACGAGCAGCAGACATCACATGTCTCACCAAGACAGCTTGAAACCTGGTCAGACCGGGAGGTTTTTTACAGAACAAAAAATAAAGCGGACACCAGCTAAGTGATCTACCTAACCACCTCTTCAACCAATACTGTATTCCCTTCCAGAATGCTCTAGCCTTCACACATTTCCACCAAAGGTGTTCCATAATCCCCTTTCCCTCACACCCCGTCCAGCATAACGCTGACACCTAGGGATAAACTTGACTAAGATGTGCCAGCGTCAAATACCACCTATATAGCCCCTTGACATAATTTTCTTTAAGGGGAACTTACTCCTCAATTCGCTGACTTATTTTCCAAGAAGCCCGCTCCAGGAGAGACCAGTCCTCTTCAACAATTTCAATCTCCAACTCATCCTGCCATCTCCACCTATGCGTATAAGAAAGCTTAGCCTGTGATCTCAAATGCTTATACAAACCACAAATCAGACCCTTCGTTCCAACAACTTCCTCACACAAATCTTCCAAAAAAGAATTTTCCCTAAGTATCTGAGTCTTAATGGTGGGGACGCTAAGAAGTGCCTCAGCTGAGTGTAGGCATAAAACTCCTGTGGCAAAATAGAAAACTCCATCATAGTGTCGAAAGATTTAAGGGAATCTCCCTCATAGAATTGACCCCAACATGTGAGACCTAACAAAGCCCATCGAGCAAAAGGCCCCCGACCCAATCCCGGAGGAAAAATTGGATTCATCCAGATAGGACATAAACATGACCACACACCCTCAGGTTTCAGAAACAGAGAGTCCCAATAATATAGAGTGGATGAAATCAAAGGACAAACGCTTAAAGGAATGCTACAATATTTTCTAGGGATCCACATGAGCCCACCAATTAGAGAGGGATTCACGGCCTCCTGTTCCAGTTTAACCCAAAGTTTCTGAGAGGAGTTCTGGTACCATTCTAACGCCGAACGAGCCTGAGCCACCCGATAATACAAAACAACATTCAGCACCCCCAAACCCCCCTTCATCAGGTCCTGATACAGAAGGAAACAGGGCAATCTAGGCCGTTTGTTGTGCCAAATGAACAAATGTTATCTGCTTTGCACCTTGAAAAGAAAAGAACGAGACAATTTCAAAGGAAGGACCTGAAATAGATACATCAATCTGGGAAGAACATTCATTTTTATAGTAGCTATACGCCCAAACCAAGACAGGTCAGAGCAGTCCCACCGATCCAAATCTCTATAGATATCCCTCAAAAGAGGAGAATAGTTTGCAGAAAATAAGTCAGCGAATTGAGGAGTAACAGCAACACCTAAGTACTTCAATCCTTAGAAAACCCAGCGACAGGAAAATGTATCTTTAAGAGACGCCAGCAGGTTGGAAGAAATGCCAACCGGCATAGCTTCCGATTTACTCATATTAAGTTTAAAGCCGGAAACCATAGAATACTCATTTAAGACTTGTAACAAATTAAGGAACGAGATCAATGGCTTCGTTAAAGAAAGTAGTATGTCATCCACAAATAAAGACACTTTGTACTCATGTCCTCCCACTGAAACTCCTGTAACATTAAGATTTGAGTGCAACTGTTCGGCCAACGGTTCCATTACTAAAGCAAAAAGCATCGGAGAGAGGGGACAACCCTGCCTCGTCCCCCTTCCCAGCGGGAACAACAAGGAATTACCACCATTAATCCGCACACAAGCAGATGGGGATGCATATAGAGCCTGAATCCACCCCCTAAAGTGAGAACCAAATCCGAATTTCTCTAACACTTTATCCAGAAAAGGCCAATGGACTCTGTCGAAGGCCTTCTCCACATCCAATCCCAGAAGACAAAAAGAAAAATCATCCTGATGTGCAAGATGAATTAAATTAAGCACCTGATGAATATTATCCATAGTTTGCCAGCCAGGAACAAATTCGACTTGGTCTGGATGAACCAGAGCCGACAACACCGAAGCTAGCCTATTAGCCTACACTTTTGCCACAATTTTAACATCAGAATTGAGAACTGAAATTGGATAGGACGCACACTGAGTCCTACCCTTGCCTGGCTTCGGAATCACAGCTATCCATGCTTCCATCATAGATCTTGGGAGGGGGTTACCCTCTGGAACTTCATTAATAAAACTCATTCGGGAAGCCATCTAAACCCAGTGACTTACCCCCTGGAAGCTGTTTAATAACCTTGTGAACCTCTTCTATTGTGATCAGTGGCTTAGCAAGGGCGGGGCGGTGGGGGCGGTCCGCCCCGGGTGTCAGCGGGTGGGGGGGTGCTCCGCTCCTGCTGCTCCCACCCTGTCCTGCCTTAAAAAAATTTTTTTCGAAGCGCCGGAGTGGCAGGCAGCGCCTCGCGTCTGCCCTGCTAGTAAAAAGCTCCTCGACATCGTCGGCGGGTCTTCCCACATTGAGTCCCGCCCTCCTCTGAGGTAACTTCCTATTACCGCGAGGGCAGGCGGGAATCAATGTGGGAAGGCCCGACGACGACGTCGAGGAGCTTTTTACTAGCAGGGCAGACGCAAGGCGCTGCCTGCGACTTCGGTGCTTTGAAAAAAATTTTTTTAAGGCAGGACAGGGTGGGAGCAGAACGGAGCTGGTAGGTGTGTCGGGTAGGGTGGGAGGGGGGACTCAGAGGGGTGCTCAAAGGGGAGAAGGGGATTGGGGAGGGTGGGGGAAGGAGCCCAGAGGGAAGAAGGGGATTTGGGAGGGTGGGGGAGCCCAGATGGGTGCCCAGAGGGGAGAAGGGGATTGGGGAGGGTGGGGGAGCCCAGTTGGGTGCCCGAAGGGGATTGGGGAGGGTGGGAGAGCCCAGATGGGTGCCCAGAGGGAAGAAGGGGATTGGGGAGTGTGGGGGAGCTCAGATGGGTGCCCGAAGGGGATTGGGGAGGGTGGGGGAGCCCAGATTGGTGCCCAGAGGGGAGAAGGGGATTGGGGAGGGTGGGGAAGCCCAGATGGGTGCCCAGAGAGGAGAAGGGGATTGGGGAGGGTGGGGGAGCCCAGATGGGTGCCCAGAGGGGAGAAGGGGATTGGGGAGGGTTGGGGTACCCAGAGAGGAGAAAGGGATTGGGGAGGGTGGGGGAGCCCAGATGGGTGTCCAGAAGAGAGAAGGGGATTCTCCGAGGACAAGCAGGCTGCTTGTTCTCACTGATGGGTGACGTCCACGGCAGCCCCTCCAATCGGAAACTTCACTAGCAAAGGCCTTTGCTAGTCCTCGCAGCGCGCCATGCGCATCGCGCATGCGTGGCCGTCTTCCCGCCTGAACCGGCTCGTGTTCGTCAGTCTTCTTTTGTCCGCGCTCGTTTCGGTCGTGTTTACGCCGTTCGCGCCCCTTAAGTTGACCCTCGCGCGTCTTTTTGACTTTTCGCTACTAAAAAAAACAAAAAAGAAAAGGATTTCGGAAGAAGACCTTTCGGTCTTTTTCCCCTTCCTGTATTTCCAGCTTTTGCCCCGTTAAGTTTTCTTTCGTTTTTGGGGTAGGCCCTTTTGAGGCCTCAGGTCAAATTTTTTCTCCCCCTCTTTTTGGTGCCTTACCGCAATTATGATTTCACCGGCGTGATTTCTCCGCCCATGTCATCGAAGTCTCCCAGCGGCTTCAAGAAGTGCACTCAGTGCGCCCGGGTAATCTCGCTCACTGACAGGCACGCGTCATGTCTTCAGTGTCTGGGGGCTGGGCACCGCCCGCAGGCCTGTAGTCTTTGCGCCCTTTTACAGAAAAGGACTCAGGTAGCGAGATTGGCCCAGTGGAATGTTTTGTTCTCGGGCTCTTCGTTGGCATCAGCACCGGGAGTATCGAGTGCGTCGACGTCGACAGCGTCAAGACCTCTGCCCTCGGCCGCGACTGCATCGACTGCATCGAGGCATCGACCCTCTGCGTCGTCGGGGCTGAGACATCGGAAGGCTGCGTCGGCGTCAGTGGTACTGGGACCTCCACTAGTGCTGATGTCGTCGGACGGTGCTGCTTCCACTGGAGTGCAGGTGAGGGCTGTCCATTCCCCTGCTGGTGGCGGTGAGCCATCGGGTGGGTCTCCCCCTACCCTGAGGGCTCCTGCGGTACAGCCCCCCCCCCGAGACCGACCTTCTTCGGCCTCGGCCCCGAGGAAGCGATGGCTGGATTCTACGTCCTCCTCGTCGGTACTGGGAAGCTCCGGTGACATGCTTCGTTTGAAAAAGTCAAAGAAGCATCGACACCGGTCTCCTTCCCGTGTTGGTACCGAGAGCTCTGGGTCGCCGAGGGAGTCGGCACCCAGTAGGCATCAGCACCGGGAGGACAGCTCACCCTCTGTTCAGGAGGTGTCGATGCGCTCCACCTTGGACAGCCCGGAACAGCCTCCACGCCCGGAACAGACTCTGACATCGACACCTGCATCGGCTTCCATGTCTTTCTCCACAGCCGCTCTGCACGAGAGTCTCCGGGCCGTTCTCCCAGAGATCCTGGGAGAGCTGTTGCGCCCTTCCCCTCCGGTACCGGGAGTGCTTGCGCCACCGGTACCGTCGAGTGAGGCGCCGGCTGGCCCTTTCCCCGGGGTGAGGTCTCCGACATCGGTGCTGCTTGCGGTACCGACTGCGGTCGCCTCCCAGGAAGGCTCCCCGACGACGTCGGCGGAGGGAGCTTCGCCGGTGCGGGCGAGGGAGTCTACCTCTCGACGCTCCCACCGTGGCCGTGGTTCCACGGAGTCGAGCCGGGCACGGCTTCAGACACAGGTCCGTGAACTTGTGTCTGATACCGATGGTGAGGCCTCGTGGGAGGAGGAGGAGGACATCAGATATTTCTCTGACGAGGAGTCTGATGGCCTTCCTTCTGATCCCACTCCCTCCCCTGAAAGGCAGCTTTCTCCTCCCGAGAGTCTGTCTTTTGCGGCTTTTGTCCGGGAGATGTCTACGGCCATCCCCTTCCCGGTGGTTGTGGAGGACGAGCCCAGGGCTGAAATGTTTGAGCTCCTGGACTATCCTTCTCCACCTAAGGAAGCGTCCACAGTACCCATGCATCATGTCCTAAAAAAGACATTGCTGGCGAACTGGACCAAGCCTTTAAGTAATCCCCACATTCCCAAGAAGATCGAGTCCCAGTACCGGATCCATGGGGACCCAGAGCTGATGCGCACTCAGTTGCCTCACGACTGGAGTTGTGGATTTGGCCCTAAAGAAGGCTAAGAGTTCTAGAGAGCATGCTTCGGCGCCCCCGGGCAAAGGCTCTAGAACCTTAGACTCCTTTGGGAGGAAGGCCTACCATTCCTCTATGCTCGTGGTCAAAATTCAGTCTTACCAGCTCTACACGAGCATACACATGCGGAACAATGTGTGGCAGTTGGCGGGCTTGGTGGACAAGCTCCCTCCTGAGCAAGCCAAGCCGTTTCAGGAGGTGGTCAGGCAGCTGAAGGCGTGCAGAAAATTCCTGGCCAGAGGGGTGCATGACACCTTTGATGTTGTGTCCAGGGCCGCTACTCAAGGTGTGGTGATGCGCAGACTCTCATGGCTGCGTGCCTCCGACCTGGAGAATAGGATCCAGCAGCGGATTGCGGCCTCGCCTTGCCGTGCGGACAATATTTTTGGAGAGAAGGTCGAACAGGTGGTAGAGCAGCTCCACCAGCGGGATACCGCTTTCGACAAGTTCTCCCGCCGGTAGCCTTCAGCTTCTACCTCCACAGGTAGACGTTTTTATGGGGAAGGAAGACAATTCCCTACTCTTCTGGTAAGCGTAGGTACAATCCTCCTTCTCGACAGCCTGCGGCCCAGGCTAAGCCCCAGCGCGCGCGCTCTCTTCAGCAGCGTGCGCCTCAGCAAGGCCCCTCGGCTCCCCAGCAAAAGCAAGGGACGAGCTTTTGACTGGCTCCAGCAGAGCATAGCCGACATCCAAGTGTCAGTGCCGGGCGATCTGCCGGTCGGAGGGAGGTTGAAAGTTTTTCACCAAAGGTGGCCTCTCATAACCTCCGATCAGTGGGTTTCTTCAAATAGTCCGGCAAGGATACACCCTCAATTTGGCCTCCAAACCTCCAAATTGTCCACCGGGAGCTCAGTCTTACAGCTTCCAGCACAAGCAGGTACTTGCAGAGGAACTCTCCGCCCTTCTCAGCGCCAATGCGGTCGAGCCCGTGCCATCCGGGCAAGAAGAGCTGGGATTCTATTCCAGGTACTTCCTTGTGGAAAAGAAAACAGGGGGGATGCGTCCCATCCTAGACCTAAGGGCCCTGAACAAATATCTGGTCAAGGAAAAGTTCAGGATGCTTTCCCTGGGCACCCTTCTCCCCATGATTCAGGAAAATGATTGGCTATGCTCTCTGGACTTGAAGGACGCCTACACACACATCCCGATACTGCCAGCTCACAGACAGTATCTGCGATTTCAGCTGGGCACACGTCACTTCCAGTACTGTGTGCTACCCTTTGGGCTCGCCTCTGCGCCCAGAGTGTTCACGAAGTGCTTAGCTGTAGTAGCAGCAGCACTTCGCAGGCTTGGGGTACACGTGTTCCCATATCTCGACGATTGGCTGGTGAAGAACACATCCGAGGCAGGAGCTCTACAGTCCATGCAGATGACTATTCGCCTCCTGGAGCTACTGGGGTTTGTGATAAATCATCCAAAGTCCCATCTTCTCCCAGTACAGAGACTCAAATTCATAGGAGCTCTGCTGGATTCTTGGACGGCTCGTGCCTATCTCCCAGAGGCGAGAGCCAACAACTTGTTGTCCCTCGTCTCGTGGGTGCGAGCGTCCCAGCAGATCACAGCTCGGCAGATGTTGAGATTGCTGGGCCACATGGCCTCCACAGTTCATGTGACTCCCATGGCCTGCCTTCACATGAGATCTGCTCAATGGACCCTAGCTTCCCAGTGGTTTCAGGCTGCTGGGGCTCTAGAAGACGTGATCCACCTGTCCACGAGTTTTCTCAAATCCCTGTATTGGTGGACGATTTGGTCCAATTTGACTCTGGGACGTCCTTTCCAAATTCCTCAGCCACAAAAAGTGCTGACTACGGATACGTCTCTCCTGGGGTGGGGAGCTCATGTCGATGGGCTTCACACCCAGGGAAGCTGATCCCTCCAGGAACGCGATCTGCAGATCAATCTTCTGGAGTTACGAGCGGTCTGGAACGCTCTGAAGGCTTTCAGAGATCGGCTGTCCCACCAAATTATCCAAATTCAGACAGACAACCAGGTTGCCATGTATTACATCAACAAGCAGGGGGGCACCGGATCTCGCCCCCTGTGTCAGGAAGCCGTCAGCATGTGGCTCTGGGCTCGCCGTCACAGCATGGTGCTCCAAGCCACATATCTGGCAGGCGTAAACAACAGTCTGGCCGACAGACTGAGCAGGATTATGCAACCTCACGAGTGGTCGCTCAGTTCCCGAGTAGTGCGCCAGATCTTCCAGGTGTGGGGCACCCCCTTGGTAGATCTCTTTGCATCTCGAGCCAACCACAAAGTCTCTCAGTTCTGTTCCAGGCTTCAGGCCCACGGCAGACTGGCATCGGATGCCTTCCTCCTGGACTGGGGGGACGGTCTGCTGTATGCTTATCCTCCCATACCTCTGGTGGGGAAGACTTTGTTGAAACTCAAGCAAGACCGAGGCACCATGATTCTGATTGCTCCTTTTTGGCGACGTCAGATCTGGTTCCCTCTTCTTCTGGAGTTGTCCTCCGAAGAACCGTGGAGATTGGAGTGTTTTCCGACCCTCATCTCACAGGTCGAAGGGGCGCTTCTGCATCCCAACCTCCGGTCTCTGGCTCTCACGGCCTGGATGTTGAGAGCGTAGACTTTGCCTCTTTGGGTCTGTCAGAGGGTGTCTCCCGCATCTTGCTTGCTTCCAGGAAAGATTCCACTAAGAGGAGTTACTTCTTTCTATGGAGGAGGTTTGCCGTCTGGTGTGACAGTAAGGCCCTAGATCCTCGCTCTTGTCCTACACAGACACTGCTTGAATACCTTCTGCACTTGTCTGAGTCTGGTCTCAAGACCAACTCTGTCAGGGTTCATCTTAGTGCAATTAGTGCATACCATTACCGTGTGGAAGGTAAGCCGATCTCAGGACAGCCTTTAGTTGTTCGCTTCATGAGAGGTTTGTTTTTGTCAAAGCCCCCTGTCAAACCTCCTACAGTGTCATGGGATCTCAATGTCGTTCTCACCCAGCTGATGAAACCTCCTTTTGAGCAACTGAATTCCTGCCATCTGAAGTACTTGACCTGGAAGGTCATTTTCTTGGTGGCAGTTACTTCAGCTCGTAGAGTCAGTGAGCTTCAGGCCCTGGTAGCCCAGGCCCCTTACACCAAATTTCATCATAACAGAGTAGTCCTCCGCACTCACCCTAAGTTCTTGCCAAAGGTTATGTCGGAGTTCCATCTGAACCAGTCAATTGTCTTGCCAACATTCTTTCCCCGTCCTCATTCCTGCCCTGCTGAACGTCAGCTGCACACATTGGACTGCAAGAGAGCATTGGCCTTCTATCTGGAGCAGACACAGCCCAACAGACAGTCCGCCCAATTGTTTGTTTCTTTTGATCCCAACAGGAGGGGAGTGGCTGTGGGGAAACGCACCATATCCAACTGGCTAGCAGATTGCATTTCCTTCACTTACGCCCAGGCTGGGCTGGCTCTTGAGGGTCATGTCACGGCTCATAATGTTAGAGCCATGGCAGCGTCAGTGGCCCACTTGAAGTCAGCCACTATTGAAGAGATCTGCAAAGCTGTGACGTGGTCATCTGTCCACACATTCACATCTCATTACTGCCTGCAGCAGGATACCCGACGCGACAGTCTGTTCGGGCAGTCAGTGCTTCAGAATCTGTTCGGGGTTTAGAATCCAACTCCACCCTCCTAGGCCCATGTTTATTCTGTTCCAGGCTACACTCTCAGTTAGTTGGATAAATTGTTAGGTCAATCTCAGTTATGTCATCGCCGTTGAGAGGCCCAATTGACCATGTTTGTTGTTTTGAGTGAGCCTGGGGGCTAGGGATACCCCATCAGTGAGAACAAGCAGCCTGCTTGTCCTCGGAGAAAGAGTATGCTACATACCTGTAGAAGGTATTCTCCGAGGACAGCAGGCTGATTGTTCTCACAAACCCGCCCGCCTCCCCTTTGGAGTTGTGTCTTCCCTTGTCTTTGTCTTGCTACATATGAGACTGACGAACACGAGCCGGTTCGGGCGGGAAGACGGCCGCGCATGCGCGGTGCGCATGGGCGCTTGAGGACTAGCAAAGGCCTTTGCTAGTGAAGTTTCCGATTGGAGGGGCTGCCGTGGACGTCACCCATCAGTGAGAACAATCAGCCTGCTGTCCTCGGAGAATACCTTCTACAGGTATGTAGCATTCGCTTTGGGGAGGGTGGGGGAGCCCAGATGGGTGCCCAGAGGGGAGAAGGGGATTGAGGAGGGTGGGGGAGCCCAGATGGGTGCCCAGAGGGGAGTAGGGGATTGGGGAGGGTGGGGGAGCCCAGATGGGTGCCCAGAGGGAAGAAGGGGATTGGGGAGGGTGGGGACAGACCCTGGATGGAAGGGGGGAGCGTGAGGGAGGGCAGACCCTAGATGGATGGGAGAGGGAAGGCAGACGGATTGAAGGGGCAGAGAGAAAGGGGAAGATGGTGGGTGGAACGGGGAGAGAAAAAGAGGGCAGTCTGGGGCAAATGGTGGATGGAAGGGGCAGAGATTGAGGGCAGATGTGGATGGAAGGGAGAGAGAGAGAGGGCAGATGTTGATGGAAGAGGGAGAGAGATGGCAGACTGGAGCAGATGTGGATGGAAGGGAGAGAGAGGGCAGACAGTGGATGGAAGGGACATTAGAGAGGGCAGACACTGGATGGCAGAGAGAGAGAGCGAAGACAGATGCTGGATGGAAGGAAGACAGTGAAAAGAAGATGAGGAAAGCAGAAACCAGAGACAACAAAATGTAAATATATATTTTTATTATTTTGCTTTAGGATATAGTTTTGTAGCTGTGTTAATGTTTATAAATAGAACATGTAAACAAGGTAATCTTTTTATTGGACTAATTTTAATACATTTTGACTTAACTTTCAGAGAACAAAACCCCCTTCCTCAGGTCAGGATAGGATACTATAACAGCACTATACTGTATTGACCTGAGGAAGGAGATTTTGGCCTCTGGAAGCTAAATGTATTAGTCCAATAAAATGGTATTATTTTATTTTCTGTATTTCTTTTATTTCTATTTGTTAATTTGTAAAGTGGTGATTGGTATTTGTTAGTTTTTTCAAATTTACATCTGCTGTCTTTATATTTTGCACAGTACTAGGGGACAGTTTCTGTTTCTGTGGTGTTGCATTGTATGCAGAGTCTGGCATCGGGGGTTCAGTTTAATTTTTGTCTAAATAGAAAGTTTATGATTACTTATTCTATAGTGGATTAGGGTGTATCTGTGTTTGTGAAAAAGACATGGCTTTCAATTGGCATTGACTTTGCTGGATCGACGATCTGTACTATTCTGTCTGGTTTCGTTTTACAATAGGTGAATTGATGTTCTAGTGCTCACTGTAGTGTTTAAGATGCTTTCCTTTTCCTTGTGTGACTCGTAGAAATGACTGCTTATGGTATGGTAGAATTGCTCTATAGGTCCTGAGTGTTTTGTATTCTCGGTATGCCTAGTACTGGATTTGGGGGGGGGGGGGGTGTTAAAAAATGACCGGCCCCAGGTGTCAACTACCCTAGCTACGCCACTGATTGTGATCAAGCCCTCTAATAACTCAAACTGCTCAGGAGATAGCGTAGGCAAAAATCGCGCTGCTAAGTATTCATCGATATAGTCAGATGACAAAGACGTATCAACTGAATAAAGATTATGGTAGAAATCCCGAAATCTGTGGCGAATGTGAGGAGATGTGGTAAAAAAGGAGCCACTACCATCATCTATTTTAAAGATCGTCCTATCAACTATGTTTTGGTGCAGCTGACTCGCTGATGCCCCGGTTGATTACTATGACCATAATGGGTCAAAGATTGACGCTGAGTGATAAACTGGAGCTGCTCTGAAGAAATTCCATCTAAATGCAAGAGCATGGCCTGTAGTTCCCTGAGAGAATTGACCGAACCAGTTTTTTATGTAGAATTTCTAAATTGTGGATTCGAGACAAACATTCAGCTATTTCTGTTCTCCAGAATCTTGCTTTACGGCTCGCTTTTTGAAGAAAATAACCTCTAGTGACCACCTTTAATGCGTCCCACACTACTCCCTTGGAGGAGACCGAATACAAATTATTTTGCAAATACTCCACTACTTTTCTATATCCAGCAACTAATTCGGAGTCCTCTAACAAAGAAGTGTTCAAGGTCCACCTTGTATCTCTAGCCTCATCACAAAAAGATGGTAAAGTCACCCAGACGGGAGCATGATCAGATATTGTAATAGACCCCATTCCAGTTTCAAAATGTCCCTCAGCCAGACGAGTATCCACAAATATATAGTCTATTCTAGAATATGAATTATGGGAATGAGAATAGAATGTACAGTCCCTAACACCTGGATGTTCCAGTCGCCAAGAGTCACAAACCCCCTGATCTCGTACCAATTCAGCCAAAGCGCACGAGATCTTATAATCATTTGCCACAGGAGGACCAGACCTATCCACAGCTGGATGAGTGGTAGAATTGAAATCCCCCCCCCCCCCCCCAAAACACAATCAAGTGAGCAGCCTGAATATCTGGGATCTTAGAACGAATAGTTTGAAAAAAGACCTCTTGAAATTGATTTGGAGCATATATTGAGGCCAGCACTAGCGGATTAGCATCCATGTGCTAAGTCAAAAACAAAATTCTGCCTGCAGGGTCCCTTTTTATGTGATCAACCGTTATCTGTAAAGAAGAATGCAATCAAGTTGCAACACCTCTTTTCTTTGAGCCATCACTAACCGAAGCACAAAACATGAGGATAACTAGGATGAGTCAGCAACCTCTTGTGGTCTCTCCGGAAGTGGGTCTCCTGCAAAAAGACAACCTGAGGGCCATGGTATACAATTTCCTTAAACATTTTTTGGTGTTTCTGGGGAGAATTGAGTCCCTTAACATTGTATGAAAAAACTTTTAAAGATGACATTCACATAACGATTAGAGCTATAAGCAGCAACCAGTCATCAAATGAAAACGATGTTCTGATCCAAAAGAATCTAACATACCCCATATCAATACCCCCCTAACACTCTGCAATCCCCCCAAGCTCCTCCCAGCCCCCCAACCTTTGACCCCACACACACCAACTACCCCATCCAACCCCCCCTCCCAGTCTCAATAGCCCCCATCCCCCTAACCACCAAACAGATATCTGTCAGGTCTCAAAGCAGCAACTAGGTTTGTGAGCCCTTGGGCCGCTGCCAAGGAGTGGCAGTGGCAGGCAAAACCACCCCAACCAGCACTGGGCTAACACACACACAAAGCAGGGACTGCAGACAGGGATAAGTGAAGCAGGAACACACTGGACAAGAACACTTGGACTGGAACACAGGACTGGAGCAAGGCTTCACCTGCACTTGACCACCCTTCCCCAGAAGTTGAGCCCCTGGGTGCAGGCGGCTGGCAGGACTTAGACTGAGCAGGAACTGGATACTAGAGTGGAGGAGTGGCCTAGTGGTTAGGGTGGTGGACTCTGGTCCTGGGGAACTGAGGAACTGAGTTCGATTCCCACTTCAGGCACGGCTCCTTGTGACTCTGGGCAAGTCACTTAACCCTCCATTGCCCCAGGTACAAATAAGTACCTGTATATGTAAGCCACATTGAGCCTGCCATGAGTGGGAAAGCGTGGGGTATAAATGTAACTTAAAAAAAACACACACACACACACACACAACAGAGTCAAGACTACAAGCTGCCAGGCAGCCACTAAGACAGAAACACAGACAGGAGGGAGTCAGGACTAAAAGCTGTCAAGCAGCCACTAATAAAGAACACAGACACAAGACAAGGAAATGCAGACCAGAAACAAGACTAGGAACTAAACAATAAAACCAAAGCTAACTACACACAAACAAACAAGAACCAGGCAAGAACTCAGAATAAAACTGGACTAGGCAGAAGTACACACAGCACAGCCACATACCAGGGACCTTAGATGATGCAAAGGCAAACACAGAAGTTTCTAGGTGATTAATAAAGCCCATCAGCACCTGAGGCTCAGCTGCAGCAATCTCAAGGCAACTACGGGTGCTGTTCAGGCACAAACAAGAAAGACAAGTCTGGCAGCCTGGAAGATCCGGACCGGACTGGGCTGAAGCCTGGAATGGGTAGGGACAGCAAGACAGTCTATGGCAGCCACCGGTTCTGGCCACCAGAGGGCGAGGGGAGCACAAACCAAGAAGCAGGCAGAAAGCATACTGAAGCATAGAGAGGCTCAACATACACAGGCGCAGCACAGTGGAGCAATCAGAGCCATGCTGGAAGCAGCCAGCACACAGAGACAGAGCTAACTCAGGAAGAACAGACAAAAGCCAGCTTAGAAGCTGACCACCAGAAATAAGGTAAGCCTGAGAGGGGTCACGGCCACAGACGTGACAGATATCCACCCTAAAGGGAAACCTGAGTGGGAACCTAGAAGGAGAAAACAAGCCATGCCCCGAATAAAACCACCCAAACCCCCCCCCCCCCCCCCCCCCCCCACTTCCATCCATCAAGCCACATTTGTGCACAAGAATCCCGTTCTTATACAAATATGCAACACAATTCAATAGCTTAGAAAAAAAACCCACAAGTTCAAGCCCAATAATAAGCAGAGGACCGGGCCCATGGCAACAGACAGAACTAAGTCCAAATCATCACTTTTAATTCATCTTCTTTCTCTTTGGAGAAACTCTCTGCCACTGCTGGAGCCTCTCCTTGGTAACTAGAGCCACAGGGTATTTTGGCAAAGAAGAGTCAGTCATATTTGTTTCAATCAGAATTTTCCAAGCTTCCTCCAATTTACGGGGTCTATACGCTTTCCCCTGTATTGAAAAACACAGCACAAATGGAAAAGCCCAACGATAGTTCACTTTCTCTTAGACAGAATATCCAGAACCGGTTTCATGGCCCGCCTCAAGGACAATGTAAATGAGGACAAATCTTGATACACTGAAACCTTAGCATCATTAAACTTCAAGGTAGTAACATTTCGAGCTTTCTGAAGAAGAGTTTCTTTGTCAGAAAAGTTAGCAAATGGATACACGATATCTCAGCTGCTTGTCTCAAGGCTTCCCCAAAGCATAATGAGCTCTCTCAATCATAATAGAGGCTGCATCTCCACCATCACCCAGCAGCTGCCCACATAATAATCGAATTATTATAGGAACATTCTCCAAATCTCTAGACTCAGGGACTCCCCGAAATCGCAAGTTCTTCCTCTGCCCACAATTCTCAAGATCATCCATTTTATACTGTAAATCGTCAATGCGATCATCCACTTTACCCAGGCGAGTCTCTGCTGTAGCGAGGTGCTCCGAGTGATCTAAAGCACACGCCTCCAGCTCCTCCACGCGCCCACCCAGTTCCTTAAGGTTGATGCTCAAAACATCGATTTTGTCCAAGATTTCCTCTTTGGAGGTCTTAATCTCAGTCTGGATATTCACTAAACACCGTTGTAAAGATTTAGAGGAGACTCGCTTAGACTGCGAAGTGCATGCGTCTGCAATAGAAACTGCCGAATCCGAGTAAGAGTGAAGGGCTGGGGAAACATGGCGCTGAGAGGCCTTATCAGTCAATCGAGTCGAAAGGCGCTCCGGGTCCATATGCCCCGAGGAAGGCAACTTACTCATGTTTGTCCAAGAGAAACACATCTATATCAATTTTTTACTCGAGATTGGCACAAACGTGGCTGCTGAATCAGTCCAAGGATGCTGATTATTAGCAAGGAGGTGCGGGGAGCTAAAGATCTAAGCGGCCATTCAGAGCTTTGACGTCACTTCCTCCAGCTTAATGACTGATTTCTTTATCTCAGGGGCTTCCTATTCTGTTGTTTTCTTTTTTTTTTTCCTGTGGTTGTTGTCCTTGCCTCATGTTTACATCGATTTGCTTGTGTTCTGTCATCAATAAAAATTGTTGTATCTTAAAAGTCAAAAGTTTTTCCCTCCTGTCTTTAACATTCACCCATTCTGAATAAACTCTGTCCAGATTTAATATTCCCCATCCTAAAGATAATTCTTAAAATGCATTAGCATTTCCAAATGTTGCAACTGAAGCCTATTCCTCAAATTTGTTTTTAAATTGTACATAAAGCTGAAACCACTCAGGTTTAAAAGCTGCTGTAGTTTGCTTTTGTTTCAGATATCGCAATTTTGACATTTTAAAGATTAGACCATTTTTAAAGTTTATTTATATTGTGCAATAAATTAATACAACAGTACTTGAAGTTTGTGAGCCATGCGGAACTGGAAGTTCATGTACCAAAGATAATAAAAGAATTATGAATTCAAGAGAACGACTAATAGTACACAAAGTATATTCTTATTACAGAGGGGCAAAATTCTGAAGCCAGATGATTTTGTTAGAAATTTAAATTTCTGGGCGCGGGTTTGCCGAGTCATGCGCACAGCTTAGAGGGAACATTGTCACTCACACACACATGCATATGCAGAGGGGCTGTAAAGAATTCCATGAGCCATTGCTCCATGTGCTTTCCCCACTTGTATTTGTTGATTTGTTGTAAATTCTACTGTGAAATATGAAAGGGCATTTTCAATATGACGTCTAATTCCAACTTTGAACGTTTTGCACAAAACGTCCAAAATCCAAATAGGAAAGAAGGTCATTTTCGAAAAGAAAAATGTCTCTCTCTCTTTTTTTTTTTTTTTTTTTAAATACTGTTTTGAACAAGGTTTTGTGCATTGGACATTTTGTTTTTTGGTCCATTTTTGAAAAAAAGAAAAACAAATAAGTGCAAAATGTAGAGATTCATGCCATTGGGATGTAGAAGGAGCCAGCATTTTTAGTAGATTGGTCCCCCAGACATCCCAGGAGAGCAATGGTGCACTTATGTGTGAACTTCATAAAAATGCTCCCAGGTACACATTGAGGCATATTTTCAAAGCACTTAGCCTTCCAAAGTTCCATAGAAACCTATGGAACTTTGGAAGGCTAAGTGCTTTGAAAATATGCCTCATACTCACCTTTGCTCTCTTATCTTGTCCCCTGAGCCTTTCAAAACCCACGGTCCCCCACTACAATAGGCCATATGGGTGAAGGGGGCACCCATATGTGGGTACAGTTGGGTTCTGGTGACTTTGGGAGGGGTCACAGTTTCCAGCATAAGTGTGACAGGTACAGGGAGATAGGGACCTGAGCCCCCCCCCCCCCCCCCCCCCCCCACACTGTATAGTGCACTGCATCGACCACTACACTACTCAGGGACCTGCATGCTGCTCTAACAGACCTGACTTTAACATCTGAGGCTGTCGTAGATGCTGGTAAGTCATATTTTTATTCACATTTTTGGGGGTGGGGAGGGGGTCAGTGACCACAGGGGGAGGTATTGGGGGGTTACCTCTGATTTCCTCTAGTGGTTATCTGGTAATTTAGGGCACCTTTTTGTGCCTTATTTGTTCTGAAAACAGCTTTAGACCAAAACGTTGAAGTTTCAGTCTTAGATGTTTTGGTTTTGTTCCATTATGGCTGTAAAACGTCCAAGAGTTAGGAACGCCCTAATCCTGCCTTTGAAACACCCTGACATACCCCCTTGTAATTTGGATGCACTGCAGACGAATTGCATAGATAAGAGTCTGCAAAATAGGTTTCGAAAAATACCGATTTGGATGTTTTGAGAAGAAAAACATCCAAATGGTGCTTTATGACACTTTTTGGGATCTTTTTTGAAAAAGAGCCCTTCCCCCCTAGTGACCCAATTGTATAGCTTATTTTATGGTTGCTACGTATAGTAACACCTAATGATCAAACAGTGTTGTTTACTACTGGCTGCTATGTTTATAACCTCCTAGTAGTGAAGAAACACAGCAATACCGGTTGCACTGCTACAGTCACAGGCTATGGTTAAATGTAAAATGTGTGCTTTCAAATCTTTCAGCTGTTAATGAAAGGTAATGGTTAGATACAATATCACTCTTGGTTTCATTTTACTATTATTTACAAAACAATGGAATGTTTAGAAACCACATCATTCAAACCAGCTCTTCCCTCTAACATCGGAAATGATGGCAGATAAAGACCTGTATGTTCCATCCAAATCTGCCCAACAAGGTGGCCAGAGTTGCACTTGCTGCTCCATGCAGATTATATCCACCTATGTCCTGTTTACAGTGTCAATATCATTTAATTTTGCTCTAGGTCAGATATAATCACACACACAGATTCCAAAGAATACCATGAGCTGTGTGCGTTCAAGCTTTTTCCGCTTGTGTTAAGTTTACGAAAGGCAGGATATTTCATTATGTTTCCCCTACTGAGAAAAATGCCTCACAGGAGTTTAAACTCAATTTATCTTTAATGTGTTCCAGTTTCTGCCTGTAGGTTCGCATAGTTAAATCCTTAGTACATACTAGTCAAACAGGAAAATGTGGAAGAGATGTTCTGCAAGCCAAATTTAGGCTCTTAGGTAGAAAGCTCAAATCCAGAACCTCTAGGGTAGCATTTTCTGAAGTGCTACCCATTCCACGCGCAGGGCCCAAGAGGCAGGGAGAGCTCCGGAGTCTCAATGCGTGGATGAGATGATGGTGCAAGGAGGAGGGTTTCAGATTTGTTAGGAACTGGGCAACATTCTGGGGAAGGGGGAGCCTATTCCGAAAGAATGGGCTCCACCTTAACCAGGGTGGGACCACGCTGCTGGCATCAGCATTTAAAAAGTAGATAGAGCAGCTTTTAAACTAGAAATGGGGGGGGGGGGGGGGGGGGAGGCCAGCAGTCGCTCAAAAGCGCATGGTTCAGAATAAGCTATCTTTCAAAGATATCACCAAAACAGGGAAGATAAGGTATCCTGATAGTGAGGTTGCAAAAGAGACCATAGTAAATCAGGTGTCCTTAAATAAAAATAAAAAGCAGACAAAAGATTGCAAATTAATTCTGTCAAGTACTGAGCATGATGAAGTAAATAGGAACAACAAACATAGTTTGAAATGTCTATATATGTGAATGCCAGAAGCCTAAAAAATAAGATGGGAGAGTTAGAATATATTGCACTAAATAAAAAATTAGATATAATAGGCATCTCTGAGACCTGGTGGAAGGAGGATAACCAGTGGGACACTGTCATACCGGGGTACAAATTATATCGTAGTGATAAGGTGGATCGAATTGGTGGAGGGGTAGCTGTATGTTAAGGAGTGCCTTGAATCAAATAAGACTGAAAATTCTGCAGGAAACAAAACACACCTTAGAATCCCTATGGATTGAAATCCCATGTGTAAAGGGGAAAAGGATAGTGATAGGAGTGTACTACCGTCCACCTGGCCTGTACATTTCTACAGATGGATGTAGAAATGTTAAAGGAAATTAGGGACGCTAACAAACTGGGCAACACAATAATAATGGGCGATTTTAATTACCCCGATATTGACTGGGTAAAGTAACATCAGGGCACGCTAGGGAGGTAAAATTTCTTGACAAAATCAAGGACAGTTTTATGGAGCAGCTGGTACAGAAGCCGACAAGAGAAGGAAAAATTCTAGACCTAGTCCTTAGTGGAGTGCATGATCTGGTGCTGGGGCCACTTAATAACAGTGATCATAATATGATCAGATTTGATATTAGCTTTGGAGTAAGTATACGCAGGAAATCCAATACGTTAGCGTTTAACTTTCAAAAAGGAGACTATGATAAAATGAGAAGAACGGTGGAAAAAAAAACTTAGAGGAGCAGCTGTGACAGTTAAATATTTACATCAGATGTGGATGCTGTTCAAAAATACTAATCTGGAAGCCCAGGCCAAATATATTCCCTGTATTTAAAAAGGAGGAAGGAAGACCAAACAAAAGCCGGCATGGTTAAAAAGTGATGTGAAGGAAACTATTAGAGCTAAAAGAAAATCCTTCAGAAAATGGAAGAAGGAACCGACTGAAAATAATAAGAAACAGCCTAAGGAATGTCAAGTCAAGTGCAAAGCGCTGATAAAAAAGGCAAAGAGGAACTTTCAAAAAAGACTGCGTTGGAGGCAAAAACACATAGTAAAATTCTTTTTAGAAATATTAAAAACAGGCAGTGGCGTAGCTAGGGTAGTTGACACCCGGGGCCGGTCATTTTTTAACACCCCCCCCCCCCCCCCAAAATCCAGTACTAGGCATGCCGAGAATCATAGGAGCCACCTTTTCAAAATTATTGGGGGTGCTAAGCCCAATGGAAATGACCCCTCTCTGGACACTTACAAGGAATTTTCTCAATATTGGGGGTGCTCAAGCACCCACAGCACCCACAGAGTCTGCTCCAATGCCGAGAATACAAAACACTCAGGACCTATAGAGCAATTCTACCATACCATAAGCAGTCATTTCTACGAGTCACACAAGGAAAAGGAAAGCATCTTAAACACTAAAGTGAGCACTAGAACATCAATTCACCTATTGTAAAACGAAACCAGACAGAATAATACAGATCGTAGACCCTGCACAGTCAATGCCAACTGAAAGCCATGTCTTTTTCACAAACACAGATACACCCTAATCCACTATAAAATAAGTAATCATAAACTTTCTATTTAGACAAAAATTAAACTGAACCCCCAATGCCAGACTCTGCATACAATGCAACACCACAGAAACAGAAACTGTCCCCTAGTACTGTGCAAAATATAAAGACAGCAGATGTAAATTTGAAAAAACTAACAAGTACCAATCACCACTTTACAAATTAACAAATAGAAATAAAACAAATATAGAAAGTAAAATAATACCATTTTATTGGACTAATACATTTAGCTTTCAGAGGCCAAAACCTCCGTCCTCGGGTCAGTACAGTATAGTGCTGTTACAGTATCCTATCCTATCCTGACCTGAGGAAGGGGATTTTGTTCTCCAAAAGTTAGTCAAAATGTATTAAAATTAGTCCAATAAAAAGATTACCTTGTTTACATGTTCTATTATAAACATTTATTAACACAGCTACAATACTACTTTATCCTAAAGCAAAAAAAACAAAAATATATATTTTATTTACAGTTTGTTGTCTCTGGTTTCTGCTTCCTCATCTTCTTTTCACCGTCTTCCTTCCATCCAGCATCTGTCTTCGTTCTCTGCCATCCAGTGTCAGCCCTCTCTGCTGTTCCCTCCATCCAATGTCTGCCCTCTCTCTGCCCCTTCCATCCAATGTCTGCCCTCTCTCCCTGCCCCTTCCATCCACATCTGCCCTCTATCTCTGCCCCTTCCATTCACTGTCTGCCCTTTCCCTTCCATCCACTCCACTGTCTGCCCCTTTCTCTCTGCCCCTTCAATCCACCATTTGCCCTCCCTCTCCCATCCATCCAGGGTCTGCCCTCCCTCTCGCTCCCCCTTCCATCTCGGATCTGTCCCCTCTCTCTCTGCCCTTTTTTCAGCCCCCAGTTCCAGCCCCTTCTCCCCTCTGAACACCCCCCACCCCAGTCCCCTTCTCCCCTCCCCTTCTCCGTCTGTGACCCACCACCCAGTCCTCTTCTCCCCTCTGAACACCCCCACCCCAGTCCCCTTCTCCCCTCCCCTTCTCCTGTCTGAGACCCCCACCCCGTCCCCTTCTCCCCTCCCCATCTCCCATCTGAGATCCCCAACCCAGTCCCCTTCTCCCCTCCCGTCTGAGATCCCACCCCAGTCCCCTTCTCCCCTCCCCTTTTCCCCCTCTGAACACCCCCACCCCAGTCCCCTTCTCCCCTCCCCCTCCCCTGTCTGAGATCCCCACCCCAGTCCCCTTCTCCCCTCCCCTTTTCCCCTCTGAACACCCCCACCCGAGTCCCTTTCGCCCCTCTCCTTCCCCACCTCAGTCCCGTTCTCACTACTGTCTGAATCGGCGAAGCAGCATCGCAGGCAGCGCCTCGTCTGCCCTGCTGCTTGTAAAAAAATCAAATCTCCTTCTCCTCGTCTTGACGTCGACTCGGGCCTTCCAATCAATCACTATGTCCCGCCCGGCGCCCGCCCTCGCGGAAGTTACCTTAGAGGAGGACAGGACATAGTGATTGATTGGAAGGCCCGAGTCGACGTCAAGACGAGGAGAAGGAGAGATTTGATTTTTTCACAAGCAGGACAGACGAGGCGCTGCCTGCGACGCTGCTTCGCCGATTTTTGTTTAAAGGAGGCGGCAGGAGCGGAGCACCCCCCACCCACTGGCACCCGGGGCGGACCGCCCCCACCGCCCCCCCCCCCCCCTTGGTACGCCACTGAAAACAGGAAGCCGGCAAAATTATCAGTTGGACCGCTAGATGTCCGAGGGGTAAAAGGGGCGATCAGGGAAGACAAAGCCATAGCGGAGAGATTAAATTAATTCTGTGCTTCGGTCTTCACCAAGGAAGATTTGGGAGAGATACTGGTGCCAGAAATGGTATTCAAAGCTGACGAGTCAAAGAAACTGAATGAAATATCTATAAACCTGGAGGATGTAATGGGACAATTTGACAAACTGAAGAGTAGTCACAAATAAACAATCTGCAACGAGTGTGTAGCTATAACAAAGAAACTATCAAACACATCACTCAAATATAGTGTCACAGTGGGGATTCAGATCTGAAAGATAAAGTATATCCAAATTTTAAAAAATAGCCTCAGTATATCAGGGAGCCTGACTTTTATGCTCCACATAAATATTACCATCACAGGCTTCCACCACCTTCCGAAAAACAACACAGAGAAAAACTCCCAAAATATTTCAAAATTTATAAAGAAATGGGAGAAAAATCTGTGTTTAAAAAACGGAAGGGAGGATAACAATATTTAACAAAATACAGATCTAAATATCCATGACACTAAATCACGCTATGAATATAAATCACCCAGCCAAACACTAATTAGTAATAACACACTGGACTGAAATCTTCATTCAAAAGAAAAAGCCTTCCTTGGAGTAAAGCCACCTCAATATAGAACAAAAAGTCTCATAACCTTCTCAAAATTGGTCAAACTTTCCATCTATACTAATGAATGGGTTCCTATTTCTAACAGGAAGTGAACTTTACTTAGCTCAAAACATCCAAATTTGTTCCAACGGAGGTACAATCTCTTTAACTTTTCACAGTCTGTAGCAAATCTCCTGGACATAACATAGTAACATAGTAGATGACGGCAGAAAAAGACCTGCATGGTTCATCCAGTCTGCCCAACAAGATAAACTCATATGTGCTACTTTTTGTGTATACCTTACCTTGATTTGTATCTGTCATTTTCAGGCCACAGACAGTATAAGTCTGCCCAGCACTATCCCTGCCTCCCAACCACTGGCTCTGGGACAGACCGTATAAGTCTGCCCAGCAATATCCTCGCCTCCCACCTAATCTCAGCTAAGCTTCTGAGGATCCATTCCCTCGGAACAGGATTCCTTTATGTTTATCCCACGCATGTTTGAATTCCGTTACCGTTTTCCTCTCCACCACCTCCCGTGGGAGAGCATTCCAAGCATCCACCACTCTCTCTGTGAAAAAATACTTCCTGACATTTTTCTTCAGTCTGCCCCCCTTCAATCTCGTATCGTGCCCTCTAGTTCTACCGCCTTCCCATCTCCGGAAAAGGTTCGTGTGTGGATTAATACCCATCCAAGAGTACTGATTGAATTGAAAAATGAACTTGTGGAACTATTGTTAGGAATATATAATTTATCTTTAAAATCTAGCGTGGTACCGGAAGATTGGAGGGTGGCCAATGTAACGCCAATTTTTTAAAAAGGTTCCAGAGGAGATCTGGGAAATTAAAGATTGGTCAGCTTGACATCGGTGCCGGGCAAAATGGTACAGACTATTATAAAGAACAAAATTACAAAGCATATTCCAAAGCATGGATTAATGTGACAAAGCCAACATGGATTTAGTGAAGGGAAATCTTGCCTCAACAATCTATTACATTTCTTTGAAGGGGTGAACAAACATGTGGATAAAGGTGAGCCGGTTGATATTGTGTATCTGGATTTTCAAAAGGCGTTTGACAAAGTACCTCATGAAAGACTCCAGAGGAACTTGG
Source organism: Microcaecilia unicolor (assembly GCF_901765095.1). Taxonomy (NCBI): domain Eukaryota; kingdom Metazoa; phylum Chordata; class Amphibia; order Gymnophiona; family Siphonopidae; genus Microcaecilia; species Microcaecilia unicolor. The sequence goes on from NC_044040.1 coordinate 86,382,232, forward strand.
AGAGTCATGGGATAGAAGGTAGCGGCCTATTGTGAATTAAAAACTGGTTAAAAGATAGAAAACCGAGAATAGGGTCAAATGGTCAGTATTCTCAATGGAGAAGGGTAGTTAGTGGGGTTCCCCAGGAGTCTGTGCTGGGACAGTTGCTTCTTAACATATTTATATATTACCTAGAAATGGGAGTAACTAGTGAGGTAATTAATTTTGATGACACAAAGTTATTCAAAGTTGTTAAATCGCAAGAGGATTGTGAAAAATTACCTTACGAGACTGGGCGTCTAAATGGCAGATGGCGTTTAATGTGAGCAAGTGCAAAGTGATGCATGTGGGAAAGAGGAACCCAAATTATAGATACGTAATGCAAGGTTCCACGTTAGGAGTCACCAACCAAGAAAGGGATCTAGGTGTCGTCGTTGATGATATGTTGAATTCTTCTGATCAGTGTGCTGCGGCGGCTAAGAAAGCAAATAGGTATTATTAGGAAAGGAATGGAAATCAAAAATGAGGACGTTATAATGCCTTTGTATCACTCCATGGTGCGACTGCACTTCAAATATTGTGTTCAATTCTGGTCACATCTCAAAAAAGATATAGTGGAATTAGAAAGGGTGTAGAGAAGAGCGACAAAAATGATAAAGGAGATGGGACGACTTCCCTATGAGGAAAGGCTAAAGCAGCTAGTGCTCTTCAGTTTGGAGAAAAGACGGCTGAGGGGAGATATGATAGAGGTCTATAAAATAATGAGTGGAGTGGAATGGGTAGACGTGAATTGTTTGTTTACTCTTTCCAAAAATACTAGGACTAGGGGGCATTCAATGAAGCTACAAAGTAGTACATTTAAAACAAATCGGAGAAGATTTTTCTTCACTCAACGTGTAATTAAACTTTGGAATTCGTTGCCAGAGAATGTGATAAAAGCAGTTTGCTTAGCAGGGTTTTAAAAAGGTTTGGCCGGCTTCCTAAAGGAAAAGTCCATAGACCATTATTAAAATGGACGGGGAAAATCCACTGCTCATTTTTGGGATAAGCAGCATAAAATGTTTTGTACTTTTTGGGGATCTTGCCAGGTATTTGTGACCTGGATTGGCCACTGTTGGAAACAGGATGCTGGCTTGATGGACCTTTGGTCTGTCCCAGTATGGCAATACTTATGTACTTATATTTACTGACAATTGTTTCCCATAAAATAAAATGTTCTATGTATAACAAGTGAAGACCTTACTGTTAAAGAATATAATTCATTTTGTTCGAGTACAGTAGCTGGACTTTTATGACAGAATGAAAAAATTACTTTTTTATTGCTTGTACCTTTTTTGGATCAAGATATAAAAGATCAGGATAAGCTGTAGTTGATAAATCATAGTTTGAAATTCACATAGTGAAGCTGGGAGAAAGTGGTTAAAACTGGTCAGATTTGAGCCCAGACGTGTTGCTTAGTATTTAAAAGATCAGAGGCTTGTGCACATAAGGGGCTCACCCCCAAGCTTAGAATAATTAATCTTAACAACCACAGTAATATGTGCCCACCTAATTTCTAACAATCTGTAATTGAGATCCTCTGGTTTCATCATGTGTACGAACTATGCAAACAACCATATAGTAAAGCCACACAGGAGCAGAGGGTGACAAACTGACTTTCAGCCTGGGAGAGAATGCTCAAAGGTTCTTTATTTAAAGGCACCAGAGATATGACCTGACATGAGTCTGTGTTTTTGCGGACACAGCTGCCTGCCTCAGGGTTCACAAGAAACACTCTATGTCTATGTAAACAGAATTTGAACCTGGTGCAATAGATGAATGCACATTCCAGGATAAAAAACTGCACTAGATATACGGTGTGCAGTCTCTCAAAACAGTTCTCAATATACAGCCTCAATGAAGGGCAAACATATAGTAACATAGTCAATGATGGCAGATAAAGACCTGCACAGTCCACCCAGTCTGCCCAACAAGATAAACTCATAGCATAAGGTATGATGCAATAATACATATGCATACTTGATCTTGATTTGTCCTTGCCATTTTCAGGGCACAGAACACAGAAATCTGGCCAGCACTGGCCTTGTTCCCCAACAACTGAAGCTATCATCAAAGCCCCACTCCAGCCCATTCAAACTTGTCCAGCCATGAACACGGCACAGACCATAGAAATCTGCCCAGCATTGGCTTTGCTTCCTAATTGCTGGAGTTGCCATCTACTCACCATTAAGTTTGTTTGGTTCCATTCTTTCCATGCAAGATTCCTTTGTGTTTTATCCCATGCATTTTTAAATTCTGTTACCGTTTTCACCTCCTCCAACTCCCATGGGAGGGCATTCCAGGTATCTACCACCATGAAAAAGTACTTCCTGACATTATTCTTGAGTCAGCCCACCTGCAACCTAAATACATGTCCTCTAGTTCCACCGTGTTCCTGTCTCTGGAAAATGTTTGTATATTAATACTTTTCAAATACTGAACACACTGGGAGAACAAAAATAGACAAAGCTTTTTCCACATGTAAAGCTTGTTTTACACATAGAAACATATGTATGTAAAATACATGCACTTGGAAAGTAAGCACCTACTGTTATGCAAATCTGCATGTAGGCATTCCCAGGGGCATAGCTTGGGTGGAAAAGAGGTAAAGCTATGATATATAAATGTACATTATAAAATATATATGTGCCCACATACATTGCACACACAAATTCACATCGGTTGTTTTTTTTTTTTTTTTTTAAAGCTGTATATTTCTGTGCTCTTGGGGCTGGTCTCTGGGAATCTATTTTATAAAATCATATAGGCACTTATGTTGCCTTTAAAAAATAGGATCTAAATAGCCACCTTTTGGGGATTCTCACTTAGGTATCTCGTTTTAAAATCAAGCCCCTAGTGACTGAATCATGTACTTTCCTTCTGGTTGCTTTGTGTACAACCTCCTGGTGGCGGAGAAACATTGTTATACCTATTGCCTTGGAACAGAGGCACCGTGTTGGTCAATTTTTTACACAGCTAGTGGTGTGCTGCCAATTTCTTATCAAGAGGACTTCAACAGTTCTGTTCAACTTGTGAGACAGTCCTTGATTCTACAAAATTATTTAAGCATTTACCACTTCTTAAAGAGTAAAATGTGCATAAAATGTGTAATACTGAAAATTGAATTCCAGTTCCAAGATTCTTGATGAACTGACACATATTACTGGGTCAGCATAACAATTTTATAAAAATACTGTGCATGAGTTTTTGAAAACGAAACCATCCTCAGATGTCCCATCAGAGACATTATTTCACAATGGAACAAAAACCTCAGTCATCAAGACAGCACATGTACAATATTTTTGGATGAAGCTTACACTCACAGCAGAGGGCTTTTCATCAATGAATTAATCTGTGGCACTGGCTAATAAAGTCTCTGTCTACTGAGGCCTCTGTTAGAGCTCAAAACAGAGCATCTCTTTGCTGCAGGAGGTCTATGAGTCCACAGTTAGGAGTGCTGCTTTGAAAGAACAAATGTGCTCTTGCTTAAGAATCATGAAGAAGGATCTGAGGAAGCTAGAAGAATGGTCTAAGGTTTGGCAATTAAAATTCAATGCGAAGAAATGCAAAGTGATGCATTTAGGGAATAGAAATCCACGGGAAACGTATGTGTTAGGCTGGGAGAGTCTGATAGGTACGAACGGGGAGAGGGATCTTGGGGTGATAGTATCTGAAGATTTGAAGGCGACGAAAGAGTGTGACAAGGCGGTGACTGTAGCTAGAAGGTTGTTAGGCTGTATAGAGAGAGGTGTGACCAGCAGAAGAAAGGGGGTGTTGATGCCCCTGTATAAGTCGTTGGTGAGGCCCCACCTGGAGTATTGTGTTCAGTTTTGGAGGCCGTATCTTGCTAAGGATGTAAAAAGAATTGAAGCGGTGCAAAGAAAAGCTACGAGAATGGTATGGGATTTGCGTTACAAGACGTATGAGGAGAGACTTGCTGAACTAAACATGTATACTCTGGAGGAAAGGAGAAACAGGGGTGATATGATACAGACGCTCAAATATTTGAAAGGTATTAATCCGCAAATGAACCTTTACCGGAGATGCGAAGGCGGTAGAACGAGAGGACATGAAATGAGATTGAAGGGGGCAGACTCAAGAAAAATGTCAGGAAGTATTTTTTCACGGAGAGAGTAGTGGATGCTTGGAATGCCCTCCCGCGGGAGGTGGTGGAAATGAAAACGGTAATGGAATTCAAACATGCATGGGATAAGCATAAAGGAATCCTGTGCAGAAGGAATGGATCCTCAGGAGCTTAGTCGAGATCGGTGGCAGAGCCGGTGGTGGGAGGCAGGGCTGGTGGTTGGTAGGCAGGGATAGTGCTGGGCAGACTTATACGGTCTGTGCCAAAGCCGGTGGTTGGGAGGCGGGGATAGTGCTGGGCAGACTTATACGGTCTGTGCCCTGAAGAGCACAGGTACAAATCAAAGTAGGGTATACACAAAAAGTAGCACATATGAGTTATCTTGTTGGGCAGACTGGATGGACCGTGCAGGTCTTTTTCTGCCGTCATCTACTATGTTACTTTGTTGAGAATCAAAGTAAACCACAAATCGTTCTTCAAGGATGTTGACTCTTTAGCTCTATGAAAGACTCAAAGACAGAAAGGTGCCAAAGAGTCTGTGAGACACGTTTCTATTTCCAGTTGAAGAGACCAATACACAGACCGAAGGCCTGTGGGCTCTAGGAAAGAATTTGCCTAAAAATACTGACAGTCCAAATAAGGTACAACTGTTACTGCCAAACAGCTTACAATCTGAATTACAGAGCTCTGTGGTAGGGTTTTTTAGGTTACCAGCCAGCTCATTTTCGAAAGTGATCGCCAGCCATTTTCCGACATAAATCGGGAGATGGCCGGCGATCTCGGAAAAGCGGCCAAATCGGTATAATCGAAAGCTGCTTTTTTGGCAACATCGCCACTTTCCCGTCGCATCACCGGCCAAAGTTCAAAGGGGTGTGTCAGCGGTGAAGCGAAGGCAGGACATGGCCGGGCATGGGCGTGGCTACCAGATGGCTGGCTTTCGGCGATAATGGAAAAAAAAAAACGTCGATAAGCAGTATATCGCCGGGTTTACTTGGTCCTTTTATTTTCACAACCAAGCCTCAAAAAGGTACACCAGATGACCACTGGAGGGAATGGGGGATGACCTCCTCATACTCCCCCAGTGGTCACCAATCCCCTCCCATACTAAAAAAATAAAACTAAAAACCTTTTTGCCAGCCTGTATGCCAGCCTCAAATGCCGTACCCACCTCCATGACAGCAGAATGTGTTGTATCCTCCGACAGCCTTTCCCTGGTTGCGATGTGGCTCTCGGGTGAGTGTGATACCTTTTCTGTTAGGTGCCCTGCAGAGTCACATTAGCAATGCATTGTGGTGGGTGTAGGGTACTGGGCCCTGTTTTGTTTCCAGTAGTCCATGAGGTAGTGGCCATTTTTGTATGTAAGCCAGTTTTAGATCCCTTTCATGTGTTACCCACGTTAGAGAACGTTATTACCTTGAGTGTGGCTGAAAGAGGGCATTGTACACCATTCTGCCAGCTCTGACCTACTGCTAATCTCAGTACCAGGGAGACTCATTGCCAGTGGGGCACAACCTCTGATCTGCAGTTAACTGTGAGTAAACGTGCTTATTCAAATAAAGGGCTTTTTCAAAGAGATTAGTCTTCAAGTGTCAACTGGTGTGCCAAGGTTATACAGCAACAACAAGTCCTAGAGGTCTGCGTGTATGCAGGTCCCTGGAGCACTTTTAGTGGGTACCGCACTTAAGGCAGGCAGACCCAGGCCCATCCCCCCCACCTATAACACTTGTGCTGGTAATGGAAGTCCTCCAAAACCCACTCTACCCACATGTAGTTGCCCCCTTCACCCCTAAGAGCTTTGGTAGTGTTGTACATTTGTGGGTAGTGGGTTTGGGGGGGGGGGGGGGGTTGGGGGGGCTCAGCACCCAAAGCAAGGGAGCTATGCATGTGGGAGGTTTTTCTGAAGTCCACCACACTGACCCCTAGGGTGCCCAGCTGGTGTCCTGGCATGTCAGGGGGACCAGTGCGCTACAAATGCTGGCTCATCCCATGACCAAATGCCTTGGATTTTGCTGATTTGGAGATGGCCAGCATTTTTTTCCATTATCGCTGAAAAACAAACCCGGCCATCTCAAACCCGGCGAACTCCAAGGCATTTGGCCGGGCTAAACCATATTATCGCAAAAAAGATGGCCGGCCATCTTTTTCGATAATACGGTTCCGGCCAGCTGTAGCGCCACCGCCAACATAGATCGCCGGCGATCTATTTGGCTGGCGACGTTTGATTATGCCCCTCCAGATCATCTCTAAAACCTGCTTAAACTCACCTAGCTAGCCTATCACAGCAAAAGAACTTACCATAACATAGCACCTTTAATGGCTCAAAATCATGACCTGATATACGTGAAGCCAAACACTGATCACCTTAACAGCAGTTTCATGCAGTACATAAAAAAAATTCAACATAGTAGTCAGGATTTCCAGAATTTCAAAACAGCAAGAGCTTCTCTTCCTGCTTGTCTGGAGAGAGCCACAGTGCCCCCTAAACCATAGTTCTTCATTGTTTCTAGAATTTCATCTGCAAATAAAACATAAACATAGTTACAAGATCATAGGCTTGTTTTAAATATTGATAAAGCCCGGACATGTTGGATTACTGACAGGAGTGAGGTACGCAAAATTACTCCAGTTTTATGGGGATTACCAATTCCAACAGTAGTCATTTAAATATTTGGGTATCGTAGTAGATTCTCAGCTATCCTTTGATTTACAAGTTTTAGCTTATTAAAAAAGGGTTCTACATTAAGATTATTAAGATCAATAAAACATTTGTTTGATGAAAATACTTTACATACATTACTTCATGTGCTGTTGGACTACTGTAATGTAATATATGCAGGGATGTCCACTTCTAGTATTAGGTGTCTTCAGACATTGCAGAATACAGCCCTCAGACTTTTAGGAAATTGTAGGAAATTCAATCATGTGACACCTCTCTATTTGAAATACATTGACTACCAATTCTATATAGAGTAAACTTTAACCCTCCTATGTACAAAGCCGCACAGCACTGCCGACACAGCCCATTCAAAGTGAATGGGCTGTGTCGGTAGTACTGCACTGTCAGCCACTAGCGCGACTTTGTAAACAGGGGCCAAAGTGCTTAGTCTTGACTCATAAAGCATACTATTCATTACACCCAAGATATCTAACCCCCCTGTTTACTAAGCCCCGCTAGTGACTGCCGTGCAGCTGTGTTGGCATTACCGCACCGCCAGTGCTAGCATGGCTTAGTAAATGGGGGGGGGTGAGTAAATGCATTAACAATCCCTTATTTATTTTATTTATTTATTTGTAGCATTTATATCCCACATTTTCCCACCTATTTGCAGGCTCAGTGTGGCTTACATTTGCCATAATGGCAGTTGCCATTTCCAGGTAACAGAATTACAATTGGTATTGCATTAAGGAGCATACATACATGGTAACATATATGGGACATAGTGTATATGGAACAAATTGTGATATATATATATATATATATATATAACATGTGATACATATATGGTCAAGAATAATTTGTGGTAGTGCAAGAGGGTTCCTGAGTAATACATTATGGTAGTGCAAGGAGATTCCTGGGTAATACATACATGCTAAAGAATACATTATGATAGTGCAAGAAGGTTCCTGAGTAATAAGTTAGATTATAACAGACGTTAGTCCATCGTCTGTTGAGAGATTCTGTTCAATAGAGGGATAATAGCAGAGAGGTTGAACAGTCAAGTGATAGAAGTTTGCATTTGTAAAGATTGTGTATCGTGTTAATAATTAGTATTTAAGTTGGATGTTTGTGGTAGGCCTTCTTGAAGAGGTCTGTTTTCAGAAGTCTTCGGAAGATGGTTAGGTCTTGCATTGTTTTTACGGCCTTCGGTAGTGCGTTCCATAGCTGCGTGCAGATGTATGAGAAGTTGGACGCGTATATGGATTTGTATTTTATACCTTTCCAGTTAGGGTAGTGGAGATTAAGGAATGTGCGTGATGATTTTTTAGCGTTCCTAATAGGCAAGTCTTTAAGGTCTGACATGTAGGTTGGGGCTTCTCCATAGATGGACCAGGGTACAGACTTTGAACGCAATTCGTTCTTTTAGTGGGAGCCAGTGTAGTTTTTCTCTTAGGGGTTTGGCGTTTTCAAATTTCATTTTCCCGAATATGAGTCTGGCTGCTGTGTTTTGGGCGGTTTGCAGCTTCTTGATGATGTGTTCTTTGCATCTGGCATAAATGGCATTGCAATAATCTAGATTACTTAGCACCATTGATTGTACTAGGCTGCAGAATACTTCCCTTGGGAAGAAAGGTTTGATTCTTTTAAGTTTCCACATTGAATAGAACATCTTCTTTACTGTGTTTTTCGCATGATCTTCAAGTGTTAGATTTCGGTCAATAGTGACACCCAGAATTTTCAAGCTGTCTGAGACTGGGAGAGTGTAGTCTGGGGTGTTTATGGTCTTGGGTTTGTTTGTGTTGTATTGTGAGGACAGGATGAGACACTGTGTTTTTTCTGCGTTTAGCTTAAGTTGGAATGCGTCCGCCCATGAGTTCATTAGTTGGAGACTATGTGTGATTTTGTTTGTGATTTCGGCTATGTCTTGTTTGAATTGGATGTATATCGTAACATCATTGGCATAAATGTAGGGGTTAAGACCTTGGTTGGACAATGATTTGGCTAAAGGTGTCATCATTAGGTTGAAGAGGGTTGGTAAGAGCGGTGATCCTTGTGGTACACTGCATTTAGGTTTCCATGGTGTTGATGTTTTTGAATTTGAGATCACTTGGTAGGATCTAGCTGTTAAGAAGCCTTTAAACTATCCTAGTACGTTTCCTCCAATCCCAAAGTAGTCTAGGATGTTCGGGAGTATTTGGTGGCTGACCATGTCGAACGCGCTGGACATATCAAATTGTAGGAGAAGCACATTGTTTCCAGTTGCAATTAGGTGTTTAAATTTGGTTATGAGAGTGGTCATCACTGTTTCAGTACTATGGTTGGATCTAAATCCTGATTGCGATTCATGTAATATTGTGAATTTGTTTAGGTAATTGGTGAGTTGCTTGGTTACCATACTTTCCATTAGTTTTACTATCAGAGGGATGGATGCAACTGGTCGATAGTTGGTTGTATCGTTTAATTTTTTCTTTAGGTCTTTGGATATGGGTGTAAGTAAAATATTTCCTTTGTCCTTGGGGAAAAGTCCATGTTGTAACATGTACTTCAAATGTGATGTGAGGTCTGTTATGAATCGTCTGGGGGCGGACCTTATTAGGTTGCTGGGGCAGGTATCCAGTTTGGACTGGGTTTTGGAGAATTTGTTGAGTTCTTGAGTGATGGTTTCTTCGGTTAGCAAATCGAAGTCATTCCAGATTCGGTCTGCTGGGTGTTCCCCAGGAATAGGGTCCAGGCAATCCATATATTTTTCATGATCAGTGGTATTGAGTGGTAGTGTGGATCGGAGGTTTATAATTTTTTCATTGAGGTATTTGGCAAGTTGGTCTGCCGATGGGGTATCTGTGCTGTCTGTGGTAACCGATGCGGTGTCTATAAGTTTATTCACGAGTTGGTAGAGTTTATGTGCGTCTTTATAATCTGGGCCTATCTTAGTTTTGTAAAAAGCTCTTTTGGTTTTTCTTATTGTATATTTGTATTGTCTTTGCATTTGTTTCCAGGCTTTGAGTGCGTGTTCATTCTTTATTTTTTGCCATGCTCGCTCGAGTCTCCTGACTTGTGTTTTTAGTTTTTTCAGTTCTTCGTTGAACCAAGTTATTGAGCTGTGTCTTCGTGTGGTTCTTGTTTGTATGGGAAAATTAGGTTCTTACCTTGGTAATTTTCTTTCCTTTAGTCATAGCAGATGAAGCCATTACGTATGGGTTATGTCCATCAACCAGCAGGGGAGATAGAGAGCACTCAAACTTTCACAGTGCCCTCTTGGCCAGCTAGCTCCACTGCCTCTTCAGTATTTGAAGCTTCCAAAGCAGTATGGCAAACCGCAATGGGAATCACAAGAGCTTTCCTCACAGCGAACGATGGCCCATCACAAGGGCATGAACTCATAAAGGAGGGAATGCACATCCTCCTGGAGGGAATAAACTCATCCTCCTTATTGTATAAGTGGAGGGGAACACACGCGCCTCCTGGAGGGAATCACACATCCTACCAACACACTGGAGGGAATGAACTCATCCTCCTATTTATAGAACTGGAGGGGAACACACGCGCCTCCTGGAGAGAATCAACACATCCTCCAAATAAAAACATGCTGGAGGGAATGAACACATCCTCCTAAATTTAAACTGAACATGAATCCTGAAGATTGTTTTCCAACTTTCTCCCAAGGAAGGAACTTCAGGAAATTAGAACAGAACCTGAAAAACAGATTCACAGCATACAGACAATCATACAGGGAGGGCTCATGGCTTCATCTGCTATGACTAAAGGAAAGAAAATTACCAAGGTAAGAACCTAATTTTCCCTTCCTTGTCATCAAGCAGATGAAGCCATTACGTATGGGATGTAACAAAGCAATCCCTAGATAGGGTGGGAACAAGCCACACCACACGCTAGCACTTGTGCACCAAAACGCGCATCCCTCCTGGCAGCCACATCCAGCCTGTAATGTCGGGCAAAGGAGAGCTTAGAAGCCCATGTTGCTGCACTGCATATCTCTTGAGAGAGTGCTCCAGTTTCAGCCCAAGAGGAAGAAATCGCTGTAGTAGAATGTGCCTTAAAGGCTACAGGCGGAACCCTGCCGGCCAGCAGATAAGCTGAAAAGATAGTTTCTTTGAGCCAGCGGGCAATAGTGGCTTTAGACGCTGGAGACCCTCTGCGAGAACCGGATAGCAAAACAAACAGATGATCAGAAGTCCTGAAAGAGTTAGTAACTCGCAGATACTGCAGCAGAGTCCTGCGCACATCCAAAAGGTGCAGCTGCCCAAAAGATTCTGGAAACTCTTCCTCTGAAAAAGAGGGCAAGAAAATAGGCTGGTTTAGGTGAAAGGCTGAAACCACCTTAGGCATAAAGGAAGGCACGGTCCGAAATGTGACTCCGGACTCTGAAAATTGCAGAAATGGGTCTCTACAGGACAGCGCCTGGAGCTCTGACACCGTCTCGCCGAGGTAATGGCCACCAGAAAAACGGCCTTCAGTGTCAAATCTTTCTCCGATGCTCGCCGAAGCGGCTCAAAAGGAGATGCCTGCAGGGTTTTCAAAACTAGCCCCAGGTTCCAAGCTGGACAGGGTGCTCGCACTGGAGGTCGGAGCCGAAGCACCCCTCTAAGAAAACCGTGCCACATCTGGGTGAGCAGCCAAAGACACGCCTTCCACCTTACCACAAAGGGAGGCCAACGCTGCCACCTGCACCCGCAGGGAATTATAGGCCAAGCCTTTTTGTACACCTTCCTGCAAAAAGTCTAGAATCGGCGAGACAGGAGCCCCGCATTGGAGCAATGGCTCTGGAAGCACACCAAGACTCAAACAGGCACCAAATCCTGGCATAAGCCACGGAAGTGGACCGCTTGCGGGCTTGCAGGAGAGTGGAAATAACTTTATTGGAATAACCTTTATCCCTCAATTGCGCCCTCTCAATAGCCATGCCATAAGACCAAAGCGGCCGGCGTCCTCCATGGCTACCGGTCCCTGAGTCAACAGGTTCGGTACCAGAGGTAACGGCAGAGGAGCCTCCAGGAGCATCTGTCGGAGGTCTGCATACCAAGGTCTCCTTGGCCAATCCGGGGCGATGAGGACCACTTCTCCTGGGTGCAGCCGAATCCGCAAGAGCAGGCGCCCTATCAAGGGCCATGGGGGAAACACATAAAGTAGACCCGGAGGCCAGGGTTGAGCCAAGGCATCCAACCCCGCCGAGCGAGGATCTCTCCGTCTGCTGAAGAAGCACGGGACTTTGGAATTGGCACTTGTCGCCATTAGATCCATCACGGGCTTGCCCCATTTGGCACAGATCTGCAGGAAAACTTCTTCTGCCAGATTCCATTCTGCTGGATCGATCTGATGCCTGCTCAGATAATCGGCCTGCACATTGCTCTGACCTGCAATATGAGCTGCCGACAGACACTGAAGATGCAACTCGGCCCAGTGGTAAATCAGTTCGGCCTGCGCGGCTAGTGCTCTGCACCTTGTTCCGCCTTGTCGATTTATATAGGCCACCGTTGTCGTGTTGTCCGACATCACTCTGACAGCCAATCCTTCCAGGGTCACTTGAAAGGCCAGAAGCGCCTGAAACACCGCTTTCAACTCTAGGCGGTTGATGGACCACTCCGACTCCTCGGGTGTCCATAGACCCTGGGCATGCTTCCCCTTGCAGAGTGCGCCCCAGCCCTTCAGGCTGGCATCTGTTACCACTAGGCACCAAACGGGGAGCGTCAGTGGCATTCCTCGCCGCAGCATGCTGTCCGAGAGCCACCACTCCATGCTGAGTCGGGCCGCAGGGAGCCAAGTAAGTCTGCATTGGTAATCCTGAGAAATAGGAGACCATCTCCGGAGTAGGGAATACTGTAGAGATCTCAGGTGCGCTCTCGCCCAGGGTACCACTTCCATCGTGGCAGTCATCGATCCCAGCAGCTGGACAATGTCCCAAGCTCGCGGACGGGGCATCCTCAGGAGCAGACGAACCTGATTCTGATGCTTGCACCGCCTTAGCTCGGGTAGGAACACATAGCCCGAGACTGTGTCGAACCTGGCCCCCAAAACCTCTAAAGATTGTGAAGGGGACAGGTGACGTTTGGCCATATTGACGACCCAGCCTAGAGATTGCAGTACTGAGACCACTCTGGCTGTAGCTTGTAAGCTCTCTGTTGCCGAGTCTGCTCTGATGAGCCAGTCGTCTAGGTACGGGTGAACCCTGATACCTTCTCGCCTGAGAAAAGGTTCGGGGAGCTGTGGCGAGGCCAAAAGGCAAGGCCCTGAACTGGAAATGTTTTCCCAACACCGCAAACCTCAGAAACTTCTGGTGCGGGAGCCAAATCGGTATGTGCAAGTAAGCTTCTTTCAGGTCTAGAGACGTGAGAAACTCTCCTGGCTGTACCGCCGCAATGACGGAGCGCAGGGATTCCATGTGGAAATGCCGCGCTCTCAGGGACTTGTTCACTTCTTTTAAGTCCAGAATAGGGCGAAAGGACCCACCTTTTCGCGGCACCACAAAGTAGATGGAGTATCGGCCGCAGCCTTGCTCTGCGGGAGGTACCGGGGTCACTGCCCCTAACTGAATCAGACCTTGTAAAGTCTCTTCCACCTCCGCCCGTTTGACGGCAGAACCGCATCGGGACTCCACAAACACGTCTCTTACTGGGGCGTTGAATTCTATTCTGTATCCATCTCTGATCAGGTCCAGAACCCACTGATCTGAGGAAATCTTGGCCCACTCCTCGACAAAGAGGGAAAGCCGTCCTCCGATGACAGGCATCGAGGAGAGGGCCGGTGCACCATCATTGAGAGGGTCGCCCCTGAACTCCTGGTCTTGAGCCACTGGCTGCGGAACGCTTGTCCGAGCGAAAGGAGTTCCTCTGCTGACCACGGGCACGTGAAGTGAACCCAGCAGAACGCCCTGGGTGGTACCTTCTAGCTTCACGGAAGCGAAGTCTGTACGAGGAGTGGACCACCTGGCCCTTAGAGGAAGGCCTCTGCCTATCTTCGGGCAAACGCTGGGGTTTTGGATCACCCAGGCCTTTCACAATTTTCTCCAACTCCTCACCAAATAGGAGAAGTCCTTGAAAAGGCAACTTCACCAACCTTTGCTTAGAGTCCATGTCCGCTGCCCAGTGTTGTAGCCACAGACGACGGCGAGCCGCCACTGCTACTGCCATTTGTTTAGCCGAAGCTCTGACAAGGTCATAAAGGGCATCAGCCAGAAAGGACAAGGCCACCTCCATCCGCGGAGCCACATCCAAGAAGGGCTCCGCTCCATCTCCGGGCTGAGCCACTGCCTGTTGCAGCCAAGCTAGGCAGGCTCTAACAGCATAACAGCTGCATGCAGACGCCCGAACAGTGAGACCTGCAATTTCAAAGGACCGTTTCAATGCTGTTTCCAGCCTACGGTCTTGAACATCCTTCAGGGCAACACCTCCTTCAACAGGGAGGGTAGTTCTCTTTGTCACCGCAGTGACTAGGGCATCCACTGTAGGCATTTGAAAACGAGCCATATGTCCCTCACGCAGAGGGTATAACTGCCCCATAGTCCTGGAAACTCTCAAAGGTCCCTCGGGGTCAGCCCACTGAGCCGAAACAAGCTCTAGGATGGAGTCATGCAAAGGGAAGGCCCGAGCAGCTTTCTTGGTACTAGCCATCCTGGGATTACCCGAGGAGGCCATGCCACTGTCAGGATCTTCAATCGAGAGGGCCTGCAGGGTATCTGAAATAAGCGCTGGCAGCTCATCACGGTGGAAAATCCTCACCGCGGAGGGATCATCCAGATCCTGTGGTAAATCCGCACCTGACTCTGGTTCCTCAGACCAACATCCTCAGGAGCAGAACGTCTGTCAGAGTTCTCCGAATCCTCACACCCCGACCACGGGGGGGAAAAAAGGTGCACCACAATCTGAAGGGGAATTAACCTTTCTGCGCTTATCTTTAGGCCAAGCATCCGGGAAAAAAGCCTCACTGGGCAGTCCCAGGCCAGAATCCATCAGGGGGGCAATCAGAGGAGCCTCAGGCGACCCTTGAGGAAGGGCTCTTTTCATCATGTATGCTTTATGCAGCAAAAGCACAAAATCCGGGGAGAAAATCTCACCCTGGGCACCCAAATCCTGTCCGGTGCTAGCCACTCCTGAAATAACCTCATCTCGAGGTGCCCCACCCGGCTCAGGTCTCTCCGTGTCCACGGAGGCCGCGCCATGTGGTGTAAGCAAAATGGCGCCCGCTGCCAGCTCAGAGCGGGAAGAAACATCGCTCGCCATGCTCGGGCCGGCTCCTACGCCAGTACAGCACGATTTACAGAGCCCTGCTGCTGATTTGCGCTTGCCACAAGTGGAACAGTGCTTTACATTGTCCGCAGCCATCGCTGAAAAACGGCGGTAAAATCCAAGATGGCGGTTTCGCGCCAAAATCGCCCCGATCGCGGGCCCACCCCGGAGGAGTTGGAAAACACTCTTACCTCAAAGGATCTAGTGTACAACTACGATCCTGCTGAAAATCAGGTCAAAAACCTCTGTTCCATTTTTTTTTTTTTTTAAGCTGTGAGGAAAGCAGAGGTATTGAAGACTCCGGAGGCTCAGATGAGTGGGAAAGGCAGGGAAAGGGCGAACCTATATGCCTGCATCCACTGTTGGTGGGTAAGGACAGGGAAAGCAAGGCAATATGTCCACATCCACAGAGGTATGGGTAAGGCAGGGAAAGGGCTAACCTATGTGCCTTTAAAGTGAGGCTGCTATAGCCTCCAACACTCCGGTTAACAACTGGCAAGCCAGGAACCACCTCCCGGCAGATTTTTCTGGAGCTCGAGCAAGCTGCAGCCACCCTGCTAGGGGAGATACTGGTCGAAATTGCCCCATTCCTTGTTATCAAGCAGATGAAGCCATTACGTATAGGTTATGTCCATCAACCAGCAGGGGAGATAGAGAGCACTCAAACTTTCACAGTGCCCTCTTGGCCAGCTAGCTCCACTGCCTCTTCAGTATTCTCTATTTCTTTTCTTTGTGATGTGTTTGTCCCCGTGGGCATATCTTCTATGATGTAAATCACTTTGGATACAGCTACACTGTAATCTAGCAGCATGTAAACACAATAGAACAGAATAAACAAGATCTTTCAGAAACAGACAGAAATACATTAGCATGCTTGGATATTTCCAACTGTTCTAAGAGAAGAAAGAGTAGGAATGAAAAACATTACACAATATGCATCAATGAGACAGACTAATTTTTATGACCAGTATATACTGTACAATATCAAAAATTCCACGTGTGAACAATTTTTTTCAAAATAATGGCTCAACATACCAAAAAGACTAAAATGAAGTAAACTAATGGTCTCCCACTTCAATCACACTGACAAATAGATACTTGCAGAAATTGCCAGCACAAGCATTAAACCATAGGGTGGCTGAAAGAGAATGTCACCACTGGTGTTTAAAATGCTAATAAAACATTATCAGTCTCCCATTATTGGAAAGTGTCAATTGGTACTGAGCAATTGAATGTAAAGTATCAAAACAGTGTCTTAACTGTGCCCCAAAATGAAACTTCAACAACAGCTCCATCACTTAGCTTTATCCAAAAACAGACCAATATGCAACTTAAATAGGGGCAGAGGTCCAACGAGGCTCCTCAGTTTGAAATCTGCTTCAGGACCGGCCTAACACTCACTCAAATGTTGCCAATGATTCACAAAGTAACCATGCCAGAATCCAACTTATTATACATTCCATCTTTCTATTCACTTTATTTCTGTGGATATTGTATTAACTAATGTGAATCATGTAGGAAGAGTGAGAATGATTTTTCTACCTGGATTGTTATCTTTAAGTACAACTAAGTAAAACAGGCCTCCTTCAGAAAGCAGATCAGTGATGTATGGAAAAAGTCTGTCCATGACTTCTCTCCCATTTTTGCCTCCAGCCCAGGCTGCCTCTATGCCACAGCTTCCTACCTATGATGCAAAAGGAAAATGGAAAAAAAATTAGGAATACATATTACTTGGATTTCTGAACTAACTTCAGACAAAGCAAAGATACTTATCTGTAACAGGTATTCTCTGAGGACAGCAGCACATGTGGATAACATGATCACGCATTGCACAGTCCAAAGCTTGTAACAAAACTAAAAGAGCTTTATGGTGTACAAGACACAGTCCACTGTACGTGCCTTCCCGCCCGTCACGAGAGTACAGTTACCACAGTACAATACTATAGCATAAAAAGAAAAATAGGAGACAACTCCAAGGGGAGGTGGAAGGGTTGTGAGAATATAAGGCCTGCTGTCCTCAGAGAATACCTGCTACAGGTAAGTATCTTCGTTGTCTCTGAGGACAAGCAAGCCTATTTCTCAATTATGGGGAATCCCTAGCAACCAGACCTCGCAACGACAGGATATAACACAGATCAACCAGAAACTATATACAAACTGAGAAGAAAGAGTAGGAATGAAAAACATTACACAATATGCATCAATGCAGCCTGGAACAGAATAAAATGGAGCCTAGGGGGGTGGAGTTGGATTCTAGACCCCAAAAAGATTCTGAAAAAACTGTCTGTCCGAATCAACTGTTGCGTTAGATATCCTGCTCAAGGCAGTAACAAGATGTGAATGTGTAGACTGAAGACCACGTTGCAGCCTTGCAAATTTCTTCAATGGAGGCTGACTTCAAGTGGGCTACCAACGCAGCAGCCATGGCTCTAACATTGTGAGCCTTGACATGACCCTCCAGGGTCAGCCCAGCTTGGGTATAAGTGAAGGAAATGCAATCTTCCAGCCAATTAGAAATTGTGTATTTCCTGATGGCGACCCAAAGATGGGCTGACTGTCTGTGGGGCCTTGTCCACTCCATGTAGTAGGCCAATGCTTGCTTGCAGTCAAAGGTGTTATGATTCTGTTAGAATTCTGCTAGTCAGACAGAGGAATGCTTGGGAATGCTCCTGATTGGCCATCAGGGGCTGAGCTGATGTCAGTCTGATCTACTTAAGCTTACCTTTCCCTATAACCCCTGCTTTGGCGTTATTCCTATTCTGCTGAAGCTTTGTCTGAGCTATTAGCTCTGTATTTTCGTGGCGTTTGGTTACTCCTTACCTCACTTGCTGTTTTCTGTTGCTTGTCTCTGTCTGCTGGCTGCTTCCAGTGTGTGTCTAATTACCTCTTTACTCTGCACCTGGGATTCTCTCTATTTGGCTGTGGTGCTGTGTGGTGAGTTCCTACCTCGTCCCATTCTAGTTTGTTTGTTTTAGTTCCCCTTCCTTCGGAGTTACCCTAGTGTGCTGTGTTTGTATTCTGATTGTAAGTCCTGCCCTTGTAGCAGACTCCGGCCCCTTTGTTTCTCTCCGTGGGGGGTTGTTTGTTTGCTCTTTCCCTATACTTTTGATTAATCCTTTATCTGCAGTGTTCCCTGCTTCTGGCAGCTGTGCATTCAGAGCTTGGTTTAACCCTTTGTCTGCAGAGTTTCCCTGCTTCTGGCAGTTGTCTGCTTAGTGCAGTCTTCCCTTGTGACCATTCTAGTTCTTCCTTTACTGTAACTATCTTCTGTATTGCTGAGCACTATTCCCTTTCTGTGCTGGGTGTGTGTGTTAGGCTCCGCACTCCATTTTTGCTGATTTTTTCTTTCCCTGTCTGCTGAGGGTCTCCGCCTACAGTATCTTTATTTCGCAGTCCCTCATTTCCTTTATGTGCCATGGGGTTCTGCGCGACATGTTTCTGTGTGTGCTTCCCTTTCTTCCCTCCCTACGTATGAGTCAGTTCCGGTTCGGCCGTGAGGCCCGCATGCTTGAATTCTGAGTAAATGGGATCTCAATAGGCCGTGAGGCCCGCCTGTATGCCCTATCTTCCCTTCTCTGGAGGTGCAAGTTGGTTGCTGTGTGTGTGTGCAGGGCTTGGTAGCTGGGGTAGTGTGTAGTGCCTGTTCAGCCCAACCTCAGCCTCGGCCTAACTCCTATACTAGGCCTTGGCCTGAGCTCAAGGGCTCACAACCGGAGCAACAAAAGATGTGCAAGGAGCTCACACCAGAATGGGCATAAGGTGAGGAAAGAATGTTGGCAAGTCTAGATAGAACTCTGACCCCACTGTAGGCAGGAACTTAGGGTGCGTGAGGAGGACTACTCTGTTGTGATGAAACTTAGCATAAGGTGCATCCGCTACTAAGGCCTGAAGCTCACTGACTTTACCAGCTGAAGTAACAGCTACCAAGAAACTGACCTTCCAGGTCATGTACTTCAGATGGCAGGAATCCAGTGGATGAAAAGCAGCTTTCATCAGCTGGGTGAGAATGACGTTGGCGTCCCATAACACAGGTGGAAGTTTGACAGGGAACTTTTACAAAAGCAAACCTCTCATAAAGCGAACAACTAGAAGCTGTCTAGAGATGAGCTTACCTCCTACACGTTGATAAGCACTAATTGCACTGAGGTGAACCCTTACTGGGTTGGTCTTGAGACCAGACTCAGATAGGTGTAGAAGGTATTCAAGCAGGGTCTGTGTAGGGCATGAAAAAAAATCTAAGGTCTTGCCCTCACACCAGACGTAAACCTCCTCCACTTAAAAGAGTAACATCTCTTAGTGGAATCTTTCCCGGCAGCCAGCAAGACCCAGGAGACACCCTCTGGAAGACCAAAGGAAGCAAATTCTAGGCTCTCAACATCCAGGCTGTGAGGGACAGGGACTGGATGTAGAAGTGACCCCTCGTTCTGAGTGATGAGGGTTGGAAAACACTCCAATCTCCACGGTTCTTCGGAGGACAACTCCAGAAGAAGAGGGAACCAAATCCGACACGGCCAGAAGGGTGTGATCAGGATCATGGTTCCGCGGTCTTGCTTGAGTTTCAGCAGAGTCTTCTCTACTAGAGGTATGAGAGGATACACATACAGAAGGCCTGTTCCCCAATGAAGGAGAAAGGCATCTGACGCTAGTCTGTCATGGGCCTGAAGCCAGGAACAGAACTGAGGGACCTTGTGATTGAGTGGCAAAAAGATCCACCGAGGGGGTGCCCCATGCTCAGAAGATCTTGCGGGCTAAGCCCATATTCAGTGACCACTCATGGAGGTTGCATTACCCTGCTCAGTCTGTTGGCCAGACTGTTGTTTACACTCGCCAGATAAGTGGCTTGGAGATTGTCCAAGGGCTTCTTCCCTGACCCTCAGGGGTTCCTCACATACCCTCCCCTCCCTTATGTGATTGTCAGACCCGGACTCAAAGACTCTAACCGAGTTTGGGTCGGCAATCCTAGATAATGCATCCGCATTTCCTACGAGCTTCCCTGCCTGATGTTCCACCTCTTATTGGAATGGCTGTAAGGCTAGGTACCAGCGCATCAACCTGGCGTTATTATTCTTCATTTGTGTCAGCCATTTCAGGGGGGCATGGTCTGTCACCAGTCTGAATGGGCGCCCCTCTAAATAATATTGGCTGCTATGGCTTTAGCCGAGATGTTACGTAGTGGCATTGCCCAGGGAAATCTAGAGGCCATATCCACCACCACTAATATATAGGTGTATCCCCTACTGGACTTGATAAGGGGCCAGACAATATCCATCGCTATCCACCCCATGGGCTGGCCTATACGCAGAAGGGGGCACAAAGGAATGCGCCCTGGCCCTTGCACAGATACCCTTTGGCAATTAGCACAGGAGTTACAATATTTTTCTACTTCTTTATACACCCCGGGCCAATAAAAACGATTCAGGACCTGCATTAGGGTATTTTGCCCCCCTTTATGTCCCCCTAGAGGGTGGTCATGAGCCAATCTCATAACCAGCAGCCGGAAGCCCCTAGGAACCACCAATTGTTTCCTATATCCCTCTCCTCCTCCTCCCGGGACCAACCAGAATAGCAAGCCCTTCTCCACCGTAAATCGGGGATAGCTTGTCGCCTCTTCCCCCTTGGCTTGCTCCCATACATATGTTAGAGATGGGTGTGACTCTTGCTCCCTCAAGAAATACGGGAACTGCCCCCTAAGAGTATCCGGGTCAGTAGGGTGCTCACCTTCTGCTTCCCCCATAGTCTGTCTCGGGGCCCTCTGGGTATTCCTTTTAAGCACTCGCTCCTTCCTTGTTTTCCTGGGAGAAGCCAGAATATCTACATTAAAGGGAAATAGCTGAGATATGGAAGTTTCAGGTTCCCGCTCTTGGCGCTCTTGAGCCCTGGTGGTTACTAGGGCCTCCTTTTCTTTTAGACACTGAGAAAAAGGGGGCCAGTCCCTGCCCAAATAAGCTCCTGAGGAAGCCGGGGAAGGACCGCAACTGCTACCCAATTACTCCCCTTGGGCCCCGTTATCCTGACCTTATGCAGAGCATAGCGGGTCATAGCACCATGTTTGCACTGAATCGCTACCTCCCCTTTATAGGATTTAGTTTCCGTCCCTAGCTGGTCCCTAACTTGCTTCCACAATCCCTGAGACAACATTGTCTGATCAGCTCCCGAATCCAGCAGACCCTACGCCTCTACCCTTTGGGTATATTGGGGAGCCACCTACTGACTGGCGTGAGAGGTGAGGCCCACCCTCCCATGATAGTCCTTGCGCCAGTGCCCCTTCTTCCCGCACCTGTAACAAAGCTTTCTCCTCTCCCCTTCCTCCTGTTGGGGACCCAACGGCACCGCCCGGGAGCTCCAGCTACGCTCACCTCCTTGGGGTCCCTCCCCCACCTTCCCATGGTGCCGAGATTCCAGATAGCATTCCATACTTCCTATAGCCTCTTCTAAAGTTTTACAGCCCTCCAAACCAGATCCACCCTTAATCCGGTAGGTAGGGTCTCTAAGTACTGTTCCAGGATTAATTCCTGCATTATCTGGGGAACCGTTTTCCTCTCTGGCTCTAACCACTTCCCTGCCAGATCCCCTAATATCTGGGCCAAGGCCCTGGCTGTCTCCCCCCTCCGCAACTCCCTAAATGTCCTCCTATAGGTTTGCCTGCTCAGCCCATACCGGTCCAGGATTGCCCCTTTTAACTTAGCATAATCCCTTACCTCTAATGAGAGAAGGCTCCGGAAAGCCGCTAGAACCTCTCCTCACAAGGAAGGGGCTAAGCGAATGGCCCACTGCTCCAGGGGCCACCCTGCAGCCGTGGCCACCCTTTCAAAAGCACCCAAATAGTACTCTATATCATCATTGTCCGCAAGCTTGCCCCATGAGAGCCAGTTAATATTTAAAGGTCCTACTGCTGCAGAAGGTCCCTCTAAACTCATCGGGGCTGAGGTCAGACTCTCTGCCTGGGCAGCCCCACCTCCTGACAAAAAGTCTTGGAATAAGTCCAATAAGGGCCGCTGCTGCACCCGCGTGGCTGCCAAGGACTCTTCCATCGACCTCTGGGCCACCTCCTATTGCGACTGGAATTGATCAGTCATGAAGGTGAACAGCTCCCTAGGATCCATAATGATCACCTTCCAGCGGCCCCTGAAAAGGGAAACACAAGAAACACACCAAGTGCGGCCGTCCAAAAAATTTTTTTTTCCCTTTTTTTTTTTCTTTCTTCCAAGCCCAGGTAAACACCTGAGAATCCTCAACTGCTTCCTTACACGCTTACTACTACTACTACTACTACTTATCATTTCTAAAGCGCTACTAGACGTACAAGAGATAAGGGAATATTAAAAGTGAGGATGATAAAATAAGGGTTCTGAACCAGAAACAGGAGAGTATTTCGCCTTTAGCTGCGTCGGCCCCTTGGATGGGCTGCTGGAACCCTTGCCTCCTGACCTCCGTCCTGCCAACGACTGTCCGGAATTCCCTGAGTCTCCTGCACCTGGTAGTTCAACAGATCCCACCACTGCCACCAAAATATGTCAGCAGGCCACCACCTTCAGGCCTTCCTGCAGGTATGAACTTGGCTGACCCTGGAAGGGCCCTTCCCTGGACACAGCACTCCCAGAAGCAGACTCCAAAAATATGCTTAAAACTGTTTTATTCCATCAGCAAGGCCAGGACATTTCCTCTTCCAGACACAGTCCTTGATTACAGCACATATCACCCCTTGTTCCTCCCCCCCCCCCCCCCCCCCCAGCCACAGTTTCTGGATACAGTTTAAATCATTCACTGCTTCCCCAGCATGGCCTGATTCCTGGACACAGTTTTAAATCACTCACTGTTTCACCAGCATGGCAGTGTTCTGAACACAGTTCAAGTCACTCACTGTTCCCCCAGCATGGCACCACTTCTGGACACAGTTTAAATTACTCACTGCTTCCTAGCATGGCATGACTTCTGGACACAGTTTAAATCACTCACTGCTTCCTAGCATGGCATGACTTCTGGACACAGTTTAAATCACTCACTGCTTCCCCAGCATGGCATGACTTCTGGACACAGTTCAAATCACTCACTGCTTCGCCAGCATGTCATGAATTCTGGACACAGTTCAAATCACTCAAAGCTTCCCCAGCATGGCCAGGTTCCTGGACACAGTTCAAATCACTACCTGTTTCTCCAGCTGGGACTGACTTCTGGCCACAGCTGAAATCATTCACTGCTTTACAGCACGGCACCTCTCTTCCCCTTGAGTGGAACAGCTGCTTAACTTTTCCTCCAAGCTTTCCCCAGCCTTGAAGAAGGTTTGTTATGAAGCCTTTCAACTTCTTCCCTTGTACCTGAGCTAGAGCAGCAATCTCCATGGGCTCACTTCCCCAGTCATCTTGGGCTTGGATCTCCTTTCTGACCTCTTTCCCCCCCCCCCCCCCATTACATGGGCTCCTCTCCCTTTATGGTCCCCAGCTGGTCCTCTCCCTCCTGATTATTCCTCCTCAGCCAATCCCTTTCCTCTCCCTTGGGATCCTGGGACTTGTAGTTCCCTTGTTGCTCCTTTTGCTTGCCCCCAGGGCTTTGCAGGGGTTATTGGGAACTGTAGTCCTCCTCCCTTCTCCAGCTCTTGGGAAACTTATGCCTCCGTGGGGGGCGTGGCTTCCCAGCCCCTAGGATCCTGGGACTTGTAGTTAGAATCCCGGGTATGAAACCTACCCATCTTGTTCCTCTCCTGGATCCCTTCTTCCCTGACCCTCAGGGATTCCTCACAAGATACATGCTTTGACAGCATGCCCAATGCCACATCTGAACAGCTTCCTGACACAGAGGGCAAGATCTAGTGCCCTCCTGCTTGTTGGTGTAGTACATCGCAACCTGATTGTCTGTTTGAATCAAGATGATTTGATTGGACAGCCGATCTCTAAAAGCCTTCAGAGAGTTCCAGATCGCTCATAATTCCAGGAGGTTGATCTGAAGACCTGTTTCCTGGAAGGACCAGGCTCCTTGAGTGTGAAGTCAATTAACATGAGTTCCCCACCCTAGGAGGAATGCATCCGTTGTCAGCGCTTTCCCTGGCTGAGAAATTTGGAATGGTCGTCCCATGGTCAAATTAGACCAGATCGTCTACTGAAGAGAATTTCGAAAATCGGTGGACAGTTGGATCACATCCTCCAGATTCCCTGCAGCTTGATACCACTGGGAAGCTAGGGTCCAATGAGCTGATCTCATATGTAGACGTGCCATGGGTGTTACATGAACTGTGGAGGCCATGTGCCCCAGATGTCTCAACATCTGCTGAGCTGTGACCTGCTGAGACGCTTGAACTGTTGACACCAGGGACAGAAGGTTGTCCGCCCTTGTCTCGAGAAGATAAGCCCGAGCTGCCTCCTTGTCCAGCAGTGCTCCAATGAATTCCAAATTCTGAACAGGAGTGAGATGGGACTTGGAGTAATTTATTACGAACCCCAGTAGCTCTAGCACTTGAATTGTATTTGCATGGACTCCAGAGCACCTTCCTCCGAGGTGCTCATTACCAGCCAATCGTCGAGATAAGGAAACACATGCACTCCCAGTCTGCATAGCGATGCTGCGACTACCGTTAGACACTCTGGGCGCAGATGCCAGGCCAAAAGGCAGTACACGGTACTGAAAGTGCTGTGTTCCTAGCCGAAATCAAAGATACTTCCTGTGAGCTGGGAGTATCGAGATGTGTGTGTAAGCATCCTTTAAGTCCAGAGAGCATAGCCAATCGTTCTCCTGAATCATGGGGAGAAAGGTGGAAGGGAAACTATCCTGAACTTTTCTCGGAGTAGGAATTTGTTCAGGGCCCTTAGGTCTAGGATGGGATGCATCCCCCGTTTTCTTTTGTACAAGGAAGTACCTGGAATAGAATCCCAGCCTTTCTTCCCCTGGTGGAATGAATTTGACCAATGGGCCTTTAGAGGGGCGGAGAGTTCCTCTGCAAGTACCTGCCTGTGCTGGGACCTGTAAAAATGAGCTCCCGGTGGGCAATTTGGAGGTTTGAATTCTAGATTTAGGGTGTATCCTAACCAAACTATTTGAAGAACCCACCGGTCAGAGGTTACGAGAGGCCACCTTTGGTGAAAAAACAATAACCTCCCTCCAACCGGTAAGTCGCCCGGTATGGACACTTTTAATGTGGCTATGCTTAACTTGAGCCAATCAAAAGCTCATCCCTTGCTTTTGCTGGGGAGCAGCTGAGGCCTTAGGCGTACACTGTTGATGAGAATAAGCGCGCTGGGGCTGAGCCTGGGTAGGCTGTTGAGAAGCTGGAGTGTACCTACGCCTTGCATAGGAATAGCGAGCACCCCTCTTCCCACCAAAAAACCTCGTAGATGAGGAGGTAGTAGCAGAAGACGCCTGGCGGGAGAGAGAATCCATAGCATCATTGTGCTTCTTGAGCTGGTCAACTAGATCCTCTACTTTCTCACCAAAAAGGTTATCCCCCCGGCAAGGAACATCTGCCATCCGCTGCTGGACCGAATGATCCAGGTCACAGACATGCAGCCATGAGAGTCTGTGCATCACTATACCCTGGGCAGCGATCCTGGATGCTACATCAAAAGTGTTGAACGTACCCTTAGCCAGGAATTTTCGACACACCTTCTGCTGCCTGACCACCTGGCGAAAAGGCTCGGCCTGCTCCGGAGGGAGTGCATCAACCAAGCTAGACAGTTGCCTCACCGAGTTCCGCAAGTGAATGATCGTGAAGAGCTGGTATGTTTGGATTTTGGCAGCGAGCATAGCGACCTGATACGCCTTCCTCCCAAAAGAGTCCAAGGTTCTAGATTCTCTGCCTGGAGGCACCGAGGCATAGTCCCTAGTACTCTTGGCTCTTTTGAGAGCGGAGTCCACCAACATGGAATTGTGAGGTAGCTGAGACCTCATCAATCCAGGCTCCCCGTGGATCCAAAATTGGGATTCAGCCTTTTTCAGGATCACGGAATTAGACAGAGGGAACGACCAGTTTCGCATAAGGACTTCCTTCAGTATATTATGCAAAGGAGCCGTTGCAGCCTCTCTAGGCAGAGAAGGATAATCCAGGACCTCGAGCATCTCAGCCCTGGGTTCATCCTCCATAGGGAAGGAAATAGCCGCAGCCATTTCCTGGACAAAGGAGGTGAAAGATAGACACTGGTGGAGAAAGTCTCCTTTCTAGTGGAGGGGAAGGTTCAGAAGGAATCCCATAGGACTTGTCAGAAGAAAAGTACCTGGGATCCTTCTCTTCCTCCCATGAACGTTCATCTTCAGTATCGGACAAGACATCCCTCAGAGCAGTCCGAAACTGAGCCTGCCTCGAGACGCCGAAGAACGACATCCTCGATGGCGGTGCCAAAAAGTCGACGCCCGCCTGGACTCCGGTGAAGCTTCCTCCACCAACGTCGAAGGAGAGTCGACCTGGGTGGCAGGCGGCACCAAGGTCGGCGACCTCACCACAGGCGAAGGGCCAGATGCCGCTGCAGCAGACGGTACGGAAGGCGCAAGCACCCCCAACACTGAAGCAGACTGGTGCAGCAACCCTGCCAGCAGCTCTGGAAGCAGGGCCCTGATGTGCTCGTCGAGAGCCATCGTCGGACAAGGCTGCGGGGTCGGTAAAGGAGCCGGTGGCAGAATCTGTCAAGGCTCGGGAGCAGGTACCAGGCTGCTAGACCGACGCATCGGCACCTCCTGAATACAGAGCGATCCTCTTGGCGCCGAAGCTTCTTGGGTGCCGAATCCCTCGATGCCCCGGAGCTCCCGGCACCAAGTGTCGAAGGAGAATGATGACGGTGCTTCTTCGCCTTCGCTCGACGCCCGTCATCGAGACTCTTCGGTACCGATGAGGAAGATATTGAATCCTCACATCTCTCCTCATGTCTCCTCGGGGCCGGGTCCAACAAAGGTCGGTCCCGGGGGGGCCTGCATAACAGGAGGCCTCGAGAGAGGTGGAGACCCACTCGATGCCTCACTGCTCCCAGCACAAGTTGGTCGTTCCGCAGCCATTACCTTCACTCCTGACGTTGATGCGTCCCTCAATGTCGATGCCGCCAACCTCGGTACCGATGTCGAAGAACCGGACTGAGCCCCAAAAAGCTTCTCTCGTTGGGCCTCACGAGACGCTTGGGTCTGTTTCTTCATGCGAAGACACAGACTGCAAGGGGCTGGGCTATGGTCGGGCCCAAGGCACTGGATACACCAAGCGTGGGTATCAGCACCCGAGATGGTCCGGTTGCACCGAGTACAACATTTGAAGCCGCTGGGTGTCTTCGATGACATGGAGGAAAAAAACGGCTTTGGCAAAATCAAAAGACGTGATCGTGCCTGTTAAAAGAAAAAAGGGCACGAAAAGAAGGGGACAAGCCGGCCGCATCAAAAAACAAAGGAAACTTTAAAAGGGCAAAAGAAAAATAAAGAAAACTACGGGAATTTTTTTTTTTAAACTGTAAATATTTATTAAAAAAAGAAAGAAAGAAGGCAAAAGCCACAAACGAAGAAACTCTTTCCCGGGCCTGAGAGAGCGGGGAAAAAACTTGACCGCACCTCAATGCGGAGAAAAAAATAACTGAGCGGGAACGCTCACGTGATGGGCAGGAAATCAATCCGTGCATGCGCTGTGCGCGCTGCACGCGTGCCAGAAGACTCTGGTAAAAATTTTAAATATTTTGCTTGCAAAATACCAGTTCCCGGGCCGATGCAGACATCAACCCACATGTGAGAACAAGCAGGCTGCTTGTCCTCGGAGAATCGAAGATACTTCTGGTGGGCTGGAAGTATTTGGATGTGGGTATATGCATCCTTTAAGTCCATAGAGCATAGCTTTTCCTGAATCATGGGTAGAAGGGTGCCCAGGGAAACCATCCTGAACTTTTCTTTGACTAGGAATTTGTACAGAGCCCTTAGGTCTAGGATGGGGCACATACCCCGTCTTCTTCTGTACAAGAAGCACCTAGAATAGAATCTCCACCCTTCTTCCACTGGTGGAATGGGCTCAACCACATTGGCTTCAGAAGGGCTAAGAGTTCCTCTGTAAATACCTGCTCATACTGAAAGCTGTTGTAATGAGCTCTCGATGGACAATTTGGAGGTTTTTGATACTTATTGAGGTTACGTATCCAAGACAGACTATTTGGATAACCCACTGGTCAGAGGTTATAATAGATCAACTTTCTTGGAAAAACTTTAGCCTCCCCCTGACTGGCAAGTCATCTGGAACAGACACCTTGACAGCGGCTATGCTCTGCTGGAGCCAGTCAAAAGCTCATCCCCAGCTTTGACTAGGGAGCAACAGGGGCCTTAGGCACATGATGTTGACTGGAACGAGTGCACTGAGACTGAGCTTAAGAAGGCTGGCGAGGAGAGATAGCATACCTATACCTCTGGGAGTAATAGGCACCTCTCCTCGACTTGCCAAAAGACCTCCTCGATGAGGAGATAGATGCAGAAGGTGCCCGGCGGGAGAGAGAAGACATGTATCAGTGTGTTTCTTCATCTGGTCAGTGACCTTCTCAACCTTCTCTCCAGAAAGGTTATCCCCCGGGCATGGGGCATCTGCCAACCTCTGCAGGTTCCAAGTCTGAGACACGCAGCCATGAGAGTCTACGCATTGCTATACTTTGGGCAGATATACTGGATGCCACATCAAAAGTGTCGTAAGCACCCCTGCCCAAGAATTTACAGCACGCCTTCTGCTGCTTGGCCAACTGGAGAAGTGACTCGGTGGGTCAGAGTCAGCAAAGTCAAGCATCTTGCACACTGAGTCCCACAAGTAGACTCTCATGAAGAGCTGGTATGATTGTATATGTGACATGAGCATAGAGGCCTGGAACATCTTCCTCCCAAAAGAGTCCAAGGTCCTAGCTTCTCTGCCTGGGGATGCAGAAGCATAGTCTCTAGAACTCTTGGCCCTTTTTAGGGTGGATTCCACCACCAAGGAATGATGAGACAACTAAGGCTTATCAAATCCAAGTGTGCTATGTGTCTGGTACATGGTATCGAAGTACTGGAACAGACAGATGGGATTCCCAGTTCCACACACAAGAACATCCTACAGGATCTCGTTCAGTGGTACAGTCACAGCTCTCTAGGAGGAGACTCGTAGTCCAGGACCTCGAGCATCTTAGCCCTGGGCTCATCCTCCACCTCTAAAGGAAATGGAATGGCCTCCACCATTTCCTTAACAAAAGAGGGGAAGGAAAGGCTCTCAGGGGAGACTTCCTCCTTTCCTGTAGAGGGGAGGGGTCGGAGGGGATGCCAATGGACTCATCCTTCAAAAAAAAAAAGTGGCTCCTCCTCCGACTCACATGAGTGCTCCTCATCAGTGTCAGTCAAAAACTCATTTGAGGGCTGAGACCGAGCCTGCCTTGACTTAGAGGAACCATGTCCCAGAGAAGGGTGTCAAGGAGTTGGTTCTGGCCTCGACTCTGGCGAAGCTTCCTCCACTGATGTTGAGGAGATACCAGATTGGGTGGCAGTTGACACCTGCATCGGAGGCCGCACCGCAGGCTGAGGGCTAAGCGGGGCCGCAATGGGAGGAAAAGCAGGCACAAGCACCCCCGATGCAAATGCAGTCCATTGAATGAAGCCAGTCAGTAGCTCAGGGAGCAAGTCCCAGATGCACTCATTGAGGGCTGACATTGGGAAAGCATTGGTTCAGTCTGCAAAACCAGTGGTGTTGAGACGGAGCCTGGTCTTGGCTGCTGAGAGACCAACGCACCGGCACCTCTTATATGGAGGGGGAGCGGTCCTTCCGGCACCATCGTTACTCAGGTGCTGAACCCCTCTATGCCCTTGAGCTCTCAGTACTATGTATCGAGGGGGACCGATGCCAGTGCTTCTTGGCCTTCACCAGAAGCTGGTCATTGAGGCTCCTCAGTGCCAACGAGGACAATGTTGAACCCTCATGCTGCCTCGGGGTCGGGTCTGACACTGGTCAGTCCGGGGGCCCTGCAGAGCAGTCAGCATCGAGGCAGGTGAAGACCCACTCGCTGCACAACTACTCCCAGTGTCAACAGGTCTAGCAGCCATACATACAGATGCTCCCAATGCAGGTGCAACACCTGACGTTGATGTCGACACCACCGACCTCAATGCTGATGTAGACATCGAGGAATCGTATCTGGCTCCAAAAATTCTCTCTTGCTGAGCATCTCTGGCCAACTGGATCCTTTTCTTCTTAGGAAGACAGAGAACACAGTTAGCGGGGCTATGGTCGGGCCCCAGGCACTAGAGACACCAAGAATGGGTGTCCTTAGCACAGATGGCCCAATTGCACTGGGTACACTACAGCACTTAAAACCACCGGGCACTTTCGTGGACATGAAAGGAAAACTTCCAAAGCTAAATCAAATGGCTCGATGGTACCAAAACAGGGGCAAATCACCAGGAAAAAACGGGGAAACCTCAACCAAAGTAAAGGCCTAAAAGTGGCCTGATGACACAGAAAATAAACAAAATTTAAACAAAGCAAAATCCACTAAAACAATAAAGGGAAGAAAAAAAAGGAAACCCAAAATACGGGAGAACAAAACAAGGCTGAAAACAGCACAAAAAGCATACAAAAAATCCCTACTGGACTGAGATATAAGGGACAGAGAAAAAATACGCCATTCTCACTGTGGAAAAAGTAGAACTGCAGTAACTGTGCTCTCATGGCAGACAGGAAGGCACGTGCGTATATGCAGTGGAGTGTGTCTCGTGCTCCACAAAACACTTTTAGGCTTGATATAAGCTCTGGACTGGGCAACGCAGGATCACGTTACCCACACGTGAGAATAAGTAGGCCTGCTTGTCCTTGGAGAAATTAATTGATACTATTCCCTTAATTCTAGAAAGTGGTGCACCCAAATTTCCAACTAGCATGCAAATTTGCCACACAACTTCAAGAATAAGATCAGTTACACACGTAACTTAATTACTTTAGTAGCTAATTGGCCTTAACAACCAGTTATTGGCTATAATTGGTGATAACTGGCGCTATTGGCAGTAACTGCCCTTAGTCAGTATTCTAAAAGTTACGCGCTCAAATTCCAGAGTGCGCAACTTCAAGGGGGCATGGATAAGTCAGGGCGTATCATGTAGTTACACACGCAGATTATAGAATACTAGTATTTACACAGTTAGGTGTGATTCCAAAGGTTAAACTAGTCTGCACAGAGAGACAAATGTAATACTGCTTCCTAACAATCCTCTGTAATAAATATAATAAAGTGAATCTTTATAAACAAACATTATTATTGAAATAAATTATATGCCCAACAACAAGGCTCTAAATTTTTGTAAAAGGAACCACTCAGTGCTCCTCTTACGTGCCATATTTTAACGTGAACAAATATATAGCCTATAATGGCTAAATCACTTCTAAAGGGTCAATAACACAAAGCCCAATAACCATTGCTGTGTATAAATTCACACATTCAAACGTGTAACACAATAAAGATTATATGTGTAGAAAAGACTGACCCAACAAAGGCAACACCAACGTTCTATGAAGCCTCCAGCCGGAAGTGTGAAGGGGCGAGATATCCGGTTTCCCTATGAGTGTCTGCCCCGCCCTCTCTGTAACACAGTCAGTGAAGGAAAACAGCAGAGCACAAAATCAAATCGCTGGCTCTGTAACAGTGAAGGACTCAGAGGGGGGAGGGGAGAGAGGCCAGAGGGCAGGGACACACACACTCCCACATGCACACAGAAGAAAACATTGCTAGCCCCCGTTTCATTTGCATCAGAAACGGGGCTTTTTTTACTAGTAAATTACATATTTCTAACAATAGCCCTGCAAGTTCATTTTTCAATTCTATCAGTACTCTGGGATGAATACCAACTGGTCCAGGTGATTTGCTACTCTTCAATTTGTCAAATTGCCCCATTACATCTTCCAGGTTTATAGAGCTTTCAAAATTCAGTTTATCTGACTCAGTTTTGAATACCATTTATGGCACCGGTATCTCTCCCAAATCTTCCTCAGTGAAGACCAAAGCAAAGAATTCATTTAAATCTCTCCTCTATGGCTTTGTCTTCCCTGAGTGCCCCTTTTATCCCTCGATCATCTAATGGTCCAACTGTTTATTTTGCCGGCTTCCTGCTATGTATTTTTCCTCCAACACAATCTTTTTTTCAAAGACCCACTTTGCCTTCCTTATGTTGACTTGCCATTCCTTATTCTGCTTCTTTTTATTTTCAGTTGGATCCTTCTTCCATTTTCTGAAGGGTTTTTTTTTTTTTTTTTTTAGCTCTAATAGCTTCCTTCACTTCAGTTTTTAACTATGCCGGCTGTCGTTTGGCCTTCCTTCCTCCTTTTTTATTACACAGAATATAACTGATCTGGGTTTCTAGGATGGCATTTTTGAACAGCATCCACATCTAGTGTAAAATTTTGACCTTCGCAGCTGCTCCTCTAAGGTTTTTCTTCACCATTCATAGTAACATAGTAAATGACGGCAGAAAAAGACCTGCATGGTCCATCCAGTCTGCCCAACTAGATAAACTCATATGTGCTACTTTTTGTGTATACCTTACCTTGATTTGTACCTGTCCTTTTCAGGGCACAGACCGTGTAAGACTGCCCAGCACTATCCCCGCCTCCCAACCACCAGCCCCGCCTCCCACCACCAGCTCTGGCACAGATCGTATAAGTCTGCCCAGCACTATCCCCGCCTCCCGCCACCGGCTCTGCCACCCAATTTCGGCTAAGCTCCTTAGGATCCATTCCTTCTGAACAGGATTCCTTTATGTTTATCCCACGCGTGTTTGAATTCTGTTACCGTTTTCATTTCCACCACCTCCCACGGGAGGGCATTCCAAGCATCCACTACTCTCTCCGTGAAAAAATACTTCCTGACATTTTTCTTGAGTCTGCCCCCCTTCAATCTCATTTCATGTCCTCTCGTTCTACCGCCTTCGCACCTCCGGAAAAGGTTCGTTTGCGGATTAATACTTTTCAAATATTTGAACGTTGTATCATATCACCCCTGTTTCTCCTTTCCTCCAGAGTATACATGTTCAGGTCATCAAGTCTCTCCTCATATGTCTTGTAACGCAAATCCTTTACTATTCTCGTAGCTTTTCTTTGCACCGCTTCAATTCTTTTTACATCCTTCGCAAGGTACGGCCTCCAAAACTGAACACAATACTCTAGGTGGGGCCTCACCAACGACTTATACAGGGGCATCAACACCTCCTTTTTTCTGCTGGTCACACCTCTCTCTATACAGCCTAACAACCTTCTAGCTACGGCCACCGCCTTGTCACACTGTTTCGTCGCCTTCAGATCCTCAGATACTATCACCCCAAGATCCCTCTCCCCGTCCGTACCTATCAGATTCTCCCCTCCTAACACATACGTCTCCCGAGGATTTCTATTCCCTAAGTGCATCACTTTGCATTTCTTCGCATTGAATTTTAATTGCCAAACCTTAGACCATTCTTCTAGCTTCCTCAGATCCTTTTTCATGTTTTCCACTCCCTCCCGGGTGTCCACTCTGTTACAGATCTTAGTATCATCCGCAAATAGGCAAACTTTACCTTCTAACCCTTCGGCAATGTTACTCACAAATATATTGAACAGAATCGGTCCCAGCACCGATCCTTGAGGCACACCACTACTCACCTTTCCCTCCTCCGAGCGAATTCCATTCACCACCACCCTCTGGCTTCTGTCCGTCAACCAGTTCCTAATCCAGTTCACCACTTCGGGTCCTATCTTCAGCTCATCCAGTTTATTTAAGAGCCTCCTGTGGGGAACCGTGTCAAAAGCTTTGCTGAAATCTAAGTAGATTACGTCCATAGCTCGTCCCTGATTCAATTCTCCTGTCACCCAATCAAAGAACTCAATGAGATTCGTTTGGCATGATTTCCCTTTGGTAAAACCATGTTGTCTCGGATTTTGCAACTTATTGGCTTCCAGGAAATTCACTATCCTTTCCTTCAGCATCGCTTCCATTTTATCCATTCTTCTCATTTTATCATAGTCTCCTTTTTTGAAAGTTAAAAGCTAACATATTGGATTTCCTGTGTATACTTACTCCGGAGCTGATATCACATCTCATCATATTGTGATCACTGTTATCAAGCAGCCCCAGCATCATTACCTCCAGCACCAGATCATGCACTCCACTAAGGACTAGGTCTAGATTTTTTTCTCCCCTTGTTGGCTCCTGTACCAGCTGCACCATAAAGCAGTCCTTGAGTTCGTCAAGGAATTTTACCTTCCTAGCATGCCCCGATGTTACACTTACCCAGTCAATATTGGAGTAATTGAATTCACCCATTATTATTGTTTCCCAGTTTGTTAGCCTCCCTAATTTCTGATAACATTTCTACATTTGTCTGTTCATCCTGACCAAGTGTCGGTAGTACACTCCTATCACTATCCTTTTCCCCTTTTCACATGGAATTTCAGTCCAAAGGGATTCCAAGATGTGTTTTGTGTCCTGCAGAAATTTCAATCTATTTGATTCAAGACCCTCCTTAACATACAATGCTACCCCGTCCACCAATTCGATCCATCCTATCACTATGATATAATTTGTACCCTGGTATGACAAGTGTCCCTCTGGTAATTCTCCTTCCATCAGGTCTCAGAGATGCCTATTATATCTAATTTTTCATTTAGTGCAATATATTCTAACCCTTCTGTTTCTTCGATTACACTGGCTGCCTTTCCCTTACCAGTCTTTCTTTAAGATTTTTTCTTTGGTTCATAAGTCCTATCACACTTGTTCCCCTTCTTTTCTTTCCTCTCTGGTCATTCCTTACACTCCCTCAAGCATAGGTGGTCGGTGGCCCAACTATTTGGGGAGGCTAAAGGGGGTGGGGTTAAGGGCAGGGCCAGGGGCGGAGCTTACATCCATAATTGTCTGACAACACACAGAAAAAAAAATAGTCACAATACCTTTTTATTAAATTTAGATATTAGATATGTATCATATGTCAAAGAATAAAGTGGTTGCTCAAAGCATATACTAACTGCAAAACACTATGCACAACTTTGTGCAAAAACACACTCAGAACCTTACTGTACCATAAATATTACACTGGGCAGACCCTAATATACCAATATACCACCCACACAGAAAATGCAGACCATCAACAATATGAAACAAGGGATCATAATATCACAATTCTCATGTGGAGCCACAAAACACACTTTTAGGGTGGATAGTGTTCACAATGAGCTCCTTTTATTAACGACCATATGTAGATCCTTCAAGAGGTAGTGTGTCATTATTTAGGCTCTACACCCTTTCTGATGTTTTGGTGCCACTTCAGTATGGCCAACACACAATCTCTCCACTGCAAAACACTATACACAAACTTGTGCAAAAACACACTCATAACCTTACTAAACCATAACAGCACTAATTCCAAGGACAGCACGAGCTACAACCTTATGCGTGGAAAGGCAGCACTATAATTACACCAGGCTCTAAAACACCAGTACACAACCTAGTGAAACAAAAAAACAAACAAACAAAAAAGGCTGCAAATGCTACACGCTAGCAGAATACTACATCTTGATCACACATGAGAAACACATGACACAACAGATATGAAGACAAAAAACTGAACTGGAAAGTTACCTCAAGAAGTCAGACTCAGCATGCAGTAATACTAGAAAAATTGAAACTTACCTGCAAAATATCACAGATGGCACATTTCCAAAAGCTAAAGAAAAACCACACAAAGTATGGAGGTGCACTTGATCCCCACGAAACAAGCAGGAGAAAACAAAGGAGGGCTGGGAAAAATAGGCTCTATCCAAACAATGGGGGAGATGTATATTATAATTACACAATGATATTTATTGCAAATGGTTGACTCAACACAGCCGTGTTTCGGCACCGTAGCACCTTCTTGAGGAGTCTATAAAAACAAATACAGTAACAAATATAAAACATAAATATTGCGAACAAAGGAAATGTATCTATATATACATATATATATTGATATCTATATATATATATTTTTTTGAATTTCAAATGGACATTGTGAAAATGATCCTCCCCTCTGCCTGAGGGTCCTCGGGATCTCCCCTTCACCCTTGCTGCCCAACCTCCTGGTTCACTGCAGTCCACAGGGCAGGGCTCAAAGAAATCCACTTCAAAGCAAAC
Source organism: Microcaecilia unicolor (assembly GCF_901765095.1). Lineage (NCBI taxonomy): Eukaryota > Metazoa > Chordata > Amphibia > Gymnophiona > Siphonopidae > Microcaecilia > Microcaecilia unicolor. The sequence goes on from NC_044040.1 coordinate 86,418,304, forward strand.
TTAACAAGTTCTTTATTTTGCTTGGGATCCAACAGTCCAGCAGTGCAAAAAGACACAATACTTGAATCAACAAAAAAAAACCTCACAATTCCCCCTGTTGCTCCTCTCAGGGGTACAAACACAGCAAGAAAAAAAACTTTTAACTCCCAGGCTTCCAGCACCCAGCTGGGCTCCTTTTAGACAGTTTTATAGCCCTGGGTCTTCTTTCTCCCCCCCTCTACCTTGGGAGGGGCCAAAACACTGCAAGCAGTTCCAAAAAAACAAACAAACACAGTTCTTGAGGCTTCAGCACACAGCTCAAACCCCTTCAGCTTCTTTTAGGCTTTTTAGCCACAGTTCACACTCCACCTTCTTCCTGCTGGGCTCAGCCCACTCCAGGAAAAATCTCTCGTCCCTCTTCAACCAGAACTCTTTAAACTCAAAGTTCATTCACAGCCTGAGCTCTGGAAAATGAAAAGGCCCCACCCATCTGGGTCACTCTCTCTAAGCACTGACCCATCCTCCCACATGGCCTTTCCTCTTTCCTCTCTTAGCCCAGTTACCATACCATGAAGTTACCTGGTCCCTTAGCTTGTTACCTAAGGAGTGAGCCCAGGCTGAGAGGTCCATAGGCTCTTCCTCGCTCTCCTCTCTTTCTCTCTGCCCAGCTTCTTGATACTCCATGGGCTCCCCGTCCCACCCACTTTGCAGCTGTTCCTCTTTCCCTTGATTACCCTGCAGGGGCACCACCCTTTCCTTGTTAGAGTTCTCCCCCTGTTCCTGCTGGGGAAGGTAATCTCTGTACCAGGCTTTGCCCCGAGGTTGCTGGGAAATGTAGTCTCTTCCTCTCCTCCATTTTACAGGGGTCACGAACCTTTCTCTGCTCTCTCTCGGGGGATGCTGGGTAATGTAGTCTTTTTCCCTCCACCCTTTTCTAGGGGGCATTACTACTTCTCTCGCTCTCTGGGGATGGAATGGAGGGCAGGCTCTGTTCTGCCTATGTCTGCTCGTGAGCCGCCTCCCTTCTTCCTCTTCCACTTCCATCTTATCTACCCCCAGGTCCTCTCCTTCACAACATCTAAAAAACATATATGAATAAAAATAAACATACATAAAATATCATAAATACAAAAACAAGATCATAAACATATTCAAATCAATAAAATAGATAATATTGAATAATATTAATTGTTATTGTTATTAAAATGGTGTTGCAAGATAAATAAATACATGAATAATAGAAAAAAAACAAATGCATATAAAAGAAAACATTAAAAAAATTATATATGTATATATTATATACTTTTTGGTGTATTTTCATGTATGTTTCCATAAACACTATACAGCAAAAATCAACAGTATACGATGGTTTACATATATAAATGTCCAGAAATCTTTTGCCAGAAGACAGTATAAGGATAATGCAAAATATGACAAATGAACAACATTGCATATAAGTAAGGGGAATTCTGATACCTTTAGATCGATATATGACAAAAAGTAGGGAGCATACATGGTCTGTGGGCTGGGTAATTACATATAAACTGTGTCTGAAAAATAGTGTATATTGAGCATAAAGGATAAGGTTTGCTTACAACTTTCCGCCATTGGTAAGTACTCAGAAAAAAAAGGAAAAAATGAAAAGAAATATATAATAAAAAATATATATAATACTAAGAAATGGTAAAAATAAATATAAAAATACTCAGAAAAGGGGGAGAAGGGGAAGTGAGAAAAAAGGGGGGAGTGGGGAGGAGAGAAAAGAGAATGAAAAAGGATAAAAGGATTAAATTTACAGCCACTCCTGGTAGTTCATGTTCATCCTTTTTTCACACATACATTGTTTCTTTCAGAAGGAATTGTGCATTCCTCAGTATCTCCCAGTGTGTTAACCACCAAAACACTGAATATACCTTTGAAAGGTTAGTAATATATTTCTTTTGGATTTGCTTCCCTCTTGGTATATATATATATTTTTTTTCTTTTATCCTTTTTCATTCTCTTTTCTCTCCTCCCCCCTCCCCCCATTTTTTCTCACTTCCCCTTCTCCCCCTTTTTCTGAGAATTTTTATATTTATTTTTACCATTTCTTAGTATTATATATATTTTTTATTATATATTTCTTTTCATTTTTTCTTTTTTTTCTGAGTACTTACCAATGGCGGAAAGTTGTAAGCAAACCTTATCCTTTATGCTCAATATAAACTATTTTTCAGACACAGTTTATATGTAATTACCCAGCCCACAGACCATGTATGCTCCCTACTTTTTGTCATATATCGATCTACTTACGTATATGCAATGTTGTTCATTTGTCATATTTTGCATTATCCTTATACTGTCTTCTGGCAAAAGATTTCTGGACATTTATATATGTAAACCATCGTATACTGTTGATTTTTGCTGTATAGTGTTTATGGAAACATACATGAAAATACACCACAATTCAAAAAGTATATATATATATATATATATATATATATATATATATATATATATATATATATATATATTCTTTGATGTTTTCTTTTATATGCATTTGGTTTTTTTTTGTATTATTCATGTATTTATTTATCTTGCAACACCATTTTAATAACAATGTTCAATATTATCTATTTTATTGATTTGAATATGTTTATGATCTTTTTGTATTTATGATATTTTATGTATGTTTATTATTATTCATATATGCTTTTTAGATGTCCATTTGAAATTAAAAAAAAATATATATATATAGATAGATAGATAAATATTGTGAACAAAGGAAATGTATGTTTTATATTTGTTACTTTATTTCTTTTTATAGAGAAGGCGCTACGGCGCCGACACATGGCTGTGTTGAGTCAACCATTTGCAATAAATATCATTGTGTAATTATAATATATGTCTCCCCCATTGTTTGGATAGAGCCTATTTTCCCCACCCCTCCTTTGTTTTTTTCCACATTTCCAAAAGCTGACATATTCCAATTAATAAATTCTGAACAAAAAAATGTTTTCTACCTTTGCTGTCTGAGCATTTAGTTTTTCTATTAGCTTTGGTCCCAGTGTCTTCTGTTTTATGCAGTGTCTTCTTTCCATTTGATATTTTTTCTCTCACCATGTCCACCATCCTTCTGTGTCCTTATGCGTCCTGTCTACCATCTGTAGCCCTGTCCCTATCCTTTCTCCAGTTTCAACATCTGCCCTTAAAGTGGTCCAATCCAGCCCTTAAATTCAGCAATTTTCCCTCCATCCATATCCAGCATTTCTTCTCACTCCCCTCCCCTCCATCCATGAGCATCTACTTCCTCTGTCTTCCCTCCCCTCCATCCATGTCAAGCATTTCTCCTCTCTCCCTTCCCCTCCATCCGTGTGAATCTCCTTCCTTTGTCTTTCCTTCCCTCCATCCTTGTCCAACATTTCTCCTCTCTTCCCTGCCCTCCACTCCATCCATGTCCAGTATTTCTCCTCTCTTCCCTCCCCTCCATCCATCCACGTCCAACAACCCTCCATTCTCCCCTGCCCTCTCCCTCCATCCACCCATATCCTGCAAATTTCCTCTCTTCCCCGCCCCCATTCATCCATCCATGTCCAGCAATTCTCCTCTCCTCTGCCCTCCCCTCCATCCATCCATGTCCAGCAAGTCTCCTCCATTCTCCCCTGCCCTCTCCTCCATCCATCCATGTCCAGCAATTCTCCTCTCTCCCCTCCCCTCCATCCATGTCCAGGAACTCTCCATTCTCCCCTGCCCTCTCCTCCACCCACCCATATCCAGCAAATCTCTTCTCTCCCCTGCCCTCATTCATCCATCCATGTCCAGCAATTCTCCTCTCTCTCCTGTCCTCCCCTCCATCCATCCATGTCCAGCAATTCTCCTCTCTCCCCTGCCCTCCCCTCCTCTCCAGCGATCTCTTCTCTCCCCTGCCCTCCTCTCCTTTCCAATGATCTCTTCTCTCCCCCTGCCCTCCCCTTCTCTCCATGTCCAGTGATCTATTCTCTCCCCCTGCCCTCTCCTCCTCTCCATGTCCAGCGATCTGTTCTCTCCCCCTCCCCTCCATGTCCATTGATTCTCCCTGCCCTCCCTCAGCTCCCTGACAGCCCTCCTCTCCATTCCTTCCTGCCCCCCAATGCGGTTAACCCTTTTACTCTCCGTGGCAGCGACGTCAGTGAAGAAGAAGGCACTGCAGCCTCGTCGCCAGCTTCTCCCTTCCCTCTTCACACAGTGTCCCGCCCTCGCGGAAACAGGAAATGCATCATTGCAGAAGGCGGGACACTGTGTGAAGAGGGAAGGGAGAAGCTGGAGCCGGAGGCGAGCCTGCAGTGCCTTCTTCACCACCGACATCGCTGCCATGGAAAGTAAAAGGGTTAAAACACGCACACACGCTGTTGGGGGGGAGGGAGGAACGGAGAGGAGGAAGGCTGCCGGTCGGGGAGCTGAGGCCGGGAAGGAAGGAGGGACCGCCAGAGAGCTACCTGGCTGCAGCGCTGCACCAGCCCTGCATTTGTGGGGGCAGCAGCCAAGGGAAGGTCACAGTTGGGCTGGGGAGGCTTAGCCTCCCCAAGCCTCTTATACGGGGCACCTATGCCCACAATATCCTTACCCTCACTAGACTCACACCTAAATTTGCACATCTGGAATCTATGAGACACTCTGCCATTTTCTTGGTCCCACACTTTAGAAAGACTTATCTCCTTCTATTCATTCTGAATCTTCTCTTAAGAAATTCAAGATTTTACTAAAAACACACTTATTTTCTGTTGCCCTTAGCACCGACTTTCAGTGATGATTTATTTCATGATCAGGGTTTCTCTGTTAAGATAACTATTTTTTTTTAAGTTCTGTTTGTTCTTATTGCGTATGCTTTCTTTACTATCTTAATGGAATTCCATTTCTTTTCTTTTTCGATTGTTTAAATTTTTTAATCTTATTTTTTAGCCTTTGTAAACCACCCTGACCTGTCTGTTCAGATAGGGCAATATATCAAATTTTAATAAACAAACTCTCCTATTTTATTTCTTAAGCTTCTGGCATTTGCATATAGACATTTCAAACTATGTTTGTTGTTCTTATTTGGATGTTGCTCAGCTGTTGACAGTAATAAATTGCAATCTTTTGTCTGCTTTTTATTTAAAGATACCTGCAGGCTCATTTTCGAAAGAGATGGACTTCCAAAAAGTGGCATAAATTGGCACTTGGACGTCCAAATCAGTATAATTGAAACCCGATTTTGAACATCTTTCTCTGAAGTCTGTCGCAAGGACGTCCAAATCTCAAGGGGGCATATCGGAGGCGTGGTCGAGGCGGGACTTGGGCGTTCCTAAGACTTGGACATCTTTGAGCCATAATGGAAAAAAGCAAAGATGTCCAGGACTAAAACTTGGACATTTTCACCCAGACCTGTTTTTATTACAAATAAGGCACAAAAAGGTGCACGAAATGACCACTGGAGGGAATCAGGGATGACCTCCCATTACTCCCCCAGTGGTCAATAACCCCCTCCCACCCTCAAAAACATGGTTAAAAATATTACTTGCCAGCCTCTATGCCAGCCTCAGATGTCATACTCAGGTCCATGACAGCGCATGCAGGTCCCTGGAGTAGTTTAGTAGTAGGTGCAGTGCACTTCAGACAGGTGGACACAGGCCCACATCCCCCCTACCTGTTACATTTGTGGAGGAAACAGCGAGCCCTCCAAAACCCACCAGAAAGTGAATGATACATACCTGTAGCAGGTGTTCTCCGAGGACAGCAGGCTGATTGTTCTCACGACTGGGTGACGTCCGCGTCAGCCCCCACCAACCGGAAGAAGCTTCGCGGGCCGTCTTCCCGCCCGTGCGCGACCGTTCCCGCCAGTTGAATGACAAGCAAAAAGATGAAAACGCAACTCCAAAGGGGAGGAGGGAGGGTAGGTGAGAACAATCAGCCTGCTGTCCTCGGAGAACACCTGCTACAGGTATGTATCATTCACTTTCTCCGAGGACAAGCAGGCTGCTTGTTCTCACGACTGGGGTATCCCTAGCTCTCAGGCTCACTCAAAACAAGAACCCAGGTCAATTGAACCTCGCAACGGCGAGGGCATAACAAAAATTGACCTACAAAGAACAACTAACTGAGAGTGCAGCCTGACCAGAATAAATTCGGGTCCTGGAGGGTGGAGTTGGATTTACACCCCAAACAGATTCTGCAGCACCGACTGCCCGAACCGACTGTCGCGTCGGGTATCCTGCTGGAGGCAGTAATGTGATGTGAATGTGTGGACAGATGACCACGTCGCAGCCTTGCAAATCTCTTCAATAGTGGCTGACTTCAGGTGGGCCACTGACGCTGCCATGGCTCTAACACTATGAGCCATGACATGACCCTCAAGAGCCAGCCCAGCCTGGGCGTAAGTGAAGGAAATGCAATCTGCTAGCCAATTGGAGATGGTGCGTTTCCCGACAGCGACCCCTAGCCTGTTAGGGTCGAAAGAAACAAACAATTGGGCGGACTGTCTGTGGGGCTGTGTCCGCTCCAAGTAGAAGGCCAATGCTCTCTTGCAGTCCAATGTGTGCAACTGACGTTCAGCAGGGCGGGTATGCGGCCTGGGAAAGAATGTTGGCAAGACAATTGACTGGTTAAGATGGAACTCCGACACCACCTTCGGCAGGAACTTTGGGTGGGTGCGGAGCACTACTCTGTTGTGATGAAATTTGGTATAAGGAGCATGAGCTACCAGGGCTTGAAGCTCACTGACCCTACGAGCTGAAGTAACTGCCACCAAGAAAATGACCTTCCAGGTCAAGTACTTCAGATGGCAGGTATTCAGTGGCTCAAAAGGAGGTTTCATCAGCTGGGTGAGGACGACGTTGAGATCCCATGACACTGTAGGAGGCTTGATAGGGGGCTTTGACAAAAGCAAGCCTCTCATGAATCGAACGACTAAAGGCTCTCCAGAGATGGCTTTACCTTCCACACGATAATGGTAAGCACTAATCGCACTAAGGTGATTCCTTACTGAGTTGGTCTTGAGGCCAGACTCTGACAAGTGCAGAAGGTATTCAAGCAGGTTCTGTGCAGGGCAAGAACGAGGTTCTAGGGCCTTGCTCTCACACCAAATGACAAACCTCCTCCACTTGAAAAAGTAACTCTTTTTAGTGGAATCCTTCCTAGAGGCAAGCAAGACACGGGAGACACCCTCAGACAGACCCAACGCAGTGAAGTCTACGCCCTCAACATCCAGGCCGTGAGAGCCAGGGACTGAAGGTTGGGGTGCAGCAACGCTCCGTCGTTCTGCGAGATGAGAGTCGGAAAACACTCCAATCTCCACGGTTCTTCTGAGGACAACTCCAGAAGAAGAGGGAACCAGATCTGACGGGGCCAAAAGGGCGCTATCAGAATCATGGTGCCGTGGTCTTGCTTGAGCTTCAGTAAGGTCTTCCCCACCAAAGGTATGGGAGGATAAGCATACAGGAGGCCGGTCCCCCAATGGAGGAGAAAGGCATCCGACGCTAGCCTGCCGTGTGCCTGTAGTCTGGAACAGAACAGAGGCAGCTTGTGGTTGGTCTGAGAGGCGAAAAGGTCCACCGAGGGGGTGCCCCACTCTCGGAAGATCTTGCGTACCACTCTGGAATGAAGTGACCGCTCGTGCGGTTGCATGACTCTGCTCAGTCTGTCGGCCAGACTGTTGTTTACGCCTGCCAGGTATGTGGCTTGGAGAAGCATGCCGAACCGGCGGGCCCAACTCCACATCCCGACGGCGAGATCCGGTGCCCCCCTGCTTGTTGGTGTAATACATTGCAACCTGATTGTCTGTCCGAATTTGAATAATTTGGCAGGACAGCCGATCTCTGAAAGCCTTCAGTGCGTTCCAGATCGCTCGGAGCTCCAGGAGGTTGATCTGCAGATCCTTTTCCTGGAGGGACCACAGACCCTGGGTGTGGAGCCCATCGACATGAGCTCCCCACCCCAGGCGAGATGCATCCGTCGTCAACACTTTCGTGGGCTGCGGAATTTGGAATGGACGTCCCAGGGTCAAATTGGTCCGAATGGTCCACCAGAGCAGTGAAGTGCGGCAACTGGTGGAGAGGCGGATGACATCTTCTAGATTCCTGGTGGCTTGGAACCACTGGGAAGCTAGGGTCCATTGAGCAGATCTCATGTGAAGATGAGCCATGGGAGTCACATGAACTGTGGAGGCCATATGACCCAGAAGTCTCAACATCTGCCGAGCTGTGACCTGCTGAGACGCTCTGGTCCGCGAAGCAAGGGACAGGAGGTTGTTGGCCCTCGCTTCGGGAAGAAAGGCCTGAGCCGTCTGGGTATTCAGCAGAGCTCCTATGAATTCCAGAGACTGGGTTGGCTGGAGATGGGACTTTGGGCAATTTATCACAAACCCCAGCAGCTCCAGGAGTTGAATAGTGCACTGCATGGACCGGAGGGCTCCTGCCTCCGAGGTGTTCTTGACCAGCCAATCGTCGAGATATGGGAACACGTGCACTCCCAGCTTGCGTAGATACGCCGCCACCACCACGAGGCACTTTGTAAACACTCGTGGGGCAGAGGCGAGCCCAAAGGGCAGCACACCATACTGAAAGTGCCGTGCGCCCAGGCGGAATCTGAGATACTGTCTGTGAGCTGGCAGTATCGGGATGTGAGTGTATGCGTCCTTTAAATCCAGGGAACATAGCCAATCGTTTTTCTGAATCATTGGCAGAAGGGTGCCCAAGGAAAGCATCCTGAACTTTTCTTTGACCAGGAATTTGTTCAGGCCTCTCAGGTCTAGGATGGGACGCATCCCCCCTGTTTTCTTTTCCACAAGGAAGTACCTGGAATAGAATCCCTGCCCTTCCTGCCCGGGTGGTACGGGCTCGACCGCATTGGCGCTGAGAAGGGCGGAGAGTTCCTCTGCAAGTACCTGCTTGTGATGGGAGCTGAAAGATTGAGCTCCCGGAGGACAATTTGGTGGCAGGGAGGCCAAATTCAGGGCGTATCCGCACCGCACTATTTGGAGAACCCACTGGTCGGAGGTTATGAGAGGCCACCTTTGGTGAAAAAATTTTAACCTCCCCCCGACCGGCAGATCGTCCGGTACGGACACTTTGAGGGCGGCTATGTTCCCGTGGATCCAGTCAAAAGCCCGTCCCCGGCTTTTGCTGTGGAGGCGCAGGGGGCTGCTTAGGCGCACGCTGTTGACGAGAACGAGCGCGCTGGGGCTGTCCCTGTGCCTGACGAGGCCTTCAGGCCGGCTGGGTGTACCTACGCTTTGCAAAAGAATAGGGTGCAGCCTGCCGGGCCCGGGAAAAACGTCCACCTGCTGAGGTGGATGCTGAAGGCGCCCGGTGGGAGAGCTTGTCGAGGGCGGTTTCCCGCTGATGCAGTTGGTCCACCAGCTGCTCGACCTTCTCACCAAAAATATTATCCCCCCGGCAAGGGACGTCGGCCAGTCTCTGCTGGTTGCGGTTGTCCAGGTCAGAGGCACGCAGCCATGAGAGCCTGCGCATCACTATACCTTGGGCCGCAGCACGAGATGCCACGTCACAGGTGTCATAGATACCCCTGGACAGGAACTTTCTGCACGCCTTCAGCTGCCTGACCACCTCCTGATAAGGCCTGGACTGCTCCGGCGGGAGCTTATCGACCAGGTCCGCCAGTTGCTTCACATTGTTCCGCATGTGGATGCTCGTATAGAGCTGGTATGACTGGATGCGGGTCACGAGCATGAAGGATTGGTAGGCCTTCCTCCCAAACGAGTCCAGAGTGCGAGACTCCCGCCCCGGGGGCGTCGAGGCGGTATCCCTCGAACTCCGTGCCTTCTTGAGAGCAGAATCCATGACCGCCGAGTCATGGGGCAATTGGGGCCGCATTAACTCTGGGTCAGAGTGGATTCTGTACTGGGATTCCGCTTTCTTGGGGATGATGGGATTAGATAGCGGTCTCATCCAGTTCCGAAGCAGTGTCTCTTTGAGGACATTGTGCAACGGCACCGTGGAGGACTCTCTAGGTGGTGATGGATAGTCGAGGACCTCGAGCATCTCAGCCCTTGGCTCATCCACAGAGACCACGGGGAAGGGAATGCAGATAGACATATCCCTGACAAAGGAGGCAAAAGAGAGGCTCTCCGGGGGTGAGAGTTTCCTCTCCGGTGAAGGCGTGGGGTCAGAGGGGAGGCCCGCAGACTCCTCTGAGGAGAAATATCTGGGGTCCTCCTCTTCCCCCCACGAGGCCTCTTCCTCGGTATCGGACATAAGCTCATGTAGCTGAGTCTTTAACCGGGCCCGGCTCGACGTCGAGGCACCGAGGCCTCGGTGTCGTCGAGCGGTGGACTCCCGCGCCGGCGGGGACGAAGCTCCCTCCATCGACGGGGACTCCACCTGCGTGGCGGTCGAGACCGGCGCCGCAAGCGGCGGTGGTGTCGACGGCCTCGGCACCGGGCTAGAGCTCGCCGGCGCCACAGTCAACGGCGCCGAGGGCGCAAGCACCCCCAGCGCCGGCACAGCCTGGCGCATCAGCCCTTCCAGGATCCCTGGAAGGATGGCTCGGAGGCACTCGTCCAGGCCCACTGCCGGGAAAGACGGTGGGGCCGGTAGAGGTGTCGGTGCCAGAAGCTGCTCGGGTCCAGGAGACGGCACCGGTGCTGGGACCCTGACGCGGCGGTACCTCCACCACCGAGAAGGGGATCTCTCCTCTCGACGAGGACGCTTCGGCGTCGACTCCTTGCCGGCACCGGAACCCTGGTGCATCGAGGGCGACCGATGACGGTGCTTTTTTGATTTTTTGCGATGCCCGTCATCGGCGCCAGGTGGAGCAGAGGAGGAGGAGGTCGATCCCCCTCGGTTACGAGGAACCGGGTCCGACAGGGTTCGTTCCCGAGGGCCATGGGCCGAGGGAGTGACCGGGGCCGATTGCCCACGCGGCCTCTCACCTCTACCTTCACCGGAGGACCGGCGGGCCGACGGGACCTGTGCTCCTGGGGTCGATGCCATCGGTGCCGATTTCTCGGGCATCGATACCGGTACCGAAGAACCGGCTGTCGATACCGATGCCGTCGAGGTCGACGTCGAGGGGCCGGCGCAAGTTCCAAAAAGACGGTCCCGAAGAACTGAGTCCGTTTCCGGAGACCGAGACACAGGGAACACGATTTGATATTGTGCTCCGGCCCGAGGCACTGGAGGCACCAAGCGTGGGTGTTGGTCTGCGAGATCGGCCGGCCGCACCGACCACACTTTTTTAAATCCACTCGGGACCTTCGAGGACATCGACGGAAAAATCGCGTCGGCGAAGTTAAAGTCATCGATGGTGGCTGTAATCACACCTCGAAAAAAGAAATCGACCGTGCGGCCACTAGGCCGCAACGCGACGCCCCCGCTAGAAATGAGGGAAAAAGGGAGCGCGTGCTCCTTTTTTTTTTTTTTTAAAAGAAAGAAAAGTGGAGCGCGCGGCAACGAAATAAAATAAAATAAAAAGGTTCGCGTAAACGCGACGGTTTTTCCGGGGCTGAAAACAGAGAGAGCGGCGAAGGCACGACTCTCTCCAGTCACGCAAAAAAAGGAACTGGCGGGAACGGTCGCGCACGGGCGGGAAGACGGCTGCGCATGCGCGGTGGGCGTGCCCTGCGTGCGGACCGCCCGCGAAGCTTCTTCCGGTTGGTGGGGGCTGACGCGGACGTCACCCAGTCGTGAGAACAAGCAGCCTGCTTGTCCTCGGAGAAATCCTCTGTACCCACTTATAGGTGCCCCCCTTCACCCATGTGGGCTATGGTAGTGGTGTACAGTTGGTGGTACTGGGTTTTGGGGGGCTCAACAGACAAGGTAAGGGAGCTATGTACCTGGGAGCAGTTTATGAAGTCCACTGCAGTGCCCCCTAGGGTGCCCAATTGCTGTCCTGGCAAGTCAGGGGGACCAGTGTACTAAAAATGCTGGTTCCTCCCACGTCCAAATGGCTGAAAATCAAAGACATCCAAATCCAAGGATGTCCAAGGTATTTTCGAACACAAAGATGGACGTTCATCTTTTTGTCACACCCCTTAGCTCATCGGCGGGGCTCTCCGGCGACGCGGGGATGCTCGCCATCTCTGCGGGTCCGGCACTTCAGGGCGGTGCTGCACCCTTCTGCAGCCCTTTCCGGCACGCGCCCGGGTCCCCTGGGTCACCCTGCCTGCGGTCAGGTCGGCGCTCTTCCTGGGGAGCTTCCGAGGTTGCTTGCAGCCGCCGGCCCGCCTTCCTGCTCCGTGGGCAGGCTTCTGCGCCCCTCCCCTCACTGCCTTCCTGACCTATCAAGCTCTCTTTCTCCAGGTGCCTCCTGTTGACGTCAGATGCCTGCACTACTTCAGGAGAGCTTTCCTCTGCATTATTGCTTCGGCTTCTAGTTGGTAAGCGTTTATCTTCACGGTGTTCTGCCTGTGTTCCTGGTTCTTGACCTTGCTTGTATCTGGATTACTCTCCCATCTGCTGCCTGCCTGTAAGACCTTGCTTGTACCTGGATTACTCTCTCTCGTCAGCTGCCTGCCTGTAAGACCTTGCTTGTACCTGGATTACTCTCTCGTCAGCTGCCTGCCTGAAAGACCTTGCTTGTACCTGGATCTCTCCTTTACCAGCTGCCTGCCTTCTACTCTCCTCCGGCTGGTTTCCTCAGCGCCCCTCTCATCTTCTCTCTACGTAAGTCCTGTCGGCTGCCCGCACCTGGGGGCTCAACCCCTGGGGAACGGCGGTCACCGCAGGTGAACCTCGGGGTTGCTCGGCCGCCAAGCAGAGTCAGGGTGTGTATCCTCGCACTCAGCAGTGCTCCATTTGGTACAAAGAACTCACAAACGTAACACTTTTTTCGAAAATGACCTTTTCCCCGTCTCCGAATTTGGACGTTCTACAAAGACGTCCAAATTCCAACTTAGACATTTCTTTTGAAAATGCCCCTCCTGGTCTACTATGATCTCTATTGCAACCTTGCTATCAGGATACCCTATCTTCACTGTTTTGGTGATATCTTTGAAGGATACCTTGCTCCGAACCATGCACTTTTGAACGACTGTCAGCCTTCCCTCAGTTTCTAGTTTAAAAGCTGCTTTATCTCCTTTTTAAATGCCGATTCCAGCAGCCTGGTTCCACCTTGGTTAAGGGGGAGCCCATCATTCCGGACATAGGCGGTCAGTGGCCCAACCGTCTGGGGAGGCTAAATGGGGCGGAGTTAGGGGTGGTGCCAGGGGTGGGGCTTATATCTATAATTGTCTGACAACACACAGGAAAAAAAAATAAGTACAAGTAAAATAGTCACAATACCTTTTATTACATTTAGATATTAGATATGTATCATATGTCAAACAATAAAGTGGTTGTTCAAAGCCCATATTAACCAATGTATACTAGTCAAAAATGTTATCAATTATTAAACACTGCTATTTCCATCCATTGAAAATCCCAAAATGAAATGGTCACATTAGTAAAGTAACATTATGCATGAAAAGGCAGCACTGTAAATATTACAATGGGCAGACCCTAATACACCAAAATACCACCCATACGGAAAACACAGACCAACAATATGAAACAAGGGATCATAATACCACAATTCCTCATGTACAGCCAAAAAACAACCTGTTAGGGTGGATAGTATTCACAATGAACTCCTTTTATTAACGACCAGATAGAGATAAGAGTTTTCAATTTTGGTACAGTATAAGTCATCGCAAGAACAAAATATAAGAAAACCAATGGACTGCATTAGGGGCTTATAGCCCATTTAGTTATGTTTCAACAAAAGAGATCTGCATGAAACAAAATATTTATTTTTATTTTGACTTATAAAACCTCTCTCTCCCTCCCTCTCTCTCTCTGCCCCAATTCAACATTGCCCCATTGACTTGCCCCCACCACCATCCAACATTGCCCCTATGTCTCCCCATCTCTCTCTCCTCTTCATCATCCAGCATCATCACCCCATCCCCTCATCAGTCTCCTGTTCAACAAAGCAATTTAGCAATAAGAGACCCAAACCAATGGACTGCATTAGGGGCTTATAGCCCATTTAGTTAGGTTTAAACAAAAGAGATCTGCATGAAACAAAATATTAAATTTTTACTTTAACATATAAAACCTCTCTCTCTCTGCCCCAATCCAGCATTGCCTCACTGTCTTGCCCCTCACCACCATCCAACATTGTCCCTATGTCTCCCCATCTCTCTCGCCTCCCTTCAACATCCAGCATCATCACGCCGACCCAAATACTCCTTACTGCTTGCTTGTGCGATCCGCTGACTCCCTCCCTGGCTCGGTCGGTGTCGGTCACTGATTGAAAAGAGCCGCAGCATGCTGCAACACTCAGACTCACAGTCACAGCCAGGCTCTGACGCAGGAAAGGCAGCAGGCAGGAACTGTGTTACAGGTGGGAGGTTCCCTTCCGTCAGAGCCAAAACCGCTGGGGAAGGAGCCTTAGGGATATATCAAGTCAGGCAGGCAGCTGCAGCCGGTGAGAAAAGAAATGAGCAGGAGGGCGGGGCGGGTGGGTGTCGGCGCCGGCAGGGAGAGAAAACTACAATTTTGATCCTGCCCTGCTGAATTCGAGAAGAAGGCAGGGGAAGCAGGTCAGGGTTGGGCTCTTATACGGGGTGCCTATGATTCCGGAATAGGCCTTTTCCCCAGAATGTTGCCCAGTTCCTTACAAATCTAAAACCCTCCTCCCTGCACCATCGCCTCATCTATGCATTGAGACTCCGGAGCTCTGCTTGTCTCTTGGGCCCACAAAAACCAAAAGGGGTTCACACTTTCCACAAAAGTACAGCAACACAAGAAGAGTGAAAGAAACCAACTTCAAGAGATCAGTCCAAACGCAAGAGTATGATGCTCCCAAATCAAAACTTTATTTGGACCCTACATGGTTCATGTTTCGTCTTTAAAAAGCCTTCATCAGGGGTCTATAGAATAACATAACATATAAATAGTAATTAATTTAAAATCATAACAAACAAGATATATATAAAAACACACAAAAATCAAAAATATAAATTGATTAATTAAAAAAAAGTACAATAAAGATAATCAATTAATAAAAATGTTTAAATCGTTGGATTAATAAATAATATAGCTGTTATAGCACTAATTCTATTTTTACATCAACATATGAACACCATAAATGATGGATGATTATATTAAAAAAGACTCTACAACAAAGCATACCTCAATTCAGCCATAACATAAATAAATTATATTAATCAGCTTAATTGTTCACATAAAGTTATGATTTGATAGAGAGTGCGGTAGAACAATAATATTAAAAAGAGCATATAGCAGAACAAAAATATAAATTACATAATTAAAAATTAAT
The DNA here is from genome assembly GCF_901765095.1 of Microcaecilia unicolor. NCBI lineage: Eukaryota > Metazoa > Chordata > Amphibia > Gymnophiona > Siphonopidae > Microcaecilia > Microcaecilia unicolor. Next base: position 86,433,556 of record NC_044040.1, read on the forward strand.
ATGATGGGGTGATCCATTAAGCTAATGTAACATACCTAATTATAAAAATAAATCTTTCAATTTTAGTTATAAAGATAAAAATACAAAGCATTTCATAAGGATCAGATTATTACGTTTATAAACATATATAAATCACATAGATATATAGTATAAGATCATAAGCATAAAAGAAAAAAGGAAAACCTACCAATCAATGAGTGCACAGTTATGTAATGACTGACGGTGGAGCACATAAAACAAATGTCTCTGTAAAAGAACAAAAATATAAAAATATTTATAAATAGAAAAATAATAATGTGAAAAATAAAAATAAAGTGAAAAATAAAAATAAAAATGTGAAAAAAGAAAAATAAATGATAAAAAGAAAATAATAAATAAAAATGATATATATAACCCCCCCCCCCCAAATAAAAGAAAAATGACAAATTAACTAAAAAAAACTGAACTAAAAAAAAATTGGGAAAAAACATATCCACGAACATAACCTATCAAGAAGTGTGTAGCCCAGTATCATGGGCTAAGATTAAAATAAAACACAACTAGATTTACAGAATCAACAAAACCGAGTTGCAAAAATAAAAAAATAATAGAATAAAGTAGAATAAAATGTCTCCTGAAAAGCAATATATATCAAAATGATCAGACTACATATAAATATATCCATAACGATAAAAAATTGGTATTATCTTTTAGAAATAAAGTGAAAACGTTAATGTTAACCTTCAGATGTGCAAAAAGTTGTGTAGGTAATAAAATGGGGAAACACAGGTAATGGGATATAAGACTAATGCTAAGAAGACGTTAAAAAGACCCCGCCATCTGTAAAACCTAAAATACATCTCAAAAAGGGCATAATAAACATCTATAATTAAGAATTATATTTTAGCGAATCATCTAGTGATTTATTGCAGCTAAACAAAATACAAAAAATATAATTAAAATAAATATTAAGGAATGAAAAATAAAAGCCGTAGCGAAAGAAAAAGCCACTGAAAGAGAGAGTGAAGAATATCTTAAAGGAAAAATAGTATTTTAACAGTTAATCCAGTGCGCTATTTGCAACTGAAAGATATGTAAAAAATATAAAAAATATATTTTAACCCGAAGCGCACTGAAAAGTCGCCAAAAGGAGAACATACCTTGATCAAGGAAAATAAGTTTTCTCGCACCGGCAGGTACAAATTGAAAAAGTTGGTGCCAAAACATCCGCTTTTAAATAGCACTGTGCGTAAGACGTGGACATGTCCGATAGGATGCATAAAGTCTCCAAAAGTTTGATTGACAAATATGGTAGCTAATAAATTTAAATCGCCAACCGTGACTTAATCTAAAAGGACACTAAACTAATGGGTTGAAAGGAATACTAAGCAATCATTGATTTACACAACCAATCAGCGATCTGTCTAATCTCATAAGTGTGAATCAAGGAAAAATGGCTAAATGTTAAAATGATATGCAAATATTGGTTAAAAATAATGGTTAAAAATAACCAGCCAATTTCTAATCTAAACGGACTTTAAATCAATTGGTGAATGCATCAAAGTAACTCAAAAGGCTAAACCATAATAAAAATTAATAAAAATTAAGGACCAATTGATAATTAATTATAGTGAATAATTATATTCACATTATATTAAATTATAAACGCATTATATTATATATTTTTTGATATAATCTTTTAAAGAAAAATAAATTCACCATACATCCTGGCCAAAATAGTGATGAAGACATCAGGGATATATATAGCTAAACAAAAGAATATTTAAACAGCTAAGCAATAAAATAATATGATAATCTTCTCCAAAAAACTTAATTTGCAAGTGTAGTAGGATTTAAAAAGTGAAACCGAAACCTAGCCTAGACGGTCTTTGAATCAATTAGTAAAAGGGGCGCGACCAAGTAACTCAAAAGAATAAGCACTCGTAAAAGTCAGAAAATAATCATATTGTATGTTCAAACTTAAAAGCTGACTGGCTAATATGTAAAATGAATCTATTTCATGATTTAAAAATTGAAAAAACTATAGAAATAATACAGAAGGAATTCAGCTGAATTAATAATATGTAATTCAACAGTCTGCCTTTAAAAATATGATATAAAGATAAGAATACAAAGCAAGTGAAAAACTGGGAACAAATGTTAGTGTTGTGATAAAAAAAAAAATTTTATTTTTATTTTTAAACCCATCATGCTATATTTATTAAGTGTTGTCTTTTAAAATGAAAAAAATGAATGAACTCACCACGCAACCTAGCTAAAAGACAATATACCAATTTATATTTAAAAAATGGATAACAATATAGAATAATGAAAACAAATAAATACTTTAGAAACCAGAGGCAATATAGTTGAATATCCACAGAAAAATAATTATGAATATAATTAATAACACATAATAATTGAATGTCAAAATTTTTTTTTAAAAATCCATTTGATAAAACATTATGGTAAATGTAATATAAGATAAATTTGAATATATATATAAATATCAAAAACTGATTGTTTGATATGCACATGAATATGAATTAAATGAAAATAAGAATAAAAATTAAAATAATAATAATAATGATGAATAATAATAATGAGGAGTCAGTGGCAAAAATATATATGCATAAAAAATATATATATTCATAAAAAATTCCACAACCATATGTAAATGAAAAATAAAAAGGAAAATAAAAAATGAAAATGAAAAAGATAAAAATAAAAATAAAGGAGGAAAATGACAAAGGACATCCAAAAATTATAATGAATATGATATGAATGATTGTACTAATAAAAGTCACATAAATGGTTATACTAGTCATGATGTCAGTACAAAAAAAGTTAGGAATAAAAACAAAATAACTATGAAAAATATAATATGTATGAAAAAAATATCGCAAAACAAATCTGCACTCATAGAAAGTGTAAGTATTCGATTTCCTTATTTAGCCCTTTTGGAGCTACACAATCAGCTAAATAAATTGCACGTTCTGCTCTCAACAATATTTGATCAATATTACCACCATGGACATTTTGTTTGATGAGCTGCAATACAAAGAATTTTAAATCATCAATATTGTGTTTAGCATCGATCCAGTGTTCTACTAATGGGGCTGATTTAATCTATCTCCTAATGCAGCTACGATGTTCAATTATCCGGGTTTTTATTTTCCTTTTAGTCTTACCAATATAAATATTATTACAAGGACATAAAATCATGTATATAACATTTTCAGAGTTGCAATCACTATCAAATTTTAACTTATATTTTCTACCTGTGGTGAGGTGTATAAACAAATCTAACTGGAGTGAATGTGCACAAACAGTGCAAGAATTGCAAGGTCTGTGTCCGCCAAAAATATGAGTTGAATTGTCTCTAATTATTGGAAGAGACGATGGATCTAAATGATTTCTAAGATTTGGATTGCGGGAAAGAGCAACATTTTTTATATTTTTTACATATCTTTCAGTTGCAAATAGCGCACTGGATTAACTGTTAAAATACTATTTTTCCTTTAAGATATTCTTCCCTCTCTCCTTCAGTGGCTTTTTCTTTCGCTACAGCTTTTATTTATCATTCCTTAATATTTATTTTAATTATATTTTTTGTATTTTGTTTAGCTGCAATAAATCACTAGATGATTCGCTAAAATATAATTCTTAACTATAGATGTTTATTATGCCCTTTTTGAGATGTATTTTAGGTTTTACAGATGGCGGGGTCTTTAACGTCTTCTTAGCATTATTCTTATATCCCATTACCTGTGTTTCCCCATTTTTATTACCTACGCAATTTTGTGCACATCTGAAGGATAACATTAATGTTTTCACTTTATTTCTAAAAGATAATACCAATTTTTTATCGTTATGGATATATTTATATGTAGTCTGATCATTTTGATATATATTGCTTTTCAGGAGACATTTTATTCTACTTTATTCTATTATTTTTTTATTTTTGCAACTCGGTTTTGTTGGTTCTGTAAATCTGGTTGTGTTTTATTTTAATCTTAGCCCATGATACTGGGCTACACACTTCTTGATAGGTTATGTTCTTGGATATGTTTTTTCCCAATTTTTTTTTAGTTCAGTTTTTTTTAGTTAATTTGTCATTTTTCTTTTATTTGGGGGGGGGTTATATATATCATTTTTATTTATTATTTTTCTTTTTATCATTTATTTTTCTTTTTTCACATTATTATTTTTATTTTTCACATTATTATTTTTCTATTTATAAATATTTTTATATTTTTGTTCTTTTACAGAGACATTTGTTTTATGTGCTCCACCGTCAATCATTACATAACTGTGCACTCATTGATTGGTAGGTTTTCCTTTTTTCTTTTATGCTTATGATCTTATACTATATATCTATGTGATTTATATATGTTTATAAACGTAATAATCTGATCCTTATGAAATGCTTTGTATTTTTATCTTTATAACTAAAATTGAAAGATTTATTTTTATAATTAGGTATGTTACATTAGCTTAATGGATCACCCCATCATATTAATTTTAATTATTTAATTTATATTTTTGTTCTGCTATATGCTCTTTTTAATATTATTGTTCTACCGCACTCTCTATCAAATCATAACTTTATGTGAACAAACAATTAAGCTGATTAATATAATTTATTTATGTTATGGTTGAATTGAGGTATGCTTTGTTGTAGAGTCTTTTTTAATATAATCATCCATCATTTATGGTGTTCATATGTTGATGTAAAATAGAATTAGTGCAATAACAGCTATATTATTTATTAATCCAAAGATTTAAAAAATTGTATTAATTATCTTTATTCTACTTACTCTTTTTTTATTAATCAATTTATATTTTTGATTTTTGTGTGTTTTTATATATATCTTGTTTGTTATGATTTTAAATTAATTACTATTTATATGTTATGTTATTCTATAGACCCCTGATGAAGGCTTTTTAAAGACGAAACACAGACCATGTAGGGTCCAAATAAAGTTTTGATTTGGGAGCATCTTACTCTTGCATTTGGACTGATCTCTTGAAGTTGGTTTCTTTCCACTCTTCTTGTGTTGTTGTCTCTTGGGCCCTGCACATGGAATGTGGAGCACTTCTGAAAATGCTACCCTAGAGGTTCTGGATTTGAGTTTTCTACTTAAGAACCTAAAATTTGGTTTCCAGAACCTCCCTCTCACATTATCACTGGTACCCACATATATCAAGACAGCTGGCTCCTCCCCAGCACTATCTAAAATCCTATCAAGGTGATGCGTGATCCACAAAGAATTACCTCCTATTGGTACAAGAGTACCAGAAAACATCAATTATCTGCATGAGTTTTTTTTCTTTATCCAACTTGCAATGTGTGAATACTTTTATAAATGTTTTGATGGGGGTGGAAACAGCAGTGGGGAGGGAACTACACATGGTGGAGTGTGGTGTATGTGTGTGTACTGTATGCATGTGTGGGTGGAGGATATAGGTGACGTATGTGTATATGAGTAGTGGGTTTGGGGAATGTGGGCGGAAACTGTTTGTGTGGGTAGGAGGGAATAGCTGGGGAGACTAGCAGGCTCATTTTTGAAAGAGAAGGACACCCATCTTTCAACACAAATCGGAAGATGGGCGTCTTTCTCACAGGGTCACCCAAATCGGCATAATCGAAAGCCGATTTTGGGCGTCCCCAACTGCTTTCCATCGCAGGGATGGCCAAAGTTCACAGGGGCATGTCGGAGGCGTAGCAAAGGCGGGAATTGGGCGTGCTTAACACACGGGCATCCTCGACCCATAATGGAAACATAAAGGGCGTCCCTGACGAGCACTTGGATGACTTTACCTGGTCTTTTTTTTCTTACGACCAAGCCTCAAAAAGGTGCCGAACTGACCAGATGACCACCAGAGAGAATCATGGATCACTTCCCCTTACTCCCCCAGTGGTCACTAATCCCCTCCCAACCTCAAAAAACATCTTTAAAAATATTTTGTGCCAGCTTCTATACCAGCCTCAGGTCCATCACAGCAGTATGCAGGTCCCTGGAGCAGTTTTAGTGCGTGCAGTGCACTTCAGGCAGGCGGACCCAGGCCCACCCCCCCTACCTGTTACACTTGTGGTGGTAAATGTGAGCCCTCCAAAACCCACCACACCCACATCTAGGTGCCCCCTTCACCCGTAAGAGCTATGGTAGTGGTGTACAGTTGTGGGTAGTGAGTTTGGGGGGGGGGGGTTGGGGGGCTCAGCACACAAGGTAAGGGAGCTATGTACCTGGGACCAATTTATGAAATCCACTGCAGTACCCCCTAGGGTGCCTGGTTGGTGTCCTAGCATGTCAGGGGGACCAGTGCACTACGAATGCTGGCTCCTCCCACGACCAAAGGGCTTGCATTTGGTCGTTTCTGAGATGGGTGTCCTTGGTTTCCATTATCGCCGAAAATCAGAAACGACCAAGTCTAGGGGCGACCATCTCTAAGGACGACCTAAATGTCAAGATTTGGGCGTCCCCAACCGTATTATCGAAATAAAAGATGGACGTCCATCTTGTTTCGATAATACGGGTTTCCCTGTCCCTTCACCAGGATGTTTTGTGAGGATGTCCTCAACAAAACTTGGACGTCCCTTTCGATTATGCCCCTCCATGTGTAAAGATGGGGTTTGTGGGGTACATGAGGGGTGGACAGGCTCTTCTTTTTTCTCTGGGAGTCCCTAGGCCCTGCTAGGGTTTTCTATCTTTATATTTAGATTGCTTTGCTTGGACTTTAAAGCTTTCCTTAAAGTGGAGTGGAGTGGAGGAGTAGCCTAGTGGTTAGTGCAGCGGACTTTGATCCTGTGGAACTGGGTTCAATTCCCACTGCAGCTCCTTGTGACTGTGGGTAAGTCACTTAACCCTCCATTGCCCCAGGTACAAAATAAGTACCTGTATATATGTAAACCGCTTTGAATGTAGTTGCAAAATACTACAGAAAGGCAGTATCAAGTCCCATTTCCCTCTCCGGTAGGGGGTACCTAAATATCTTTCAGATAAGCTAAACAAGAACAGCAACGCTCTTTGTGATCCTCTCAACACTGTTTAAAAGGTCTAGAGCCTTTAGTTGTATTGGCCATCTTTGTGGAACCCTATATCCAATACTGTTAATAATTTATCCAGTTATTTCAGATTCTATAACATTTTGAAAACTTGGATTTTTGAAAATCCCTTTAAAGATGCCTTCCTCCTTCATTGGAGGACAGGCCTTCTGTATGCAGATCCTCCCATTCCTCTCATGGGGAAGGCTTTACTGAAACTCAAGCAAGACAGTGGGATCATGATTCTGATCGCGTCTTACTGGCCTTGGTAGATCTAGTTCCCTCTTCTTCTGGAGTTATCCTCCGAAGAACCGTGGAGATTGGAGTGTTTTCCGAAGCACATCACGCAGAACGAGGGACCTCATCTTTGAGTTTTCTAATATTTTGATGATTTGAATCAGGAAGTGTTTTAACATATTTTAAAGTTGTATGCAGATATGCATTTGATTTTTTTTTTTTTAGATCATAAGATGCATCACATATCTAAACTGTTCTAATGCTAATTTTCAAAAGTGGTATATCAAAGCAACTCAAATATTCTTCAGAACTCTGTCAACCCTGCAGCATTACCTCCACTTCACTTGGTAAAGCCTGGGGAATACTGTCAGCTCTGCTGTTCTGGTCACAGCCAGCTCCTTCTCTTCAGCTGTAGGAACCTGAGGAACCTCACAGGCCTTGCTGTTTCCGCCACCAGCAGCTCCTCTTATTCTTATTCTTTAACTCGTGAGGCCTAGGGAAGTCTGCAAGCCTTGGTGCTTATGCTACCGTATTCAGCTCCTCCAGCAGAGCTTGTCAAATAATGTGCATTCTGTCCTATTAATAGTATTCCTTTCTTTTTTTTTTAATTAATATATTCTAAGAATTATAAAACAAACAATACAAAAAGCGCCCAATTACAAAGAAATGGTTTTACAGCTTCAACAGTGAATTACATATGTGTAATCCTGCCTAAACCCTAACCCATCAATGCCCCCCACTGACCTCTAAACAGCTACTCCAAGCCATGCATCCTGTCTAACCTTTTATTTTAGAATATACGCCACCTTGACCTGTACATCAGATAATGCGGAATAACAATCACTCAATAAACATAAACTTACATTTTCTGTTTGTCCACCTGCCCTATACTACTACCTGCCTATGATATCAGTGATACAGATGGATAGACAAATGGACAAAACATAATAAAATAAATACTTTTTAAATTTTATTTAATAAAGCATGTTAAAATCATGGGAGCACATGAATGGGAAAACACTGACAATAAGTGCAACCAGTACTTTACATTTCTAAAACTTGAATTTTCATATTTTAAATGTGCTTACCTCTACAGATGGAGTTACTACATAAGGAGGGTTGAACATCAGAATATCTACTATTCCACGTAATCTTGGTAATAATCCTTGGACCTTGTTACAAGAGAGAAGATATGAAACCAGTATTTAAATTCATTTTTTAAACTTTGGTTGTTGCTTCAATAACTAGTTGTCATTTGCAGAATACATATAATCAAAGATGTTACAGACAAACAGTGCCTTGCAGAAGTATTCACATCCTTGTACTTTTTTCTTTCTGCTCTTTAAAAAATGCAGCACATGAAGGGCAATTCTATAATAGGGCACCTATAATTATGTGCTTGGGGGGCATGTGGTAGGAGTCCATTCTGAAAAGGAAGGTAGGAGCCTACTTTCCTTTACAGCAGGGGTTTTCAACCAAATCCTCGAGGCACACCTAGCCACTCAGGTTTTCAGGATACCCACAAGGAAGAATCAGGATGTGGGTATAATGCATCCTTTAAGCATGGGCGTAGTTTGGGGGGTGAGGGGGCATTGCCCCCCAAACGCAGGGCAAGCGCAACGATGCAGGCAGTTCTGCCTCCGTCCCACCCTCAGCACTCCCACCGACAGACCTCCTCTCCGTTCCTCCCCCCCCCCCCCCCCCCCGGCGCGTTTAACCTTTTTATTTTCAGTGGCAGCGATGGCAGTGAAGAAGAAAGTACTGGGGATTGCCTCCAGCTTCTCCCTTCCCTCACACAGTGTCCCGCCCTTGCTGAAACAGGAAATGCATCATCGCGGAAGGCGGGACACTGTGTGAGGGAAGGGAGAAGCTGGAGGCAATCCCGAGTGCTTTCTTCTTCACTGCTGTCGCTGCCACTGAACATAAAAAGGTTAAACGTGCCGGGGGGGGGGGGGGGGGAAGGAACAGAGAGGAGGGCTGTCGGGGAGCTGAGGGAGAGCAGGGAAAATCGCTGGACATGGATGGGAGGGGAGGGCAGGGGGAGAGAAGAGATTGCTGGACATGGAGAGGAGGGCAGGGGGAGAGCAGAGATCGCTGGACATGGAGAGGAGGGAAGGGCAGGGGGACGGAAGAGATACCTGGACATGGAAAGGAGAGGAGGGCAGGGGGAGAGAAGAGATCGCCGGACATAGAGAGGAGGGGAGGGTAAAGATAGCTGGACATGGAGAGGAGAGGAGGGCAGGGGGAGAGAAGAGATAGCTGGACATGGAGAGGAGAGGAGAGCAAGGGGAGAGAAGAGATCGCTGGACAGGAGAGGAGGAGAGAGCAGGGGAGAGAGGAGAATTGCTGGACATGGATGGATGAATGAGGGCGGGGAGAGAGGAATTTTTCTGGATATGGGTTGATGGAGGAGAGGGCAGGGGAGAGAGGAGAATTGTTGGACATGGATGGATGAATGTAGGGGGCAGGAGAGAGGAAATTTGCTGGATATGGGTGGATGGAGGAGAGGGCAGGGGAGACTGGAGAGTTGCTGGACATGGATGGATGGAGGAGAGGGAAGTCAGGAAGGAGATGCACATGGATGGAGGGGAGGGAAGAGAGAAGAAATGCTGGACATGGATGGAGTGAAGGGCAGTTAAGAGAGGAGAAATGTTGGACAAGGATGGAGGGAAGGAAAGACAAAGGAAGGAGATGAACGCGGATGGAGGGGAAGGGAGAGAGGAGAAATGCTGGACATGGATGGAGGGGAAGGAAGACAGAGGAAGCAGATACACATGGATGGATGGAGGGGAAACTGCTGAATTTAAGGGCTGGATCGGAACACTTTGAGGGCAGATACATAACACTTGAGGAAGGATAGGGACAGGGCTACAGATGGTAGACAGGACGCATAAGGACACAGGAGGATGGTGGACATGGTGAGTGAAAAAATATCAAATGGAAAGAAGACACTGCATAAAACAGAAGACACTGGGACCAAAGCGAATACAAAAACTAAATGCTCAGACAACAAAGGTAGAAAAAAGTATTTTATTCAGAATTTATTAATTGGAATATGTCAGCTTTTGGAAATTTGCATTTGTGATATTTTGCATGTAAGTTTCAATTTTTCTAGTATTGCTGCATGCTGAGTCTAACTTCTTGAGGTAACTTTCCAGTTCAGTATTTTGCCTTCATATTTTTTTTTATTTCTAGTTCCTTGTGTCATATCTGTTGTCATGTGTTTTTTATGTGTGATCAAGGTGCAGTATTCTGCTAGTGTGTAGTATTTGCAGCCGTTTTGGTTTTGTTTTTTCATTAGGTAGTGTACTGGTGTTTAGAGCCCGGTGTAATTATAGTGCTGCCTTTCCATTAATAAGGTTGTAGCTTGTCCTGTCCTTGGAATTAGAGCTGTTATGGTTTGGTAAGGTTATGAGTGTGTTTTTGCACAAGTTTGTGTATAGTGTTTTGCAGTGGAGAGATTGTGTGTTGGCCTTACTGAGGTGGCACCAAAACATCAGAAAGGGTGTAGAGCCTAAATCATGACACACTACTTCTTGAAGGACCTACATATAGAGCTTATGCATTTCTAAGGTCTACACTGCCATGGTATGGGAAAAGGGGTCTGGAAATACTACTGGAGAGAAAGAAGGAGTGCTGGGTAAGGAGGAAAGAAGGAAGGAAGGGAGAAAGAGAGCTGGTTTTCGGGAATAACCATAATGTATATGTATGAGATATCTCATGCATATTCATTATGGTTATTCCCAAAAAAGCCAGCTCTTTCTCCCTTCCTTCCTTCCTCCATATTAGCATATTCATTTGCATCTATATACATATATATATATACAAATGAATATGCTAATATGCCCCGCCCCATCCTTTGCTCCCCCAAATGAAACAGTCAAACTACGCCCACGCCTTTAAGTCCAGAGAGCATAGCCAATCATTTTCCTAAATCATGGGGAGAAGGGTGCCCAGGGAAACCATCCTAAACTTTTCTTTGACTAGGAATTTGTTCAGGGCCCTTAGGGTCTAGGATGGGACACATCCCCCGTCTTCTTCTGTACAAGAGGTACATAGAATAGAATCTTCACCCTTCTTCCACTGGTGGAACGGGCTCAACCACATTGGTTTCAGAAGGGTTAAAAGTTCCTCTGCAAGTACCTGCTCATGCTGAAAGCTGAAGTAATGAGCTCTGGGTGGGAAATTTGGAGGTTTGAGATGCCAATTAAGGGCATATTCGAGACAGACTATTTGGAGAATCTACCAGTCGGTGGTTTTAAGGGGACGCCTGTCACAAAAAAACTTCAGCCTCCCCCCCCCGACTGGCAAATCATTTGGAACGGACACATTGATAGCGGCTATGCTCTGCTGGAGCCAGTCAAAAAGTCATCCCGTTTGACTGGGGAGCAGTAGGTGCCTTAGGCGCACACTGCTGACAAGAACGGGGCTGAGAATGAGCAGGCTGGCGAGAGAAGGCAGCATACCTACTCCTCTAAGAGTAATAGGCACTCCTTCTCAACTTGCAAAAAGACCTCCTAGATGAGGAGGTAGATGCAGAAGGTGCCCATCAGGAGAGAGAAGATGGTATCAGTATGCTTCTTGATTTGGTCAGCGACCTCAAATTTCTCTCCAAAAAGGTTATCCCCCAGCATGGGGCTTCCACAAACCTCTAATGAACCCCCGTCTCCAAGTACTACTACTACTACTATTTAGCATTTCTATAGCGCTACAAGGCGTACGCAGCGCTGCACAAACATAGAAGAAAGACAGTCCCTGCTCAAAGAGCTTACAATCTAATAGAAACATGCAGCCATGAGTCTATGCATTGCTATACTTTGAGCAGAGATCCTGGATGCCACATCAAAAGTGTTATGTGCCTCTGGTCAGGAACTTACGACACTCCTTCTGCTGTTTGGCCAACTGGAGCAGTGACTTGGCCTGCTCCAGTGAGAGACAATCCGCCAAGTCCAGCATCTTGCGCGCCGAGTCCTGCAAGTAGATGCTCGTGAAGAGCTGGTATGTCTGAATGCGTGACATGAGCATAGCGGCTTGGAACATCTTCCTCTCAACAGAGTCCAAGGTTCTAGCTTCTCTGTCTGGGGGCACCGAAGCATGGTCTCTAGAACTCCTGTATTTTTTGAGGGCACATTCCACCATCATGAAATGGTGAGGCAACTGGGACATCAGATCCAGGTATGCTGTGGATCCGGTACATAGTGTCGATCTTCTTGGGCAGTACTGGGACTGACAGAGGAGACTCCCAATTCTGAAAGAGAACTTCCTTCAGTACCTCATGGTCAGTCATAGTCCCGAACCTCAAGCATCTTGGCCCCAGGCTCGTCCTCTACCTCTACAGGAAATGGAATGGCATCAGCCATTTCTTTCACAAAAGAGGGAAAAGAAAGGCTCTCCAGAGGGGATTTTCTTCTTTCAAGTGGAGGGGAGGGTTCAAAGGGGATGCCATGGGACTCAACCTGTGAAAAGTACCTGGGATCCTTCTCTGACTCCCATGAGCATTCCTCATGGGAGGGCTGAGACCGAGCCTGCCTCAACTTAGAGAAGGCATGCCCTAGAGAAGGGCGTCAAGGAGTTGGCTCCCACCTCCAATCCGTTAAAGCTTCCTGCACTGACGTCGATAGAGTGCCAACTTGGGTGGCAGTCGACACTGGGGCCATACGAGACACCGGCGTTGGAGGCCGCACCGCAGGCTGAGGGTCAAGTGGAGCCACAATGGGAGGCAGAGTAGACGCAAGCACCCCCGATGCCAATGCGCACCATTGAAAGAGGCCATCCATCAGTTCGTGGAGCAAGGCCCGGATGCGCTCATCGACGATTGACACTGGGAAAGGCTGGGGTGCTGGCTCAGGCTGCAGAACTGGCGGGGTCGAGATGGGAGCCGAGTCCTGGCTGCTGGGAGACCGATGCATTGGCACCACCTGAATGGAGGGAGATTGGACCTCTGGGTGTCGAATCTCTCAATATCCCGGAGCTCCTGGCACTGTGCATTGAAGAGCATCAATGCCGATGCTTCTTGGCATTCGCCCAAAGATTGATATTGAGGCTCCTCAGTGCCAATGAGGACAGTGTTGAATCCTCATGTTGCCTCAGGGTCGGGTCCAACGCTGGATGGTCCCGGGGGCCCTGCACAGCAGTCGACATGGAGACAGGTGGAGACCCACTTGATGCATCACTGCTCCCTGTGTCTACAGGTCTAGCAGCAGCCATACGTACTGATGCTCCCAATGCCAGTGCAGTACTCAACATCAATGCCAATGCCGCCAACCTCAATGCCGATGCTGAGAAATCGGACCTGTCTCCAAAAATCCTCTCATGTTGAGCCTCTCTGGCAATCTGGGTCCACTTCTTCATAAGAAAGCAAAGGACATAGTTAGCAGGGCTATGGTCGGACCCCAAACAAGAATAGGTGTCCTTGCCAGAGATGGTCCGATTGCACCAAGTACAGTGCTTGAAGCCACTGGGAACATGAGTGGACATGGACAGAAAAACCTCCGCAGCCAAATCAAATGAAGCAATGGTGTCAGAAACAAAGAGCAAAGTACCAGTGAAAAAGAACGGGAAAGACCGGCAGAAGTCAAGGCCTAAACACGGCCAAATATGTGCATCCTCCATTTCTGTAGAGACACTGTGACTAATGCTAAACATTTTGTGAAGACCCTGGGTGCTGATGTGAGGCCAAATGGCAGAACGCAGTACTGGTAGTTATGTTTCCCTGTTCAAAATCTCAGATACTTCTTCTGACTGAGATGCATCTGTATGTGGGTACAGGCAACCTTCAAATCCAGAGAGCATAGCCAATCTTGTTCCTAAATCATGGTGAGTAGGGTGCCCAGGGAAACCATCCTAAAGTTTTGTTTGGCCAGATATTTGTTCAGGGCCCTTAGTTCTAAGATGAAACAAAATTCCCCTGTCCTCTTGGTGACCAGGAAGTACTTGGAATAAAATCCCTTCTCTTTTTCCCCTGATGGAACGGACTTGACTGCATTGGCCTGTAAAAGGGAAGATAGTTCCTTTATCAGCAAATCCTGGTGCTGAGAACCTAACTTGGATGCTTTTGGTGGGCCTAGCCTGTCCGGTCTACTTTGAGAACCCATCAGTCTGAGTTGACAAGGGGCCACATTCCTTGATATAAATTCAGTTTCCCTCTTACCAGAAGGTCATCCAGGATGACTATAGGTATTGCAGCTATACCCTCTGGAAGCCAGTCAAAAGCTTGCCCCCTGCTTTGATTGGGGAGCTGGCTGGGTCTTCTGGGCTCTCTGTTGCCGCAGACAGGAATGAGAACCCTGGTTATTCTGAGAAGATGGGGGGGGGGGGGGGGGACTATGTTTTGAGAGTTGTAAGACCTCTGCTGCTCTCTGTCAGAATACCTCCTGGATGTGGCGGCCAAGCCAGGAGTGGGCCAGGTAGTATACTTGATTATTTCATTTCACTCCTTGATAAGGTCTGCTACCTCTTCTACCATGTCAACAAAAAAGTTGTCTCCCTGACATGGAAGATCTGCTATCTTCTCCTGAACTGCTGGTTCCAGGTCTGAGGATGCAGCCAGGTGAGTCTGTGCAACCCAGTACTCATGGCGGAGGCTCTGGATGCTGTATCAAAAGCATCCTAGGTTGCCTGGACCATGAACTTTCTGCACTCCTGCTCTTTGGCTACTAGCTGACACAGCTCCTCAGCCTTCTCCCGAGGGATATTGTCTGCAGACTCTGTCAAATTGCACACAATATTATGTAAGTGAATACTCATTTAAAGCTGGTATGAAACTATGTGGGAAATGAGAGTGTTCTGATAAAGTGAATTTACTCACCTGTAGCAGGTGTTCTCCAAGGGCAAGCAGGACATGTATTCTCACATATGGTTAATATCAGCCAATGGAACCCCGGTGCAGATGCTACACAGCATTCTAAAGTATTCTTTTGACAGCATCCCACCTCTTATGTGCGAGTGCCTTCCCACCCAGCATGAGCGTGCAGGACCACCAGTATAATATCAAAGAAAAAGTATACAAATCCTAGAGGAGGAGGGAAGGGATGTGAGAATATGTATCCTGCTGTTCTCGAACACCTGCTACAGGTGAATAACTTTGTCTTCTCAGGGGACAAGCTGAACACTGTTTCTCACATATTATTATTATTATTTATTTGTATCCCACATTTTCCTACCTATTTGTAGGCTCAATGTGGCTTACATATGGGAATCCCTAGCTACCAGGCTCACCAAACATGACAACACAAGGACAACAGGGACTTGGAACGGCAAGGCCAAACAGAACGAACTGACCTGAAACTATATACAATCTTCTTGTGAGGGTGCAGCCTGGAAATGGGCTTAGGTGGATGGAGTTGGATTCTGGACACCACATAAATTCTGCAGGACTGTCTTACCATACTGGCTATTATGTCAGATATGTCAGATATCCAGGCAGTAATGAGTTGTGAATGTGTGGACCGATAACCATGTTGCAGCTTTGCAAATTTCCTCAATGGAGACTGATCTCAAGTGGGCTACTAACATAGCCATGGCTCTAACATTGTGAGCTGTGACATGATCCTCCAGAGTCAGCCCTGACTGGGCGTAAGTGAAGAAGATAGTCGGCTAGCCAATTGGACAATGTTCATTTTCTGATTGCTGTTCCCATCCTGTTTGGATCAAAAGAAAGAAAAACTGGGTGGACTATCTATATGGGCTTTAGTCCGCTCCATATAGAAGACTAATGCTAGCTTGCATTCCAAGGTGTGCAGTGTCCTTTCGCTAGGATGGTCATGAGATTAAGAACATAAGAATAGCAATACTGGGTCAGACCAATGGTCCATGTAGTCCAGTATCCTGCTTCCAACAGGTCCAATCCAGGTCACAAGTACCTGGCACAAACCCAAATAATAGTAACAATCCATGCTACCAAACCCGGGGCAAGCAGTGGCTTCCCCCATGTCCATCTCAATAACAAACTAAGAACTTTTCCTCCAGGAACTTGTCAAAACTTTTTTTAAAAACCCAGATACGCTAACCGCTGTTACCACATTCTCCGGCAATGAGTTCCAGAGCTTAGCTATTCTTTGAGTGAAAAATAATTTCCTCCAATTTCTTTTAAAAGAATTTCCATGCAATTTCATTGAGTGTCCACTGGTCTTTATACTTTTTGAAAGAGTGAAAAATCGATTTATTACTACCCATTCTACACAACTCAGGATTTTGTAGATCTCAATCATACCCCCTTTCAGCCGTCTCTTTTCCAAGTTGAAGAGCCCTAACCTCCTTAGCCTTCACTTATATGAGAGGCATTCCAACCCCTTTATCATTTTGGTCGCTCTTCTTTGAACTTTTCCTGCCAGGTATGTGGCTTAGAGCACCATGCTGTGACTGGTGACTCACTGTCGCTTCCTGACACAAGGAGTAGGATCCCGTATCCCCCTGCTTGTTCACATAATACATAGCAACCTGGTTGTCCATTTTAATTAGAATAATTTGGTTCAGCAGTCAATCCCTGAAAGCCCTTAGAATGTTCAACATCGCCCTTAGCTCTAGGAGGTTGATGTGAAGTTCAGTCTCCTGAGCAAACCAAAGTCTCTGAATGTGAAGCCCATCTACATGAGCTCTCCACTACAGGTTGGATGCATCCATTGTCAGCACCCTCCGAGGCAATGGGAGTTAGAGGGCAATTTGGAGGTTTGTGCTGCCGATTGAGAGTGTAACCAGCCCAGACTATTTTCAGAACTCACTGTCTGAGGTTACAAGACACCACCTTTATTGGAAAAATTCAACCTCCCTCCCACTGAAAGGTCATTCAGGATCGACACTTTTATTGCAGCTATGCTCTCTTGGAGCCAGTCAAAAGCCCATCCCCGGCTTCAACTGGGGAGCCTGCTAAGGTCTCTGGGCCCATCGCTGCCTAGGATGGGAACACTGTTGCTGAAGATGAGAAGATGTAAACCTACGCCTTCGAAAGTAGTTGGAACTTCTATATCCTCAAGAAAATTTCTGCGATGTGGAGAATGCAGAAGGAGGCTGAGATAAGGACTTAATGGTATCAGCATGTTTCCTAATGAGGTCCATGATCTCTTCCAACTTGTCCCCAAAAATACTGGCTAATGTTCCCTGCCGTGAAGACAATCTACTACTACTACTATTACTACTATTTAGCATTTCTATAGCGCTACAAGGCATACACAGCGCTGCACAAACATAGAAGAAAGACAGTCCCTGCTCAAAGAGCTTACAATCTAATAGACAAAAAATAAATAAAGTAAGCAAATCAATCAATTAATGTGAATGGGAAGGAAGAGAGGAGGGTAGGTGGAGGCGAGTGGTTACAAGTGGTTACGAGTCAAAAGCAATGTTAAAGAGGTGGGCTTTCAGTCTAGATTTAAAGGTGGCCAAGGATGGGGCAAGACGTAGGGGCTCAGGAAGTTTATTCCAGGCGTAGGGTGCAGCGAGACAGAAGGCGCGAAGTCTGGAGTTGGCAGTAGTGGAGAAGGGAACAGATAAGAAGGATTTATCCATGGAGCGGAGTGCACGGGAAGGGGTGTAGGGAAGGACGAGTGTGGAGAGATACTGGGGAGCAGCAGAGTGAATACATTTATAGGTTAGTAGAAGAAGTTTGAACAGGATGCGAAAACGGATAGAGAGCCAGTGAAGGGTCTTGAGGAGAGGGGTAGTATGAGTAAAGCGACCCTGGCGGAAGATGAGACGGGCAGCAGAGTTTTGAACCGACTGGAGAGGGGAGAGGTGACTAAGTGGGAGGCCAGCAAGAAGCAGATTGCAGTAGTCTAAACGAGAGGTGACAAGGGTGTGGATGAGAGTTTTGGTAGAGTGCTCAGAAAGAAAGGGGCGGATTTTACGGATGTTGTAGAGAAAGAAACGACAGGTCTTGGCGGTCTGCTGGATATGAGCAGAGAAGGAGAGAGAAGAGTCAAAGATGACCCCAAGGTTTCGAGCTGAGGAGACAGGGAGAATGAGAGAGCCATCAACAGAAATAGAAAACGGAGGGAGCGGGGAGGTGGGTTTGGGGGGGAAAATGAGAAGCTCGGTTTTGGTCAAATTTAATTTCAGGTGGCGTTGAGATATCCAGGCAGCAATGTCAGACAAGCACGCTGAAACTTTGGTTTGGATGCAAGGTGAGATATCAGGGGTAGAAAGGTAGATTTGGGAGTCATCAGCATAGAGATGGTAGGAAAAGCCATGGGATGAGATTAATGAACCAAGGGAAGAAGTGTAGATAGAATAGAGGAGGGGACCAAGAACAGAACCCTGAGGTACGCTGACAGGCAGAGGGATAGAAGTAGAAGAGGATCCACCAGAGTGAACACTAAAGGTGCGGAGGGAGAGGTAGGAAGAGAACCAGGAAAGGACAGAGCCCTGGAATCCAAGTGAGGACAGGGTATCGAGAAGTATGCTGTGATCGACAGTGTCAAAAGCAGCGGAAAGATCAAGAAGAATGAGGATGGAATATTGACCTCTGGATTTAGCCAGTAATAGGTCATTGGAGACTTTAGTAAGCGCAGTTTCGGTTGAGTGGAGAGGGCGAAAACCAGATTGTAATGGGTCAAGAATAGCATGTGAGGAGAGGAAATCAAGGCAGCGGCGGTGAACAGCACGCTCAAGTAATTTGGAGAGAAAAGGAAGGAGGGAGATGGGTCGGTAATTAGAGGGACAAGTAGGGTCAAGTGAAGGCTTCTTAAGGAGAGGTGTGACCACACAATCTCCCCTGAACCACAAGTTCACGGACAGAAACATGCAGCCATGAGTGTCTCACATTCCTACACCCAAGGCAGAGAGCCGGTACACCCTATCAAAGGAGTCAAAAGTGTCCTTAGCTAGGTATTTTCTGAACTTCTTCTGCTTGCTGGTGAACCTCTATGGCTTGCTCCAGTGGGAGAGTGTCCGCAAAGGTAAGCACGCTGGATGTCATGACCTCTCTGCTCTGTGAAAAAAACAAAGACTGCTGGTCCTGTGTGCTCATGCTGGGAGGGAAGATACTCGTGCATGCACAGTGAGACACCATCAAAGGCTTCTTAAAGCTATAGAATGCTGGGTACATCTGTACCGAGGCTCTGTCAGATGACGTCACCCATATGTGAGAACGATGTCCTGCTTGCTTGTCCTCGGAGAAAACGTCTTCCCAAAAGATACCAAGGTCTTAGCCTCCTTTGCTGGGGACATTTTGAAGTAAGTCTTAGAGTTGGCTCTGGATCTGACCACCACGAAATGAGGAGGAAGCTGAAGCTTTTCGAATCCTAGAGCCTTCTGACTACATACATCAAGTTGACCTTATTGACCTGCTGTACAGAGAGGGATGGGCACTGTCACAGCTACCTTTGGGGGGCAGCATATCAAATTATAGGATATCTCAGCCCTGAGCTCATCCTCAGTCTCCGTGTAGGAGTAGCCTAATGGTTAAGGCAATGAGATGAGATCCTGGGGAACTAGGATCAATTCCCACTGCATCTCCTTGTGACCCTGGGCAAGTCACTTAACCCTCCAGGTACAAAAAACACCTTAGATTGTGAGCCCACTAGGGACAGAGAAAGTACCTGCATATAATACATACAGTGCTGCGTATGTCTAGTAGTGCTGAAGTAATGATAAGTAGCAGTAGTAGTAGTAGTCTCCAAATCAAATGAGACAGAGCCATCTCTCTGACAAAGTCAAAGGAGGAGAGCTCCTCTGGAGGTGACTTTCTCCTTCATGTGGTGGGAAAGGTCAAGGGGAAACCAAGGGATCCCTCCTCCAAGAGGACCTCTAGGAACAGCCGAATCAGACTCATAAAAGTACTTTCCTCAATGTCTGAGTCTCTGCCTGCCTTGCACAAATGACATCTTAATTCGGGCTGGGCCAGGGATGTTGAGGTAATGGAAACCCCCAGTGTGCTGAGGCTTCCGCCCTCTCCCAAGACTGGAGATCAACACTGGTTTGGTGCACATCAGCTCTGATACCACTTGAGACCTCAGTGTTGATGCAAGCAGTTCATGGGCCTCCAGAATGGGCTGGAATGCCTGAGATGCTGGCAACAAAACCCTCATATCTTCCTGAATCGTAGCCCAGAGCCACTCCTCAAAGGCTGCCAGGTTGGTCACATCCTTCAAAGTCATTAGGGTAGTATCAGTAACCTGGTCTCGGCTTGATGGAAGCTGTTGTACCCCATCCAGTTCTCAGGAGGGTCAGCTGGGAGTACTTTGAGGGCATCGGTGACATTGATGCCTCAGTGCTCTTGGCATTGTGATTAAAAGGGAGATCGACACCAATGCTTCTTGATCACCATTGGAGTGTCTCAGCATTGATGAGGACGACAAATCCTTTCTCACCCTTGGGATGGTATCAGAGGATGCCTTGTTATGAAGGCTCCCTTAATGTATTCCCAATGTCTGATGCAGCTCCTAGAGACATACAGACTATATCTCCAATGCCGAAGTTGATGGACCAGATTTCTCAGCACCAAAAATTCATTTGCATTGCTTCTCTTGATACCTCTTCTTGACATCTGTGAACAGAGTTTACAAGAAGAGGGAATATGATCGGCCCCCAAGCACTGCAGGCACCAATTATGTGTGTCCATTATGAACATGGTCCTGCCACTTCTTAAAACCACTGGGAGTTTTCTGGGAAAAACAGCCAAAGCTAAATCAAGTGGCTCGATGGTGAGAAGATTCACGACTGGGCACCCGAGGCTTAAGGAGGCCTAATGGGAAAACTTGTAAGTGCCTAAACTTCTGACTAAACAAAATAAATGTGGGGGAGGAGGGAAGGAACACTGGCTCCATGCAAGACACTTACAATTCAGTGTACTGTTAGTCTTGACGTGGCGCTGTGTTTCATCAAAATTGCCTGCTTCAGGAGTCTTACTGTCACTACAAGTTCATCAAAATAGCGTGTCAAATATGTCACAGAGATGGGGCAGTCTTGAAAAAGACTTAGAATATGCTTCAGGAGTGGTGTAAAGACAGCTGACAATTAGCACAGCAAATTCAGTGGGTTTCACTGGATGATGAAAAAACAGAAGAACAAATCTCTGAGGTCCAAGGATAGACACGAACACAGTGAAGGGGACTAAAAAAGACGATGCTCCCAAGTATTTCAATGTTTTTCAGCATCCAAGACCTGACACGGGCTGTATTTCAGCCACTATGCCTGCATCAGGAGTCTCAAAGGATGTTTCTGAAACAGTACGTCCTATAGCGCTGTGCGCCAAGCATAATTCTGGCAAACACTGGCTATCGCCAAACAGTAAAATCAATCCAAACTCAGAATGCGAACAACATTCCACAAAGAACTCATTTGACTCTATCAACACAGCTGCTTTAATGTGTATTTTGAATAACACTTTTTAGATAACAGAATGTGAAAATTGTACAAAGGTGTCATAAATGTGAACTAAGGCCCAGAAGTACTAGGAAAATAGAGCAAAAATAGCTTCTAGTCTAAAGTTAAAGGAAGAGTTCCACACTCAACGTCATAGAATGCACGAAAAAGAGAAATGGTGCATTTGAGAGTTTGTTTTAATTAAAAATCACAATTATTCCTTTTTCTGTAATTCATATAAATATGCACACCACCTAATATAATGTTTAAGATAGTATTGTAGGTGTCATGCATGGATATACCAAGGGTGCAGCCACACAGGGTGCAAGGGAGGCAGGGTGCCAAAATTGGTCACTGTCCATTGTCTCCTCTTCTTGGCTGTGGGCCAGTTGCAGTGGGGAAGTTGTCACACAGGGTGCGATTCTGGCCTGGTACTGTGTGTGTAACTGTATTTATTTAGTTCCATTAGCCAGCCTCCTAAATGGAATAAATGGAGCCTTTCAGCTGGCAATAATATGTTAAAATTTTTTTTACTGAGATTGTGAAGACTTTTCAAGACACTGTGACTTGCTGATATGCACACTTCAAGAGGAGTGGTTTAAGGAAAGATAAAAGAGGAGAGTTAAAAAGGAGCTGTAAAATGAAGAGATGAACATATAGAAAATGGCTCTCTGGAGCTCTCTTCATCTGCTAAATTTGAATCATTAAAGAAATATGAAATAAGATGGCCACCCCACATTTATTTTGATCCACTCTTTTAGGAAGCAAAAATCATTTGAGGAAATAAAGCAAATGTCAACATATGTTCAAGTTCTCTCTTACAATGTGTCACCTTCAAAAATATTATGGGGCTCATTTTCAAAACAGAAAAACATCCAAAAAAACGGCCCAAAGCAGCAGATGGATGTTTTTCTTGCAAAAACGTCCAAATCGCTATTTTGAAAACACATTTTTTTAGACGGTTTTCTATGCAGTCCACATCACAAGGGGGCATATCAGGAGCGTGTCAGAGGCAGAATTTAAGAACTCCCAACACTTAAGATATTTTTCTGCCATAATGGAACAAAGCAAAAACATCCAAGACTAAAACCTAGACATTTTGGGCTAGACCTGTTTTACTAACGATTAAGTCACAAAAAGGTGCCCCACATGACCAAAAGACCACTGGAGAGCTTAAGGTATGACCCCTCCCCCCTTACTCCCCCAGTGGTCGATGACTACCTAAAGATGCAAAAGAAATAGTATATACCAAGCTTTATGACAGCTTTAGATGTTATGGCCAGCCCTATTAGAGCAGCAAGCAGGTTCCTGGAGTAGCCTAGCGGTTGATGCAGTGCACTGTAGAGAAGGGGACCCAGGCCCATAACCCACTCTGTGTCACATCCCTCACAACCGTAGCGGGCCGACACTCCGACGGTGCTGCACTGGACCAATGTTTCTTTCGGCAGTGCTAGGCTTGTGCAGAAGTTGCTGGGGTTGCTGGCATTGCCCGCCGTCCCACCCGTGCTTCGGTGCTCCATCCTGCAGGCTGCTCGGGCCATGGCCCCACCTCCTTGCTCCGCGGGGATTGGCCTCCCCTGCAGGCGGGCTCATGTTCTCCTTCCTTACCATTGGCCTTTTCACAGCTCTTCTCCCCAGTAGTACCTGCTGACATCAGACGCCAGCACTATTTCTGGAAGCCTTTCCTCTGCTTTATTGCTTCCGCTTCCACTTTGGTGGGTGTTGCTTGCTCGGTAGTGCGTTTCTCCTCTGCTTTGTTCCTTGCTACTGCCTGTACCTGGATTACTCTCGTGTCTGCTGCCTGCCTACTGACACTGCCTGAAGCTGGATTACTCTCCTGCCTGCTGCCTGCCCATTGGACATTGCTTGTACCAGGACCATTCCCTTCTGTTCCCTCTGGCTGGTTCCTCAGCGCCCCTCTCCTCAGCTTCCCACACAAGTCCTGCCGGCTGCCCGCACCTGGAGGCTCAACCTCCGGGGAACAGGGGTCACCGCAGGTGAACCTCGGGGTTGCCCGGCTGCCAAGCAGAGTCCGGGGGCGTGTCACACGCTCAGCAGTGCTCCACTTGGCACAAGAACTCACAAGTCTGACACTCTGTTACACTTGTGGAGGAAAGTATGACCCCTCTATAAACCTACTGTACCCACATATAGGTGACACTTGCAGGCATAAGGGCTATTGTATGTTTATGTTTATTAAAAAACTTGATATCCTGCCGTTTCTGAGTGCAGGTCATAGCGGCTAACAATTAAAACAATAGAAATCTACTATAATAAAAAGCATCTCCAACATTCTGAAGCTGACTCCGTGGCAGTGAAGAGTTTTGTAGGGTCCGTGCTGCCTGTAACGCTGTATCCATCTCCTGTCCTGACGGTTGCATGCTTTCTGGTTCGTCACAAGCAGCAGTGACCAACCACAGGATAGCAGCATGAGGCACACCAACTTACAAAGAAGTTTCCTCCTCGAAATCAATGTTCTTGGTCCCCTTCATTGCCGCCTCTCCCGCCACCATACCTGGCGAAACCTGATTCCCCTCCAGCAAGATGGAATCCTCTGCCACCTCCTCCGGCGAGGTCTGCTGCCCCTTCGAGTCGCCATTTGCTTTGGCGCTCGGCACTACGGCCCCATCTGGTTGTGGCGGTGGAGGGGTAGCTGGTCCTAGTGGGCTGATCGAGAATTCGCTCTCCAAACTGGGGCTCTTCCTTGCCCCAGTAGCGGAAGCGCCCATCGGGGTAGACACCAAAAACGAGGAGATGGACGTTTGTCCCAAAGAGGAGGGCACTAGCCTCGGGAGGGGAGGTCCCTTAGGCTTACCCTTCCTCTTTGGCACGCTCGTTCGTGGAGAAAAGGTAAATTTTTAAGTTCTTAAGATGAGCGTTCCTCTCCCGCGTCCTGCTCAGTTGCCATCTTGGAATCTCTCCGTCTGCTCCCTCTTCTGACAACATTGATTAATAGATCCCTTACTGAAGGGTTGTTCCCATGATTTTTAAGAGGGCAGCTGTCCATCCATTACTTAAAAATTAGAAACTTGAGCCTAATGTGGTAAATAATTATCGACCGATTTCATCTTTAATGTTTTTTGCTAAGATTTTAGAAAAGGTTGTTTTACTGCAGGATTTTAACAATATTCTTGATAGTTCACAATTTGGCTTCTGAGCAAAAAACTCAACTTTCACCTTACTAATCTCTATTTTTGACATGATTCAAGTAGGTTTTGATAGGGGTGAATGCTATTTTATGGTGTTTTTAGACATCACAGTGGCCTTTGTGTCAAGATTGTGGTTGTGACCCCTCTCAGACTCACCTTATTTCCGGCGGTCAGCTTCTGAGCTGGCTTCTGTCTGTTCTTCCTGAGTTAGCTCTGTCTCTGTGTGCTGGCTGCTTCCAGCATGGCTCTAATTACTCCACTATACTGCACCTGTGTGTGTTAAGCCTCTCTGTGCTTCAGTATGCTTTCGGCCTGTGTCCTGTAGTTGTGACTTCATCAGTCAGGGCCTTGATAAGGAACTGGTGTTCTTCTATTCAGTGCCTTTGCATCGCCTAAGGTCTCTACGTCAGTTGGTGTGCTGCTGCACTTCGGCTTGTTTCTGTCTGTGGGCTTTTGCCCTCTGCTCTAGTGTGTCTGTTTGTGGGCTTTGGCCTTCTGCATCAGTGTTTCTGTCTGTGGGCTGTTGCCTTCTGTTTCAGTGTGTCTATTTGTAGGCTTTTGCCTTCTGCTTCAGTGCGTCTGTTTGTGGGCTGTTGCCTTCTGCTTCAGTGTGTCTCCCTGTGGGCATGTCTGCCTTCTGCTTCTGTGGGTCTGTTTTATTTCCCTGTGTGTGTGTGGCCTAGCTTTGTGTTTTGCCTTGTTTGTCTATTTTGTGTTTCTTGTTCCCTCCTGCCTTTTTCCTCTAAGCTTGTTGCTGAACCCTGTTCCCTGAGGAAGGTTTCTCCAGTTCTATGTCCTGATTCCTAGTCCCTGTTAGTCAAGCTTGCTTTTGAGTCCTATTCCCTGTGTGTGTTCCTGGATCCCGTAAGTCCTGCCGGCTGCCCGCACCTAGGGGCTCAACCCCTAGGGAACAGCAGTCAAGTATAGGTGAAGTCTGTTCCAGTCCGAGTGTGTTAGTCCAGTGTGTTCCTGCCTGCTACTTTTTACATCTGCAGTCCCTGCCTTGTTTGTGTGCTAGCCCAGTGCTGGTTGAGGTGGTTTTGCCTGCCACTGCCACTCCTCGGCAGTGATCCAAGGGCTCACAAATCCTGTTTTCCCTGGAAAGCCTGACACTTTGACACTTTAGCTCATGGGGTTCTCTTACAGCACTTGAAATCTCTAGGGATTAATGAGAAAGTCTGGGATTGGTTTAAATCTTTTCTATCCAATCGCTCATTTTGTATGCAAAATGTTCTCAACTGCTCTGAATGGAAACCACTTTTAGCAGGTGTTCCTCAAGGATCTGCTTTGTCTGCAGTACTTTTTATTTCCCCATTCAGAAATCTATTGATGAATCCCTGACTTTTCTTTCAATTTGTTTACAAGTGGTTAATAGTTGGACGAAAGCAAATCACTTTAAACTGAATATTGTTAAAACACAAGTGTTGCTCTTGTCAAGTAATAATTCTCCTATAGGTGTACCACCAACAATTAAATGTGATGATATTTCCATCCCAATTCTTACAGAATATAAATATTTGGGTGCGATTGTTGATTCGTGTTTATCTTTGAAAGCCCTAGTAAAGAGTGTAATCAATAAAACTTTTTTCCGCCTTAAAATACTCAGGAGATTAGAAGACCTAGTATCTGTTGCTAATTTTCATACAGTATTACAAGCAATGATTTCAGCTGTTTTGGACTATTGTAACTCTCTTTATTTAGGCCTTCCTAATTATGTGGTGCAGGCAATTTAGATTGCATAGAATGCTACTGCTCGATTGTTATCTGGTATGTCTAGATATGACCATATCAAGCCTATATTGAAGAATCTCCACTGGTTGCCAATTGAGTAGCAGATTAAATTTAAGATCTTAAGCTTATTCAGTGGCATAGCCAGACTTGACATTTTGAGGAGGCCCAGACTTAACATGAGGGAACAATAGGCATATAAGTGTGAGTAGTGCTTGGTATACTCCGAAATAATGCCTGAGAAGGCATTTGATGACAGATTTCTAGTAAACAGTCTATCCTGCACCAAACCTAAACCCCATACATTCTTATGGAAACTTTAGGCTCCTTTTATAAAGCCAAGATAGTGATTCCTGGCATGGCAAATGTGACGAAGCCTATTCAATTCCTATGAGCTTTGTCGCATTTGCTGCATGGGAATCACTACTGCAGCTTTGTAAAAGGAACCTTTTGGAAAAACTGACATTTTAAAATAAATTTGCATTACCCCATAACTTAAACTTTGCCATTAAAGTAGAGTTGAGTCTGGTTAACATCTCAATACACAACAAAGTATCCTGCAAAATAATTACAACAATGGTACATATCCTTCAACTTTGCTTTATAATAAATATAAACACCTTAATAAGCTGTATTAATAAAACAGTTACATACTTTTGAAGTAGCAGTTTAAATACGTAGCCTAAGAAATCTAATATAAAAAAAAATACCAACCCCTAACACTGCACACTGGACTATCAAGCTGTTAATTTAAACATATATTTTGTATCCACAGAAATCCCCATAGCTCCTCCTCTAAAAATGGATGCAAAGCAGAAAAAGGGCATTTCCTCAGGAACTTGCAATTCAAAAAAAAGTTGATTTTGGTACAATCTCAATAAAAACATAGATCCTTTCCAGTCCCAAGCATATTATGAAGTACTGTATCTATAATACAAAGCCTACAGAAATCACTCAGGACCTGTAGAGCTAATCTACTTTACCATAATCTCACTAAGCTACAGATGTAACACAACAAGGACCAGACTACCAGGCCTCAGTCACAAGCACTGAACACAAATATACCCTTGCAGGTACAAAATAAGTGACCACGAACTTAAAATATGGATACATAGACAAAAATTAAACTTGAAGCCCAAGAAGCCACACTCTGCAGGCAGTAAAACACTAGAGAAAGAGAAATAGAAACAGCACCCTGCACTCTTCAAACTACAAAGAAAGCAGTGTAAACTACATTTACTGTAATTCCCATTCACTAAATTAAGAATAAAATTATTCTTTCTACCTTTGTTGTCTGGTTGTTGTTTTTTTTTTTCCAATCATGTTTGTCCCAGTCTCCAGTTTTTGCTTTCCTCTAGCTTTTCTTAATTTTCTTTACAAGATCTCCAGTCCATTTCCTATTTCTTCTCTCCTTCCTCTTCATTTCTTCTCCTATATCCACTTCTGACTTTGATCTTTTCCCTTCAGCTTTCCTTCATTTATTTTTCCACCTCTCAATCTACTCAGACTTCATTTGTTCTTAGAATTCAATCTTCGTCTTTTTAAAGCCACATCTACCTACAGCTTTTCATCTCCCTCACCCCAATCATCCCATTCTTCATCCTGTTATTCCTGTTTTTTTATAACTCTCCCCTCTTCCAACACCTTCTATTTCCTCCCTTCAAATACAGCATCCTCTCTCTATTTTCACTCCTCTGACCAGTATCTTCTCTCTTTCTCTCGCCCCTTCTGTCCAGAATATCCTCCATCCTTATCTCAATCCAACATCTCTCCCCATCACCCTGCTCCCCCTCTTATCCAGCATTCCTCCATGCCCCTCTCCCCTTCCATGTCAGCATCTCCCCTATATCCCTATTCCTCCCATGGCAAGCATATCTCCTCTCTGTCCCCATCCCCGTCCAATGTCTAGCACTCCCATCATTTTCTTACTCCCCACCCCTCATTTCCAGCATCTCCAGTTTTTCTACTCACCCCATGGCCAGCATCCTCCAGTATCCCTTTTTCCTCCCTTCCTGATCTAACATCATCTCTTTCCCCCTCCTCCAAGCCAGCATCTTCATCCATCCATTCTAGTACATCCCTTCTCTTCCTCCCACCCCCATTCCAATTCAGCATCTCCATTCTGTCACCTTACTCTCCCCCATGTCTACTATATCCCCTTCTTCTCCCTCTTTGTTGTCTGGGCAATACTATTTTTCTAATTGGGCTGGTCTCAGTCTCTTTTCCACTTTCCTTATATCAGTCTTCTCCTAAATTCTTTTTCAGGTTTGCCTTTCCATTTCTTCTCTCTTTTGTCTTCTCTATAGCTGTCTGGCTCTAATTCCCCCCCCCCCCCCTCACTTTTCTCTTGTTTTTTATCTGCCTATTTAATTTTACCCTCATTCTCCCCTTCTCTCACCCTCTAGTCATTAGTCTCCTCCTTTCACGTCTCATCTACCTACTGGTTTTTCCCATTTCCCTCTCATCCCCTCTCCAGCACTCCCACACCGCATACTACCTAGTGAGAAAAAAGAACAGATAGGACTGCTACAGATCTCTACACAGAAACCACACCTAGGTCAAATGCACAAAACACAAACAGGCCCTCAACAAATAGGAAACAAAGGACCACAAATTAGTAATACAGAGCTGAAAAGACTGAAATGAACCCTCAAGAAGTCAGACCTTGCATACAGCAAACAGAGAAACAAAAACTAAAATGCAGAGAGGCACATTTCCCAAAACCGACATATTCCAATTAATACATTCAAAATAAAATACTTTTTATACCTTTCTTGTCTGAGCATTTTAATTTTCCTATTCACTTTGGTTAAAGTGTCTGTGTTATGATTCTGCCAGTTTGGCAGGGGAAGGGGGGTGGACTTCACTCCTGATTGGCTGGCAGGGTCTGACTGACGTCAGGGGGTGTACTTTAGCCTGCTTCCTCCTGCCCTTCCTGCTTTGACGTTACATTTCCTTGTAACTAGAAAGCCGCGCAGGTTGTGGCTTTCCTAGAAAGCCGTGCAGGTCTGGCTTTGATCTATGTTTCTGTTTAGGGATTCCTTTTCCCTGCCCCTGTTTGTGTTAGCTGGTTGGTAATCAGCTCACTGCCTCCAGCTGGGCTCTCCCTCTCTGTGTGCAGTTCTCAGTGGGAAGTCGGGCTGTGTGTTTGTTCAGCAGGGGGGGGGGGGCTGCGCTCCGAGCTTTCTTTCTTTCTGTTTGTTTATTTTAGGATCTTCCTGGTGTGCCTGCCTGCTAGCTCAGTAAGTTTAACCCTTTGTGTGCTGTGGCTCTGCATCTGTCTTCTGGGTGTTCTGTCAGAGATTTCTTTTCTCTTCTGTTGTGTCTTTTCCCTGGCTTTTGGCTGGGGCCAGGGTTTTTCTTTTGTTTGCTGTTCCTGTCTCTGGCTTGTAGGGGCTTCCTGTATTTAGTTCCCCTGTCCTGCGCTGGTCCCCTGGGAGGGTGTGGCCCTGCTCTGGTTCCTTTGTTCCTCCCTTTGCCTTGCGGCTGGTGTTCAGCGCGTGCCTGGCACCTTGGGGTCCCGGGGGGACTCCTGGGTCTCTTTCACCCCTCCCTGTGTGTGTCTGGGTTCCAGTTCGGCCGTGAGGCCCACAGGAGTGGCTCTGAGCGCCTGGCTTCCAGTTTGGCCGCGAGGCCCGCCTGTATGCCTATTTCCCTTTCTTCCTGAGGTGCTGCGGGGGAGGGTAGGTTAGGGGTATTACGTAGCTGGGGTGTGCAGTGGTGAGTCGGTCTCCCCTTGGCCTGGGTCGGCGCTCTGCTGGCCTCGGCCAGGGCTCAAGGGCTCACGACCAACCCAACGGATTACAGTCTGTTTTCTGCTTTTCTCAGTTTTTTTTCCTGTCCTTGCAGGGTCTCCTGTCAATTTGACATTTCTTTTCTCACCAAGTTTACCATCTATCTGCATCCCCAGTTGTACGGTCCAGCATCTCATCTGTGTCCCTATCTTTATCCTCCCCCATGTTTAGCATCTGTTCTCTCAGGAACCCCATCTCCCTCTTTTCCAGCATTGCCCTCCCCCCTTGGCCCCTATCTTTCCAGTATTGCCCTCCCCCTTTGGCCCCATCTCCTTCTTTTCCAGCATTGCCCTCCCCTCTTGGCCCCCATCTCCCTCTTTTCCAATATTGCCCTCCCCCACTTGGCCCCCATCACTCTATTTTCCAGCATTGACTCCCCTCCCAGGCCAATATCATTCCCTCTCTCCCCTCTTCCTTCCCCCCATGGTCTGGCATTTCTCCTACTCCCCTGTGGGTCCTGCATTTCTCTCTTATGCTTTCCCTTCCTTTCCCCTCCCCACAGTCTTCCCTACTTCTTTTCTAGTACCAGCAGCGACAGCTGCAGCAATTAGAGCAGGATGCTTTCAGCTGGCATTGGAGCTTTCTCTCTGCAAGGTCCTGCCTATTTTGATGCAACTTCCTATTTCCGTGTAGGTGAGACCTTGCAAAGAGAAAGCTCCGACGCCAGCTGGAAGCAGCCTGCTCTGTTTGTAACTCAATAAAAAATGATTTAAAAAGAAAAAAGAGAGGTAGGGAAGACTGTGGGGGTGGGAGAGGAAGGAAGAGGGTGAGGCAGTGATGCAAGACTGGGGGGGGGGGGGTAGGGAAGGAAGCGGAAGAGGGGAAAACATATAGAGGGCAGACGTGGGGAAAAACTTGCCATTTCTAAAACTGGCCCTGCATAGAAAGCCTGTGCACCTGACTGGGGGGGGGGGTGCTTGAGCCAAGATCAGGGGGCCTGGGCCCCCGAGCCCCCCGTAGCTACGCCCCTCTTAATACATAAAGCATTGAACGATGATGCTCCACTAATGCTGGCAACCTCCCTTTGGTTCTACACACCCTTGTGAAGCCTATGCACCTCGGACAAATTTTTACTTGATATACTTTGCTTTAAACATATCACAGCCAATACTGCGATACAGGTGAGAGTGTGCCAGCGACAGTAACTGGGAGGAGGAAGGTGTGAAAGAGATTCATATAGACGTGTTGGGGGTAAATGGGGAGAGGATGTATGCGATCCAGAGAGATGAAAATGCTGTCATGAGGAGAAGAGCCGCTGTGCATCAGACTGTGGCCTCCTCCTCTATTGGCCAAAGCTTGACTAGCACTTTGAACCTCATTACAATAGCTGTTCCTCATAGTTCAAAGTGCATAATTAATGACTTATCAGTAAAAATGTTTAACAAAGTGTATTTACTAATCATCTATGATTTTCAGAAACAGTTCTCTTTTAAAAAAATGTATTTTTTTTCAAAAACAGTGATGAAATGTAATATTAAAACAAAAAAAGTAGAAAAGAAACCCACTAATGAGATCCAAAAAAGAAAACAGAATCAAGCCAACAAAGAATTTGAGCAATCTTGATAGTAGGGATGCTATAATAGGTTTCTGGGACATGTCTCACCAGGTCAGTAATTACTGGCTGAATATGTACTTTGTTCCGTAGTGCTGTCTGCTGTGTACAGAAAGCTGCTGAGGGGTTGATGTCTGTACATCTGTAACCAAACAAAAAATACTTGATGAAACACATAAAACATGCTTAACAGAGTACTGATATCAGAAACATTAAGCAGGGTGACTGAATGGCTGAGCACTGAATATATATACGGCAGTGGCATACATTCAAATTAAAGGTCCTCAAATAACAATTTGGAAAAGGAAAGCCAGAGTGGGAGTTTCCACCTCAGAAAGTCTAGAAATAGCTGCAAGTGGCCTTTTTCCTTGGGCCCCCCTGAACTGCTGTCAGACTTGTGAGTTCTTGTACCAAGTACAGCGCTGCTGAGCCCGGTACTCGGACCAGGTTCTGCTTGGCGGCCATACAACCCCGGGTTTCACCTGCGCTGCCCGTCATTCCCCAGAGGTTGAGCCCCTAGGTGCGGGTGGCCTGCAGGACTTACGAGACGGGGCTGGAAGCAGGGTGATGAACGTATCAGCCAGGCAGGCAGCAGGCAAGAGAGTGATCCAGGTACACGCAATGTCAATAGGCAGGCAGGAGAGTAATCCAGGTACAGGCAAAGTCAATAGGCAGACAGCAGGCAAGATGGTAATCCAGGTACAGGCAATGTCAATAGGCAGGCAGCAGGCTAGAGAGTAATCCAGGTGCAGGCAAAGTCAATAGGCAGGCAGCAGGCAAGAGAGAGTAATACAAGTACAGGCAAAGTCAGCAACGAGGGACAAAGTAGAGAAGAAGCAAACAACAGAGCAAAGTAAACACCTACCAAAGCATTGAGGCTGGGAAGGGTTCCACAGAAATAGTGCTGGCATCAGGCTTTCACTGGAAACAGCTGAGAAGAAGAGTAAGGGAAGCAGCCAGGCATCCAATAGGGAAAGAGCAGAGGAAGCAAGGGACAGCCCATAGGTAAGGCCTGAGAGATGGACAATCAGTACACCAGTCACAGGGAGCCAATCCCCATGGAGCAAGGAGGCAGGGCAGAGATGCTGTTGAAGGGAACCCCGGCCCTACACCGACTGAGGGAGCGCCATTACCAGCAAGGTGAGGGGCTTGACAACTGCAGGGACTTACTAGGCAAAATAGAGAGTGGCATAGACCCAAATCCTTTGGGCATACCCCATATAATTTAGTATATAGATCAATGCCTCCTGTGTCCGTCAGGTAGCTGGCCTCTGGCCAACTCAGTCATCTATCCACTTTTGGTTGGTAAATGGGTACCCAACCTAGGCGGGAGGTGTAAAGATGACTGGGAGAAGCAATGGAAAACCACATCACTAATAATCTGCTCTCATAAGTTGTTCACAACTTGGTACTTGCATACAGGGGACCAGCTTTACCTCTAAACAAAAACAGCATTTTCCAGTTTAACCTTAAATCTGTAACATATGTATTTGGAAGTGACATCATCGACCTGGATGGCCACTTAATCTGAGAGCTCCACACTCCTCACCTACATTTCTGCTATATCAGCTGTCATCGAGACTTCCAATTCATAACCTTCCCCCGTGCATGTTAAATATTGCTTATGACTTCAAAGTATAAAGCTTCTGAATCAGGTAATTTTAGCCGCTCTGCTTCCCGCTCATGCAGCATACTAATTCTCCAACGCGTGGTGTCCTGTGTGACTCCAAGGTTGAGACATCCTTGGGAGAGGAGGAGGATGCAGGAGCTGTCTGTGGCTTGGCTTGGGAATTGAAACACTGCAAGGGTAATCTGTGGCCCCACACGTGCAGATTTATTTTTTCTCAGTAATCTGGCTCTGTGACGTCTCCAAACTGCCTTTTACCTGCATGGTGGCTTCTGCTGTTGGTGTTCCTGCAGCCAAGCCTCATTCCTAGTTTTGACCTCATCAGCCAACTCCTTTATAGAGGACCTTGGAACTTTAATGCCTTGTTTTTGCAACAGGTCTCTTTACCTTTTTCTTGCTGTAATGTTATTGTTTGAATCTGAGTGTACTGGTGTTCTTGTTAGCTGTATCTCTGGGCACAGCCTTGAGCTGTTCCTGTGTGGGTGTGTTCTTGTTTGAATCTGAGTGAATTACTTTTCTGTTAGCTGGGCTTCCAGGCACAGCCCTGTAATGTTTATGGGTGTGGTTCTTGTTTGAACCTGTGTGAATTACTTTTCTGTGTTTGGAATCTGAGTGGCTGTGTGGCACAGCCTTGCTTCTTTGTGTGGGTTCCCTTTACCCTGTGCTTACTGTATCTGATGTTTGAATTTGAGTGGTTGTGTGGCTCCCCTTTACCCTTTGAGTGTCGTGTAGCACAGCCTTGAGTGATTTCCCTTTACCCTTTGCTAGCTGTCCGAGTGCTGTGTGGCACAGCCTTGAGTGCTTCTATAAGTAGTTTCCCTTTACCCTTTGCTAAATGTCTGAGTGCCATGTGGAACAGCCTTGAGTTGTTTCTCTGTGTGGCTTCCCTTTACCCTTTGAGTGGATCTGTGGCACAACCTTTCTTCTTTGTGTGGCTCCTCTTTATCCTTTG
Organism: Microcaecilia unicolor; assembly: GCF_901765095.1. Lineage (NCBI taxonomy): Eukaryota > Metazoa > Chordata > Amphibia > Gymnophiona > Siphonopidae > Microcaecilia > Microcaecilia unicolor. The sequence continues at coordinate 86,467,917 of NC_044040.1, forward strand.
AGTGGCCATCAGGCTTATTTTCGAAAGAGAAGGGCGCCCATCTTCCGACACAAATCGGGAGATGGGCGTCTTTCTCTCAGGGGCGCCCAAATCGGCATAATCAAAAGCCAATTTTGGGCGCCCTCAATTGCTTTCCGTCATGGGGACGACCAATGTTCATGGGGGGGGGGGGGGGGGGTGTCGGCAGCGTAACAAAGGTTGGACTGGGGCGTACTTAACACATGGGCATCCTCAACCGATAATGGAAAAATGAAGGGTGTCCCTGACGAGCACTTGGCCAACTTTATTTGGTCCATTTTTTCTTGCAACCAAGCCTCAAAAAGGTGCCCAAACTGACCAGATGACCACCGGAGGGAATCGGGGATGACCTCCCCTTACTCCCCCAGCGGTCACTAACCCCCTCCCACCCTAAAAAAGACTTTAAAAAATGTTTTCCCAGCCTCTATGCCAGCTTCAAATGTTATACCCAGCTCCATGACAGAAGTAAGCAGGTCCCTGGAGCAGTTTTAGTGGGTGCAGTGCACTTCAGGCAGGCGGACCCAGGACCATCCCCCCCACCTGTTACACTTGTGGTGGTAAATGTGGTGTACAGTTGTGGGGAGTGGGTTTGGTGGGGGTTGGGGGTTTCAGCTCCCACGGTAAGGGAGCTATGCACATAGGAGCAATTTGTGAAGTCCACTGCAGTGCCCCCTAGGGTGCCCGGTTGGTGTCCTGGCATATGAGGGGGGCCAGTGCACTACGAATGCTGGCTCCTCCCATGATCAAATGGCTTGGA